>NC_086318.1:402520638-403120638 GCF_036172605.1 Pelobates fuscus | reverse complement strand
TCAAAATCTCTGTTTTGGCCTTGGTAAGTAGCTACATCTGTGTAGATGACATCGCTTGTTTAAAATGGTGGCCCCAGAACAGACTAGCTGCGAATATCGCCAAATGATGATCACCCTATTTTTTTTTTTTTTACCCACAAGACCCTATTTTTTTTTTATATCTGTTATTTCCTTATGACTAAAATGGAAAATGACAAGGATATCTGGCTGGTACTTTTCAGTCTTTGCAGGTTTTCCCGGCCGTGTCAGATTAATTTCACACTTCTGAGTACTTTACAATAGAATCAGTTGTGGAAATGCTGGCATGAAAAATAATTACGACATATTTGTCCTAGATCAAAAAAAAAAGAGAGAGAGAGAGGGAGATATAAAACTCTCTTAAATCTCAAAATTCACACAGGAATGAAGTGATTTAACATGCTTTCATGCCACATTTTCCCAGCAGTTACATAATTGCATTTTTCCTTTCAGTAAGATTTTTTTTTTTCTTTTTGTATTTTTTTTTTCTCTCTCCACCTCCTCCTGTCACACTGACCCAAAGTCATAAAAAGTTTGCTTGCATACCCTTGGTCCTGTTTGTATAAATTATGTGTACACTATAAATATTCGTGTTTTTGAGGGAGCGCCTCGAACAATGATCCGACTGTTCCGTTCTCTCCTCCGAGAGAGGGAGAAGAGGTAACTTGACATCACCCTGTACTGTACATTTCCCGGCAATGGCCTTAAAAAAATACAGCTGTTTCGCCCTGGCGAAATTAAACACTACATAAACAGAGGTTGTGAAAATGTGGCACTAAGCTGCTGAGGTTGAAGCAACATAACCAAGAAAACAGGCTGTTCACAAAATGGTATCAGAAGCCACAGTTCCAGATTGTCGAGCATCAATATCGGTACAAACATTCAGTGCATTTGAATTCAATCCTCTACCTCTTTTCAAATAGTAATAAAAATACAGAAGTTGGATTGTGGCCACACTGTTAATGAATAAATGCCATGTCTACATTTTTAAGAGGATAGAGAGATTGTGTTCTCTTTTGTAGAGAACCGGACCAAAATATTCTTTTGTGTTGTGTACCAATACAAAAGTATCTACCATTGCATTTTATGGCTAATTCTTTAGAGCACAGATTGGATTGGTGAATGTACCTATAAGAATCTTGTAGTATTCAGCTATAAAGAATTACATGGATATTTTTGATTTGGTCAGAAGAATCTGTATAAGAAGAATTCTGATTTCCGAATGCCAGGTCTAAAAGTTGCTCTTAACAATAGTTTGCCCGTTCCTAGTTGACACATAGCTAATTGGTCAGCATCCGGTATGTCTAGTCATATTAAGTGACCTTATCATGCTTAACCAGTTACATAGTCAAAATAATCTGTGTTCTACCGGTAACAATGCTAACGTTAGGAGCAATTATTGGCTTAAAACTAGGCTTAAAGAACACTCAATTGAAAAATTTATTATATTTTACCAGTTTAGTAGATATACCCCAGAGATAACATACATATATATTTTTTAGTATTTTTTGGGGGGGATATATGAAAAATGACTTGCAAAAGCTGCAGATCTGTTGCCTGAAGCTTTGTAAGCCCTCCTCTCTTCTCCACACTTTCAGTTTGTGATGGGGAATACACCAACCAGAGGCTTGTTGTTAAGAAATGTGTCTGAACCTATTTCCTATGCTTCTCAATGAGCTGTAGTACAGCTCATTTAAAATGGGGATGGCAGGTGCCAGGGTCGAAACTAGGATCACAAACACCTGGGTGCAGATATATATATATATTTTTTTTTTTATGGCGCCCCAGGTGGGCATAGTCATATTAGTAATCGCTACCCTTTTTGAATGTCAAGTCCAGACATTCATGTTTCTATGGTAACGACTCCACCGCTCCATCTGTAAGCCCCCACCCCTTTTTAAAGTCAGACCCACACTCACTGACAGTCACACACTCTCTGAGACACACACATACTCTGATTTGACACATTCTGACACACTCTCACCGTCATTGAGAGTGTCAGTGTGTCAAATCAGTGTGTGTAATTTGTTTCAAATCCGTGAGAGTTTGTGCTTGCCATTGAGAGTGTGTGTCAGTGTGTCTGTCAGACACAAACTCACACTGATTAGAAACACACATTGACACACATACATTATCACACACAGACACACATACAATGACAGACACAAACTTTCACCCTTCCACAGTTACTCCCCTACTCACACTATCACAGTAACTAGTACAGAAAAGGATCAGCGCTTTCTATCTAGTCAACAAAAAACAAAGTAACGACAGCAGACCTAGAAATAGGGCTCCCTCACAGGCCCTATTACATAAACATAGGAAAACAGATGGAGGAAAGGTAGCGCCACTAAAACAGAAAAATTAAATAATAAATTGGTATCAAATATAACAAAAGAAAATAGCAGAATAAGTACACAATAAGTAAAAAGTCTATGGGGTAGGGACGTCCAAAGTGAAGTGTCTATAGACAGATGGACAATAGTCTTGATAGTAGGAGTATTCCTCACTGTGACATAGGTGAATCCTTGAAGTTCATATGAAATAGATAAAAGATAACTAATGGTGCAGTATGTCCCAAGTAGAGGCTGGATACAGTATAGAAGATCTATATGGTCCTACTCACGTTTAATAGAGCTATCTACTTAGCTCTAGTGTGGATGGCATACAGTGGTACAATCCCCACTTATAGGATATGTAAAGTAGTTTTAGTCTTGATGTAGGGACCATTTGAAAATATAAAAAACAGCAATAGTGCTTACAGTATAAATACCAAGTGGTTACTTACATTTGATTGATCAGGCTGACTGCTCAATGAATACAGCTTGAGTGGCATAATCCCTACCTAGGATTCTTTGGAGTAATACCCTCACTGGAAAATTAAAAAGATCTGGTACCAGGTAAAAAGGGATGGTCATAATAACAAATAAAAAAAATATGATAAAGTAAAACTCACAGACAGAAAGTGGCCAAAATACCTTTATTAAAAAATAGGCTTTTTCAAGTGGAGATCAGAAAGTATAGCAAGATGTTTGTAGCATCGTTCTTGTGTATGGGTATGCTCTACTTTGCAATGCTTTACTTTAGATGTCAGTTGATCATGCACAGTCTAGTCATGAGAGCTTGCGAGGCCTAAGTAAAAGCTAAATTCTGCAAGAAGGGGGTGTGTCTTCAATACTCAGGTGACGAGCAGTAGCTCTTAGTGTATTCAGATTAGTGAATAGTTGTTGGAGGTCAGGTGAATAGGCCAAGGTCAGTCACCGCCCATACACCAGTATAGACCTATAATCTGTCTTGGGCCAATTGAGTCAGTTTCTCCAGCAACCATAATTACTGGAGAATGTCACATTGAGGATGCAAATGGTAAGTGTTTTCTAGTACCTATAGGTGCTAATGGTTTTGTGGTGGCAGGTGGCAAGGGTAAAGGATGGTGGATTAAGAATTTATTCGGAATTGAATGGATTTTTTCAAGTATGGCTTGATTACAGAGCAATCCCACCAGATATGTAAGAAGGTGCCAGGGGCGGAGGGGCAACACCAGCAGAAATAATCAATAATCATATAATTAGACATATTGAAGCAAAGAGTAATAGAGAGCATGGTCTGTGGGATTTAACCTCACATGTATAGAACTTGTATACAAAGGTGTATATTGGAAGGCTTTCAATCTAAAGAACAATATGCACGGAGACAAAAGGTAGTGGGTAAGAAAGTACAGTTAATAACTACGAATATAAGAAGCATCTTAAAAATGCATTTCCAGGCGTGGGCACATGAGGAGTTGCTGGATTTGTTAGCAGGTAATCAATGGTAATTTTACATAGGTGGAGAATTGTTATCAATAAGATGAAATTAAGTCTTCGTAATGGAATTCTAGGTGGTATTTTCAATATATTTTAATCTAGCTTTCAGATGCTGCATAAAATATTATTTCTTGGAGATAATACAGGCCACAACTCATGGTAATGGTTATAGATTTAAGTCTATGGCTGCCGCCCCCCACTTTTCTTCCACAAGTTAAAGGTCCTCTGTTTACCTCTAACAATATACTGAGATTCATTTCTTGTTTAATACGCAGGAGAACGCTGGCATCTATTCTGTAAATCAAAGACTTTAATTGGCAGCTAACATCACATTTTCTCTGCAGACTTTTTTTAATCAATAACTGTCGCTAAAGCTTGGAAATTGTGATGGGATTCCAAAACGACTGCCTTCTTCCTGAAACAATGAGAGATATTGATAATTCCATCGAAACCTACTGTAGCTTGGCTAATTTAAAATAATCTGTATGAACAGGGGCGTTGTTACGTGACAAGAAGGCTAAGAGCTTAACTACATAGTTACATTTGATACGTTATACTTTAAAGTGGCAGTGTTATTGTATGGGGACTTTGCTAAATTTGCAAAATCTCCTAACGGTAAAATCTCGGTGTCCGATGGCAGAGGGTGGGCAGGTAAAGATGAGATTATTTACCTGAACTGTCCCTTGCGGGCACTGTAATCTTGGTCTGGCTTGGTCCTTCCCGATGTCGCTGCCGTATTCTCGCATACAGGCAAGAGTACAGAGTTGAGGTCTAATAGGGATCCTGTGATAATTCCATCACAGTCATGAGTATTTCAAAAAGATTCTATCTTTATGTAATACTGACTTTTCAGGGGGTGATGACAGTGCCACTTTAAGTCCTGCCTAAGCTCTACCCAATGCAGTGCTTCTTGATGTCTCTCATGCCTCTCCTGCAAGACAGTCCAGACTCACAATACCTTCTTCAGCCAACCTCCATTCCTCACAGGGCTCCCTCAAACAAGTGTCAAGCCAATCAAGACATTTGTACTTTGTACCTGCATCACGGCAGTTGGCCTCTGGCTTGAGCAGGGACAGCTCTCTAACTAGGCAGTTTAGGCGGCCGCCTAAGGCCTCGCGCTGCCTGGGGCCTCGTGGCCACCTAAACCACCTGACTGCAGACTGTGTTGGGTCCTTGTTCACTGAGCGAGGACTCGACACCAGGAGGGGGCCCGGCGGCTTGCTTAGTATGCAGCCGGGTGCGAGGCCCCTTCTGGCTGCCTGGCCAGCCATCACAGACACCTGTCTGCAGCTCCGCAGTGAGCAGACCTGCAGACCATGTGTCTCGCAAGAACTGGCCAATCAACGCGTTGCCGCGTGTTATCATGGCAACGCTCTGATGGGTCTCGAGAGATTCAAACTCTGGGGAGCTGCAGACCGGATGTAATGGCAACCAGGGAGCCCACCGGACCACCAGGGAATAAAAAAAAAAGGTGTATTTAGTTATCTCATCATCACCCCTCCCTCTCACCATCAACCCTCCCTCTCACCATCACCCCTCCCTCTCACCATCACCCGTCCCTCTTACCATCACCCGTCCCTCTTACCATCACCCCTCCCTCTTACCATCACCCCTCCCTCTCACCATCACCCCCTCCCTCTCACCATCACCCCCTCCCTCTCACCATCACCCCCTCCCTCTCACCATCACCCCCTCCCTCTCACCATCACCCCCTCCCTCTCACCATCACCCCCCTCTCACCATCACCCCCCTCTCACCATCACCCCCCTCTCACCATCACCCCCCCTCTCACCATCACCCCCCCTCTCACCATCACCCCCCCTCTCACCATCACCCCCCCCTCTCACCATCACCCCCCTTCTCACCATCACCCCCCTTCTCACCATCACCCCCCTTCTCACCATCACCCCTCCTTCTCACCATCACCCCCTTCTCACATTCACCCCCCCTCTCTCACCGTCACCCCTCCCTCTCACCGTCACCCCCTCCCTCTCACCGTCACCCCCCTCCCTCTCACCGTCACCCCCCTCCCTCTCACCGTCACCCCCCTCCCTCTCACCGTCACCCCCTTCCTCTCACCGTCACCCCCCTCCCTCTCACCGTCACCCCCTCCCTCTCACCGTCACCCCCTTCCTCTCTCCGTCACCCCCTTCCTCTCTCCGTCACCCCCTTCCTCTCTCCGTCACCCCCTTCCTCTCTCCGTCACCCCCTTCCTCTCTCCGTCACCCCCTCCCTCTCACCGTCACCCCCTCCCTCTCACCGTCACCCCCTCCCTCTCACAGTCACCCCCTCCCTCTCACGTCACCCCCTCCCTCTCACCGTCACCCCCTCCCTCTCACCGTCACCTCCCCACACATTGTCACCTCTCTTATAACCCCCCTCCCCACCCTGTCCATTTATAACCCCCCTTCACCCTGTAACACTCTGCCTGCCACTGGTACACCTTTACTCATCTTGTCACAGTCACCAGCTGAATACATTCATCATACACACACAGTCAGGAAACCTAGCTTTGCCATAAACACAATGCACAAAGGCCACAGGCAGACACCGATACACACAGCACACTTCAAGCAGCTACCCCATACACATAGGGTCCCAGACAAAAACGCAAACATTCTCACAGAGACATCCAATCACAAACACAAGGATACTCTGTCAGACACACTCTGTGTATCAATGTGTATATGTGACTGTGCATGTATTGCAACTCTATTCTTTTTTCACTTTGGTGTTAGTGGGGCTTCATGTTTGAGTTTCGCCTAAGGCCTCATAAAGTCTAGAGCCGCATCTGGCCTTGAGATCTTATTATGATCTGGACTGACTCCTCGCAGTTCCACTCCTCACGTCCCCATCATGTCCCTGCTCCTTCCTCACGGGAACTCTGGCTGGCTGTGCACCTGATATATATCATTGTGCTGCCCCCATAGGCAGTGGTCCACTGCACAGCATATAATCGGATAAGTTGGGGGAAGAAGGAGCACTGCCTCTCTGGGAGAAAGCCAGCCCACTGCGTCAATGTAAGTTAATCACTGATGTTCCAGCACACACACCAAGTAATTTCAGAGTGCCGGAACTTCAGTGCGGATTTGTAACATGCGTGCATAGCCCTGAGTCCCTGGCCAACCTCAAGACTTGGGATTTGGAACAATTAAATGCAATTTTGGAGACCCGTGGCTTTTTGAGTGCGAACTCTGGGTTCTAGCCCATGTCAGTCCCACCCAACACAGCATAAAATCTTGTTTTCATTGATTTATATAAAGACATTTTCAAGTGACAAAAGAAAAAAATAACAAAACAAAACACCACAGTTAATGTGTATGAAATAGTTCTCGTATTATATAGTCTGTGTGTATAAAGGGAGGGGAAATATTTAAATGTTAGTGTTTTTGCCACTATAAATAAATTTTTTACAGTTCCTTGCGGAGAGAGGAATAATAAAAATGTGTGTGTGCGCGTGCAATTACAAAAACAAAACCAATTTTTTTTGTATATTCTTGTGTTTCCATCTTATTTTTAAATGTATTCATTTTTGTCTTTTGGTGTAGCAAGTCATGTAGTAAGCTGGAAAACATAGGCCTCTGTTGTTGAATTTTGCTTAGAATTGCTTTTTTTTTATATAGCTTTGTGGTCTGGAGCGGTTTCTAGGGATCAGCGTGAATAGCAGGTTGATGTGGTGATGTATACATCTACTCACGTCACCTGCACTATGACCACTTAGCTAAAGCAGGCAAGGGTAATTGGTACTTCCACCTTCTGGCATTGCTTTTCCAATAAACCTTTGATTTAGATTTTCTGATTGGTGTGAGTTGGGGGAATTTCTTCATTTTTTCATTCTGGTATTATAAGAAATACTGTGTAAAATAACAAATTAAAATAGTATCTTGTAACACGTTTTTTATTGGTATAACATCATTTTGGAATGACAAGCTATTGGCAGAATGCTCTCTTTAAAAATGTATTTGTTATTTACGATCTGTTATTTTACATCTGCAACACTGGACTAATTTGCTAAAATGTCTTTAAGAAATACAATGCAAGAATGCAATATACTAGCTTCCAGCATTCCATTTGGAGAAGAATTTATGGATGTTTTGGCTTTTATCAGACTTTATATTTAACAGGAAGAGTAAATATTCCATACCACAGTTCTAAAAGATCCTGGTAAGTAATGGACTAGCAAGATTACGGTCTTTAACAAGGTTAGCTGCCCCTTTCTCTCTCCTTTATGATATGCTATGGTACAGCTTGAATACTATTCAACCACAGGATGGAGGTACATCATTCAATACACAAATTGCTTTAAGTTAATAGAGCAGATCGTTCGTCCTTAGGTGCCATTTGTTTATTTAAAATTCTTTATTTTTGATTGACAATATAAGTTGACAGAAAATTATAACCAAGCCATCAATAACATAAGAACTATTGATACTGGGTTATATAATATAAATGCAATGAAGGAGTGGTACATATCAGACGTAGTGTACAGTATTGTTAGGTAACATTGGTCTTCGTTCATGTGGTGTCAAGGTTTTTTTAATTTTTATTTATATTATGCATTATCATGGTCGCAGATGGTATGCAACGTAGTGGGTACAAGGTTATAGCCGGGGATGGTAAACCTTATGCTACTGTAGGTTTTGGGGTTGTTGGCATTTTACTTTTAACTGTTTTTAGGGTCTCCCTATCTGAGTGAAATGTGTAGTGTCTTTATTATAATATGTGCCATTACAGGACCCCCAAGCCCATTTCTAATTGTGGAGGGACCCCGGCTGTCGTTGTAATCCCAAGCTCTTCCTTGTCTGTTATGTGACCATCTATACCGAACAGTGGGGCCTTAGTGTGCTTCTGTTCGCTTTCTACGCCTATGTCTGCTATATATGTATAAGGTAGGTCCTTTTGGAGAAATAAGACCTTGAGGAGAGTGAAAGAGAAGTGAAGTGAGATGGAAGATGAGAAGAGTATGGAAAAAGGGAGTATATAAGGGGGGGTAATCAAACTCTGGGGGGGCCAGGGGAGAGGGAGGAGGGAAGGGGGGGGGCACCACACAAGACCCCCACATCGCTATGTTTGGTTCCGGGTGAAGGGCCAGCCAGCCCAGGGTTCTATCGTCTACTCTGCGTCAGTTCCCTCAGTCCGCCAAATGGCATTCCCTCGACAGTCCCCAAGTCCTCTCAAATTTATTTTGGGTGCCGGTACCCTGGCTGTGAGGTCGTCCATAAGATAGATGTCTTTTATCTTCCCATTTACCATTGATTTAGGGGGAAGTTGCGTTTTTAGCCATGTTGCGCAATAGCCCTACGGGCGGCTAGCATGATTTTTTTGGAACAGGTTTTGTTCATGCCTAGGCCAGTTGTCTATCAATCTGTTTAGGAGGTACACCAGGGGTCAAGGGGTGGTACTCTTTGAAATACCTGCATTATATTAGTGAGCCATTCAGGTATAGGTGGCGTATTCTCTGCAGGCCCGTTTGTTCTTTTCGTTTAAAGTTTCGTGCTGTCAGTCCTAGGGTAAATGCTCTGTTTCTCAAAAAGGGCATGAGTGGAGACGGGGAAGAGGACAGTCGATATTTCTGAGCTGTTCTGTGTCATGTGTATGGAGTTGGTGATGGCTGGGCAGTCAGTTCTCGGTAAGGGTCTAAGGTCCTTTGGCACCCAGATGATATATTGTGGGAGATCTGCTCCCATAAGGAGAGACTCCAATTCCACCCACTTCCTCATCTCCATTGGGGAATGCCACATTGCTGTTTGTGTTAGCTGGGCCGCCAGGTAGTAGTAGTATAAATTAGGTAAACCTAGGCCGCCCATCCTCTTCGGCCAGTATAATATGTGTCTTGCCACCCGGTGTCTCCTGTTATGCCAAATAAAGTTGCCTATGGCTTTTTGAAGGTGTGCGAGCTCTGTCTTTGAGAGCGGTAGAGGTAGGGCCTGGAAAAGGAATAGAATCCTAGGGAGGATATTCATCTATCTTGGATGGACCCGTCCCAAGATATGGGTTTATCCTTCCAGTTGTCCAGATCCCGAATAAGGGTTCTAATCATGAGGGGGGTAGTTGTACTCATGCATTTTGGCTGGTTCAGCTGTCAATTGGACACTTAGGTACGTGATGGAGCGTGTTGTGCACTGGATGCTATGGTTGTCCTGTATGTGGGCTGTGTCCGAGGTGTCCGAGGTCATCCCTATGGGGAGGGCGCTGGACTTGGACATGTTAATTTTGTATCCTGAAAGTGGGCTGAAGCGTGAAAGAACGTTCTGGACCGCTCTCATGGAAGTAGTCGGGGATGTGAGGGATAAGAGGACGTCGTCGGTGTATGCTGAAACTACTTAGGTGCCATTTGCACATGTACAACATACCTTTTATTCTGAAGTGTACCTCGTAGGTTCCATGGGAGGTGCTCAGTCTCTTGCACGGGGGCCCGTGAAGTATACTGCGGTACTTGACTATACCACTGTTATATCGCTGTTAGTTTTGTTGTATTTTTTTTGTGTGTATATATATATATATATATATATATAATTATTTTTTGGGGGGCAATATTTATTTTCGGTTTTGTTTTGTAATTATATAACATTTTAGAACAAGAAATACAGATGAAGAAGAAATGATTCAGCGCTGTATACTTTGAACAGGAAGATAGATTTGCCTCTCTGTTGAATACAGAATAATGCTCATAACCATGTATGTAGTATGGTATTTATGGATAATACAGTACAGTGAGGACTGTAGTTCAGGTAAAGAAACAGGCCCAGCATAAGACAGGCCCTACAACACAGACCCTGTTGTTGTATATCTGTCTTGTTTGGGCTATCAGCCCTTGTTTCTGGTTATGTGCAGCACTAAAGATTTTTTTTTTTTTTTTTTTATGTACCTCCAGGTTTCAAAAGAAATGGCAACACTGAATAAAACATTGAAAATCAGCTTCAGCTATACCTTGTGTTGACTTTTTTCACGTTGTGCTCCATTTTGTTTTAGATTTACCAAATTAGATCACAATCCAGTTAAGTCATTGCACAGCCAGAGCACGTGTTCAGTCATTCGATAAATTGACAATTGTAGTGAATTCAAAATCAGTTTCACGCTTAATGCCAAAATAGCCAAATTGGTAAGACTACTTTACTTCAGCAATGCTTTAAGTTTTTTTTTTTTTTTTTAAATATCTTTAAATATGTTTTGAATTCCGACAGCTCTCACAAATAATACTGACTGTTTAAAAGGTATGCAATACAATGTGAAAACGAATGTCCTAATCAATCAGTTGACGTACTTTTCGATCATTCTGTTTAATCCCTATTACATTTTCACCCAAATGTTGCTTCCATTGTTACAATGACTAGACCCAAATAATTGCTTCTTCTGCAAAGTTTAAACAGAAAAATCATTCCAAAGATGGGGGAAGTGAGGTCTCCGAAAACTTTACTCCCATTTAAAAAAAAATTGTCTTTGCTTCACAAAAGTTGCCGTTATATGAACGCACAGAAACCTCCTGCCACGTGTTGTCTGCGAAGAATGTTTGGTTTTATTGTGTCTCGGTCCTGGGTATATTTCACACCGAACCTTCCTAGAGAGTCCCGCTGGACCCTTACCTATTAACACTGGAAGCTGTTGGTGTACAAACTTTTCCAATTACATTTTTGTTTTTAATATCCTCTCAGTGAGTGTTCATGTGTATGCTAATTGTGCGTTCTGCCAAGCGAGGGGAAGGGGGAGATTTACGTTTGCTTAAACCTCCTCATCGGTTGTTTTTAATTAAAAGGATGTGATTTCATTAGGAAATCATGATCGCACTGTGAGGTAATATGTTGTGTTTTTGGGGGTTTTATTCTTTTTGTTTTTTTCTTTTTCATACTCTGTGGAATGGGCTCACAGGCCATAGCTTATAAACAAATGAGCGACTTGGCTTTTTTTTTCTTTTTTTCTTTTTTAACTGCAATCCAAGCATTTTCCAGGAGTAAGTAAAGTTTCCAGGCCTGAAATCTACAGGTGCTTGTTTCTTCTCGGACCAGTTATTTTTGAGGAGTGGTGGGTGCAGAGGGACTGAGGATTAATCGTTGTTTTCACAGCAGTGGTCTTTTTTTAAAACTTCTATTTTTTTTCCTCCAGGTCTCTCACTTGATTCACTCTTTCTTTGAGGCCAAACACACAGCCAATTCAGACCGAATTCAGCAGGACGCATGTGATCTCATGATGTGTCTGAAAGCCAAGCTGTGGCTTGCCAAGAGGTATGTTGAAGACGATTGTAGGAAGTTAGGATACTAAAGGCTCTCTTGCTGTTTTTAAAGTTGATATAAATCGTTTCTATATATATATATATATATATATATATATATATATATATAATTTTTTTTTACACTTTGCAAAATGTATCACAACAGATAAATATGTCATAAACGGGTTATAAAATCTGCTTTAAATTGTTGATAATGCCCATGTATCTTACAACTACAGCATGTCATTTGCCTGTAAAATGCTGACAGCCACTAGAGGTGCCTCGGCCGTACTAACGGAGTAAAACTCGGTTACATGAAGTGGCAGCTCACAAGAAAGCACTAACTTTAATGCTTTTCTATGAGAAGCATTGGATGCCTTCTCTCATCTGCCATGTATGCGCATCAGGTCCCTAATGCTTCTCTATGATGAGCATTGGAGTGGACCATCACTGGAAAAGGTCATACCTCCTCAGTGACCTCACAGGAGACAGAGTGCTCTGGTAGCCACAGTGCTGGCTAAAAGGTAAGTAAAACCTTTATTTTCTTCATTTTTATCACACATGGGGACAGAGGCACTATCGTGTTAAGAATACAGGATTGGATTCTTAATGATATAGTGTTCCTTTAATGGCTAGATTTTAGCTCACAAGCAGGGCTTATGAAGTGTTCTTGCATAGCAAGACCACTTAATGTTATCTCACATATATATTATTCTTATTATTATAGCCAAATTTACCACCCTAACTCCTTCCACAGTTTTTACACTACATAGACAGTAATATACTGAAACGTGCGGATTGTTCCTGATTGGTGTGCTATTACTTTGTGGAATGTTTTGCCAAATGGTTCACGGAATATCATCGTTTTCGTGGCGAAATTGGTCCCATAGGAATGAATGGCGAAATGTTCAAAGCTAGAGTGGGAGCTGACATAAGCTGAAAAATCAGGACATGGTTTCTAAACTGCCACCACTCCCTCATTTTCAAGCCCACCTACACAAATCGTATATCAAAACGTTCAGCTATCCCTGCTGCCACTAAAAATGTCCACAGCTAAGCCATAGTCCTGATAGTTTTCACAATATGACCATTTGTTTGCAACTCACGCCGTCCATTGACATTCATTGCGACTGTGCCTTCATTTTTAATACTTCAAATACATACTATGCATCACAATGTAGGTCTGGGTCTTGTGATTCTCACAATATAAAGCTCTTCGCGTTAGGAGTTTTAGTTTGTAAAATACAACCACTTTAAGATGGCAACCGCCAAAATACTCTGACCTGTGACAGGCTGGAGCAGCATGTGATGTCCTAGACAGGGCCTTTTGTACACCTGCTAATGTTTTTATAAATGTATGTTTTAATGTACCTGTGAAGCACTTTGGGCAACAACATTGCAATTAGATGTGCTAAATAAATAAAGAATAACAGTTACTCCGCCCACTCGAGTTGTAGACTACTGGTGGAGGCAAGAACACTTCACACAATTTCACCCAGAAATTTTAGCTTTTCTAGTTATTAAGACCACTTAATGTTATCTCACATACATATGGGGGGGGGGAGGGGCATTCATTGTTTGATGAATATGCACATTTTTATCTGCCCACATCAGCTTCTTAGATCGGGGCCATTTCCGTCAGGTACTGTATAAACATGGTTTAGGGGTATTCCTTGACAGCTGATAACCAGACTTTTTATCTTGGGGAATTCAGCCCTTTTTAACATACAGTTAAAGGAACAGCCACAAACACAAACAAAAATCCAGATTCAGTCCTATTTAACAGTGGTTGATCATGGGTTGCTGAAATCCTTTTAAACTGTAGTTTAGCAAACAAATATTGGGGTTTAGTCATATGAAATGGCCATATCATCTTTAAGCCGACTGCTGTTTCAAAGTACCCCAGTGTTGGTAGCTCCCCCACACCTCCACTCCAGATGCTCCATTAGAGAGACCACAGGTAAGCATAAGTTTGACGAAAGTCTCTTGAAGCGGTTTAAGCCGGGCGTTCTGCAGTTAGCAGATTTATCTCCTATGTTAAGATTAGTGTAGGATCCATCGGTAACGCTGTACTTTGAAGCAGTGGTGGTCCTAAACATGGTATTGCCATCCCAAACTTTGTTTACTAAGATAAGTGATTTAAGTAATCTTGTGCAAAGTTATACTGCAGTTTTGTTTTTTTGTGTAGTTTTAACACAAACCCATGTTATCAGATTAGCATGTACAACGCTAATGGAACACTTCCATCCCATAACAACTTAAGTTAATTTGTTATGGGGCAGATGTGTCTGGGCACCACCCTATCTTCAAGGGTTAAGCCAGTTGTTTAACCTATATGTTGGGCATCAGATACCCTGGCACTTCGGCTTTCCGGCTTACATTTCCTTCTGCACTGCAGGAAGAGTTAGCCTGGAGGCCGGTGATAGGCTGATAGTGTCCACTAAATCAATGGTCACTTCTTCAGAGAAATAGTACGCAAAAAAAACACTCCAATCGATGCCTTTTATCTGATGGTTAATACCATCATCAAATCCACCTACTGACATTTCTGCCTCCAGTGATTGTTAAGAAATATGGAAGTTCTTTGTAACCTTTGCTGCAAATAATAAACAAATGAATGTTTGCATTATTAAAATCAGTGCTTTTCAAGCAAAGAACAGGAGTGTTCATCTTCTGCCCAGGCAATTTTAAAACTCATTGTCCATGCATTAGGCACAGGTTAAGAGGAGACCTATTGTGGGTGGTTTATATTTATATTACGTGCTGGTTTATATTTTATATAAAGGCTGCTTCTGTGTTGCAAAAAGGGAAATATAAAGCTACCATATATACTCGAGTATAAGTCTAGTTTTTCAGCACTTTTTTTGTGCTGAAAAATCCCCACTCGACTTATACTTGAGTCAATGTCTGTATTATGGCAACTTACATTGCCATAATACAGACAAGGACCGCCGGGCTCATTACAAGCCCGGCTGTCCTGTTGGGGGCTGGCAGGAAGCGTTTACTTACCTTTCCTGCAGCTCCCTTCTCCTGCGTTCGGGTCAGCTCCCCTGTAAATCTCGCAAGAGCCGCGGCATCAGAGCGTTGCCATGGATTACCGTGGCAACGCTCCGCGCGGCACGCAGACCGCAAGACTTACAGGTGAGCTGACCGAAACGCAGGAGAAGGGAGCTGACAGGAGCTGCAGGAAAGATAAGTAAACGCTTCCTGCCAGCCCCCCTCCTGCACAGTACACACCACTGGACCACCAGGGACAAATTTTTTTTTTTAAATAATAAAAGAAAAATAATAAAATAAAATAAAAAATGGAATCAAAAAATATTAAAATAAAAATAATTATAATATTAAAATAAAAAAATTAGAATATTTAAATAAAAAAATAAAAAATAATAAAAATGCCCTCCCCCACACACTACACACACACTACACACACACACACTCTGCATTATATACACACACACACACTCATACAAACACACACTCTGCATTCACACAAACACACAGAGTGTGTTTATATAATGCAGAGTGTGTGTTTGTATGAGTGTGTGTGTATATAATTATAAAAATCACAGAATTTCATAGCCCCGAGTTTTACCCTCGACTTATCCACGAGGCATAGCATATTTCACAATTGTTGGTCACAAAACTGCACTCGACTTATACATGAGATCGACTTATACACGAGTATATACGGTATGTGACTTGGGACAACTGATTTTCCTAGGGTCACCTTTATAATATTTTCATTAAACTCGTAAGTGGCTTGTGGATTAGAAAATATATGCAGGAGTCCAGTATAGCCACATAGCTAGATAATGCCCATCCAGCAAATAGTCCTCTTTTCATGTATCTACTTGATTACGCTGTTAAATGTCACTTTCCTATAGAACCCAAATCATATTACTGTATCCCCCCCCCCCACTCAATATGTAACCTAGGTCCCAGGACAACCTATATAATGTACGCATAGTACTAATTTATAGACCATGAGAGCCAATGAAAATCTCGCACAGGATGTTCTGAATGAGTATAATTAATCTATTTTAGGTCTGTTAAAAGCACTGCACCATTTTTTATTTCATGTAGTGAGAAGGGTAGTGTGTTTGCTTTAACGTTAACTTAAAAGGAAGTGTGAGATGCAGATTATTTTTGGAATGCTTGGTGTACTGCAAAGAAGGCCAAAATTAAACAGCAATCTAATTATTAAAGCTGCTTCATTTGAAACAAGCAATATTGTGTTTGAATGGCTGTCTTGGACTTACTAAAACAGCTTTAATGAGCTTGAAGACCCAGTGGGTTCAACTCGGAGCTGGCACTATTTTATGTCAAAGGCAAGGAAATATACATCGTGTTTCATTTGTAGTTTTTGGCACAACACGATATTGCTGTTGGAACACCTTCCTAATTTTTAACTGTCCCAAACTCCTTAAGGTTTGACTTCTTACTAGCTTTTTTTGTAGACCTTGTTAATGGAAATAAACACATTTCACTGGTTCACTGCTGTTGTACATATAATGTGCTTAATTCACAGGGCCCTCACCTTATATAGCATGTTGTGTTTACTTAGAAATCGGGGACAAATATATTTATGTTCCTTTGGAATTTTCTTTTTGAAAAGCTTTAAAAAAATGTTTTAAAGTAAAATCTTGTACATAATTTACCATTGATGAATATACAATACACAGAAACATTTGACAGAACTTCATATACAACTGTTTTTCATAGTTTGGGGGAAGCAATTTACTTTTGGAGGCTACTGCTTCACAACAGCTGTAGATGAGAACATCGGAAAAAGTTTTCCCCAGCCTATCTTAAAATGGAACAAAACAGTTCAGTTATATTTCTTCTGTCCGTTACGGAAACGTGTGTATACATTTTATGCAAATAATTGGCATTTACATATATTTTAAAGAGAGCCTTGTGGGTTACCTTTGTATTATATTATACTAAAAACCCATGCATTAAATAAGCCTCTTATATGCAGAGAACATATCAATGGTTGAAAATGGAAAGAACCCAATACTTAATATTTTCATTAAAAAAAACTAACGTAGGTGATTTGGATAATCTGTTTTATAATAACATATTAAAGATCCTACGGTGAAGAGCCTTGATATTTTTTAGTCCTGGCATACACGTAGGGCAACGTATTTAGCATGGTGATTGAAATAACCCCCCTTTAACCCCTTAAGGACACATGACATGTGTGACATGTCATGATTCCCTTTTATTCCAGAAGTTTGGTCCTTAAGGGGTTAACGTAGAAGATACATGATAATGCCTGGACATTGTTCGACTTAAATGTTTGCAAATTGTAGAATTTGTAGACCTTTGAACAACTATTCGTATGGTTCATAACTGTCCATTTTTTTTATGAAATCATTTAGAATATGTGGCTTTTTTTAATTGGTTATGATACCTGCACTCCACATCATCAAGACCTGCATTGTGTTCCTGTCATACCCCTATTCCAGCCATGGAATCTTAATTAATTATTCCCAATGTCGGCAAGTATACCAAGTTGCCCTCAGCTTTCATAGGAATCACAAATAAAGGTTTAAATGCTGACTTCATATTATTATTACAACATGCTTGTTTAGAAATAGCCAAACAGAACTATAAATTGTGGTGCAAATAAACCCTTGTAGACCGCAGATTTCTTCATTTACAATATAAGCATTTTTTTTTTTGCTGCTGTAACACATATTACTAAAGCTAGATTTATCTGCTCAGATCATCTATGTGCTAATATGTATTGCTCAATATGAATCCGTGCTGTCAGCTCTGTTCTACTGGGTACTTCCCCAGTGCCTTTAAGTCCCCCGTATTTGTCACGTTCCACTATGTAACAGCCATCTAACCTTGCCATAAATCATCCATAGCACTATACTATACTCTGATTAGCCACAACACAGAAACCACCTGCCTAATATTATGTAGGACCCCTTGTGCTGTCAAACAGCTATGATGTGTTAAGACATGGACTCCACGAAACCTCCAGACATGTTCGGTGGTATCTGGTACCAAGACAGTAGCAGCAAATCCTTAAAGTCCTGCAAGTTACAAGGTGGGGCTTCCATGAATCGAACTTGTTGTTCCAGCACATCCCACAGATTCTCAATCAGAATGAGATCTGTGGAATTTGGAGGCCAAGGCAATGCCTTGAACTCTTTGTCATGTTCCTCAAACCATTCCTGAACAATTTTTACAGTTGCATTATACTGCTGAAAGGTCGCAGCTATCCGGGAACACCATTGCCATGAAGCGGTGTACGTGGTGTGCAGCAATCTCTAGGTAGGTGGTACGTGTGAAAGTAACATTCACATTAATGCAAGGAGCCAAGGTTTCCTAGCAGAAAATTGCCTAGAGCATAACACTGCCTCTTCCGGTCTAGCTTCTTACCATGCACCATCCTGCTGCCATCTCTTTCCAAGGTAAATGACACACACATACCCAGCCACCCACGTGATCTAAAAGAAAACATGATCCTCAGACCGGGCATTCTTCTTCCATTGCTTCATGGTCCAGCTCTGATGCCCACTGGAGGAGCTTTCAGCGGTGGACAGGAATCACCATGGGCACTTTGACCAGTCTGCGGCTACTCAGCCCTGTGCACTTCAAATTGTGATGCACTGTGTGTTTTGACACCTTTCTATTATGGCCAACATTACATTTTTTAGCAATTTGAGCTACTGTGTGATCGGACCATATGGGCTAGCATTTGCTCATGAAGTTCATCAGTGAGCCTTGGGCGTCCATGCCCTGAGGATTAGTATGAGTAAAGAGGTCCAGTGTTGCTTCCTTCATTGGCCTCTGATCATGGGGGAAAGTTCACTGTAGATAGCCTGTAACAGGCCGGACTCTTTAAAATAGCTAGTTGGGTAGATCTCCTCATTCTCCTGTCAGTTCTCGACACATGAGCATTGCAGACCCCCGAGCATTGTCTGGTTTGGTCAGTCCAAACCTGCCTACTATAAACTGCTCATTGTTGCAGCCCTGCTTTTCCCAGTACTCTGTGAAGACTTGTGAAGGTGTTTTAAATAATTTATTTTAGTATACTTTGTATTTACGTTGAAGAACTGGTAACTGATCTACTTTTACAATCAGGTAATAGGTTGCCGATTTATGTTATACATAATGCGGAAACCTTTAAAAAAAACAAAAAAAAAACTGTACTAGCATGGATAATTGATTAAAACTAAATAATAAACAATAATGGTGCAGTATTGCTCCTCTGAATACTATAAAACCACAAGTATCCACAATATATGTCAAAACTTGATCTGGTTAATGACAAAAGAAAGTTTCCGAAGCACAAATGCACAATTTTAAATAATTGAAAATACGCTTTTCTTTACAATTCTGGGAGAAGTTGTCAAAGTCAAGAGAACGTCATTATATTTCTGATATGTTGAACTGCAAACACACCTTGAAAAGTGAGCTTAGCAAATTCAAGGATTTTAACTGTTTGTATAGACAGATCAAAAAGACAAAGGTGTCCTTTCTGAGCAAACATATTCATACATTATGGACTTGCTATTCCCGTCAATCCCAAGGTCTATATTCACAATCAGTGGACAGCATAGAGTGTGTTTATATTCAAACTGTTCTATAGAACAGAAAAGATAAGGGCCCTTTACTATCTATAATACTGATTGTCTGTTTCCAGAACATTGGTTTGGAAGGGACTAAGCATATCTTTCAATGATGTAATTGTATCGAGGCCTTTCTCAGCCACAAAGTGGTAAATGTACCAGTCATGAACACTCCGTAGTAACAATAATGAGATTTGCAATTGCCGGTTTCATTTTGTGGCTTTATGTGTTGGATATCACTGATTGAAATCATGTGCCCTGAGAAGATTGAATTAATAGGAAATAATGCTTTGCTCATTAAAAACAGAACATTACAGACTGTTGCATGGAATAATTATCTCATGTCTACTGGGTATCAGTCACAATCTAAAAATACAGAACGAAATGAAAATGTAAAGTGCACAGATTGAATCATGGGACGATTTCTAAACAAATTGCTTTGTGTGGGATGTTAACCCCTTCATGACAACAGTTTAGGCAAATCCATGTATCCTGAAGTGTTGTGGCAAGACGTCTGCTATAGAGTAGTTAAATATGACCCCCCACTCTGTCACATACACACACAGCCGTCTTGTGAATTCTCTTTTGTCAGAAGCAAGACTGGGCAAAGCGCTTTGATAAATCCTTCAGGTATTATTATTATTTAATTATTTATATAGCGCCAGGAAATTCAGTAGCGTTGTATCACAGAAATTTGCTCTGACTTGACTACAGCTGTTAAAATTTCGTACAGTCTTGAGTTGGGTTAATGGTGCCATTAATAGAGGTAGCAATCTTAATGCGAATTTAGGATGGCTATCCCCACAGTCAAGGGTAAAGCCAGACACACAGTATACATATGCACACAACATATAGATAGTTTTATGCACTGTGGATTCATGTTTCTGGCAAGACTTATTTAAAATATTATTTTTTTTACATTTTTTGTGTCTCTTAGGCAAAATCTATGTTTGGTAACGAGAGCATCATATGTGGACATCATGACTTTGTTCATTAATTACCTGGGGAAGACTGTAAGTCAGGGTAAGTAAACACGAAAACTCTAATTCATTACTTGTGTACGACATACAAGCATACAGTTGTAATCAAAATTATTCAATCAGAATATTTGTTCCAAAAAGGACCCATAGGTGTCGAAATTACCCTTGAGAATAAAGCATAAAGAATGAATATAAATCAAAAATTCCAAAATCTTATTTACATATTATTTATAGAAATATTAGAATCAAAGAAAGTCTCAAAAAGACAATACCATCACATCGCCAATGCCAGTATTATTGGGAAAAATCAATTTATCAGATGTGGACAAATGTAAGATGGTACGTCTACTAAAATTAAGGGTATTGATTGTCCACCTATGTAGAAGACACACACGTAATAAAATGTACCCCTATGTGAAAGCTCTGTGGGGGGCTACTTATTTATTCAAGGACATCTAAATAATGTTTCTACTTAGTATTACATTGTGGTAACATTCCCTTCTAACAAGGTAGCAACAAAGTAGCAGTTAGGAGTGAGTTGGATAATGTTTAGGAGTAGTCAGCAGAAAAAATGGTAATAATAATCAGTGTATCACAAGATCTTACCACTTGCAAGTAAAAATCACAATGTACGTAAGTTCCCAAACCTAACTCTGGGTCAGCCGCATGACACAGGTGAGGCTAGCTCGACGGACGCTGAAAGTCTGTACATTTTGACAATAAACCTGATTTTTCAATGGTAGTTGAATACTTATGATGACAACTGTAGGTTCTGTGGGGGCCCCTGCAATCAACATAAATATGCTTGCATTCACCTCTCCATATTGCATTATTTTATAATCCTAGGGGGGGATACAAGAAGTAAGAATGCAATATCCATTGTGAAGGTGCATGGATAGCTATCTGTGTTGCATTTTTCAGAATGTTTCATCACACTGTCCCTGCCACGTTCTTACTTACTATGTTGCAAGAAGTAATCAGATGAGGTCACAGTAGCCCCTTTGAGAAAAAAAAAGTTTAGTTTTAGGGTATATTTGACTGCACATTTTAAACATGATGTTATCGGTCTATGTAAATTCTAGTTTCTCAATAGAGATTCCTTATATTTGGAAAAATATTAAATTATTCAGAAATTGCTATGAGACTGTCAGGCAGTTCAGTCTCATTTGTAATCGGAGAGGGGAGAAGTTGATACACATACTCAGTCATTCATTGATTTCTGTAATTAGAACATTTCAAATCAACTCATAGTTTTGTGACTATGATATGTACAAATGCTCATAGAAAGCTTGGTGACACAATATACTGATTAAAAACACATGCTGCAGAATAACCTCATATATTTATGATGAATAGGCCTTATACTTAAAGCATATATGGATGTCTTCTAATGACCAATAAGACCAGAAAAAGTGATGTCATAATGCAGGAGTCAAAGTATGTAGACCTAATCAGAAGAAGAACTGTACTCTTAGAGAGGCAAAATGAATCCTTACTACCTAGCAACACAAATAATGATGCTAACAATGCATATGGCCTTTTTCTCCTATTTATACTTAAAGCTCTATATTCATGAATATTCATTTGTATGTCAAAATCATTTTCATAAGTTTAAGGGACACTATTCTCACCAGAACAACTACAGCTTAATGTATAGTCTATAATCTATAGTCAGTCCCTGCAGGCATTTTAATGTAAACACAGCCTTTTCATTACTGCCTAGGAACACCTCTAGTAGTTGTCACTCAGATGGCTACTAGAGGTGCTTCCTGGGCCAGTGCTGCCGAATGTGCAGCACTGACATCCAGTGTCTCCACCCGCTGCCTGGAAGCGTTGAACGTTTCTCATAGATACGTTGATCCACTGCATCTTTATAAGGCAATGCTGATTGGCACAGCACAGCATTTTGCTGTGCATGTGCAGTAGCCTCCCAATGCTTTCATATGATAAATCATTGGAGTGGCTGAGATCATCTAAATTAGTTGTTAGCCGTTGAGTGTGGGCGGGGCCTTCCTGGGCAAGACCAGCATGACGTTGGAAAAAGGTAAGTAAAATACCTTTCTCATGGAAGGCAAGGGGGCCTAACAACTAAATGGTGTTTTCACACCTATATATTCAGGAATACACGTTTGCATCCCTGACACTATACTGTTACTTTAAAATGTGTGCTGCTGGGTGATGTGCAGAGGGTACAAAAAATAAATGGGTATTGACTCTTGTTTAGAGGGACACTGTATGCAACAAAGCAACTTTAGCTTAACCTTAAGGGGTTCTAAAGGAACCAGCTCTAAACGCCGGAGGGCGGCATAGAATGCCCAAACCGTCCTTTGTACTTACCCGGTCGCCGGCGATCGCGGTGTGGGGACTCATCTGGGAGCCCAGGGAGTCCCCTTCCTTCCTCTTCGGCCCCCCCTGGGCCATGTGATCGAACGTCATAGCCATCCAAGGCAGTGCCAGCAGGGGGAGTGCCTGTAATGACAGGTACTCCCCCTGCTGCCTGGAAATAAAATTAAAACATGTTAAAACAGTGTAAAATTAAATTATATATACTTAGATCATATATATATTTATAATATAAAATGATCTAAGTATATATATATACATATACACATACACTGTCTACGTGTATTTTAATATTAATATATATATATATCATTTTATATATATATATATATATATATATATATATATATATATATATATATATATATATAAACAAATATCAAAATACACGTACAATGATATTGATTAAATATATATATAATTTTCATTATATATTTATATATAATATAAAATAAATAAATCTGTAAATACGTTAAAACATTTAATAAAAAAATAAATAAAAAATAAATGTGTAAATTCGTTCTAACTGTATTTTAAAATGAATATACATATATTGATAGCAAAATACATGTAGAACGAAATTATATATATAACCTTAAGGGGTTCTAAAGGAACCGGCTCTAAATAAAAATAATTTAAAAAAATTATATACATATATTTATATACACACATATATATAATAATTCTACGTATATATTTATGTAATAATTTTACATAATTAGGTAATTTTATTAATTACAATTAGCAGGACCAGCCTGACAACCCAGACCAAAAGGCCAGGGAATTTAATTTGCTAGCACTATATTCAACCCTGTAACGGGAGACTTCGCTGAACACAAATATTAGCGTTTCAAAACAGTAACATGTATTACAATGACGATATTGTCAGTGAAAGTGAAATTTTTCGCACCCAAATGGCACTTACACGGACAATATAATTGTTGTGATACGTTTTACGGTTTTGAAACACTAATATTTGTATTTAGCGAAGTCTCCCGAGTATAACAGTACCCCTCATGTACAGGTTTTATGGTGTTTTCAAAAGGTAGACAGTCAAATATAAGGCATGCGTTTCAGTTTTGCCAGATTGGTTACGTTGCCTTTGAGACCGTACGGTAACTCAGGAATGAGAATTACCCCCTAATGGCATACCATTTGCAAAAGTAGACAACCCAATGTATTAGAAATGGGGTATGTCTAGTCTTTTTTAGTAGCCACTTAGTCACAAACACTGGCCAAAATTGACATTCAAATTAGTTTTTTTGCATTTTCAAATATTAACACTAACTTTGGCCAGTGTTTGTGACCAAGTGGCTACTAGAAAAGACTGTGAATACCCCATTTGCAATACCTTAAGTTGTCTACTTTTGCAAATGGTATGCCATAATGGGGGTAACTCTCATTCCTGGGCTACCATATGGTCTCAAAGGCAACGTAACCAATCTAGCGAATTTCAATGTGAAAAAATGTAACAATGCTATATTTGACCCTGTAACTTCCCAAAACACCATAAAACCTGTACATAGGGGGTACTGTTTTACACGTGAGACATCGCTGAATACAAATGTGTATTTTATTGTAGTAAAATCAAACAGTATTATGACATTCACAGTTAGAATGTCACGTAGAACTAAACATTTTTTAAAAATTCTTATTTTCTCCCATTTTTAAATATTTTATTCATATTAAATTACGTTTTATACTTAAATATTGGATGTTAAATGAAAGCCATGTTTCCCCTGAATAAAATGATATATAATAAGTGTGGGTGCACATAATATGAAAGAGGTGAATTACACCTGAACAGACATATAGCGCAAATTCAAGTTTTTGTTTACGTTTTGTTTTGATCACAACGTGTACATTTGGCTCAGTCCTTAAGGGGTTATTGAAGTGGCTTTGTCATTTAGGAGTGAATTCAGTTTGCTTATGTAGGCCTAGTCACACCTCTCCTCCATGTGACCTACACAGTCGCCCTACACACTTCTGGAAAGCGAGATCTAATGTTTAAACTTCCTGAATTATTTTTATTTTTTTTATTTTTAATCAATTCTCTCCTCATTTGTTAATAGCCTGCAGTGACGACTATAAGTGGTTCTGTTTTAACCATCTTGGACTCTTCCTGGTCATCACAACAGTCATTTATCATTGCTACCATGTCTTGTAACATCATCGTCTGAAAGTATATATTCTGCAAATAGCCTCAGAATGCTGAGGATAGAATGCTTTGTGTGGTTTGGGGTACAAGAGTTTATATTTAAAGAGACACTATAGTCACTAGAACAACTTAAACTTAATGAAGCAGTGTGGGTGTATAGATTGTATCCTTGCTGTCTCACTGCTCATTTCTCTGCCATTTAGGAGTTAAATTACTTTGTTTATGCAGCCCTAGGCACACCTCCCTGCATGTGACTTACACCGCCTTCCTAAACACTTACTGTACAGTCATCTAATGTTCACACTTTCTGTATTGCAAATTCTGTTTAATTTATAAAAAATTTTATCTCCTGCTCATTAAAGTCCAATTTACAGAGCAGGAGATAAAAAAAACCTTTAAAGTAAGTTATATCTGATTGAAAATGAAACCAGGTGTGGCTAGCCTGCATAAACAGAAACAAAACTGATTTAATTCCCAAATGGCAGAGAATTGAGCAGTGCGACTTCAGGGGCATCTTCTATACACCCAAACTGCTCCATTAAGATAGTTGTTTTGGTGACTATTGTGTCTCTTAAAGGCCACTCACTATCTGCGACCTCACAAATGGCCACTTAAAACCCACTCAAACAAAAAGGGCTCCGTAGTGAAGGTATTAATGATTTCTACTTACCAAGGACTGTGTCCCATAACTTACAAAACCAATATACCGGTACTAAGATTCCGAGAATTAAAAACTGCAGAAGTGTAATGGAGTTAACTTTTACTTTTGTCTCTAGCTAGTCATCTAATGAGTTTACAACTTTTGGCTCTGTTTGTTCTGTCTGGAATGTGTCTTAGATGTTGTTGGTTGATCACTAAAATGTGCATCTAGGCTGAAAAAAACATTCTGAATAACATTTCTTAGATAAGGGAAGTTTCACATTGGTTGGTAACTAGCTCTAAATCTGGTTCTAGAAATGTACATTTTTACAAGATGTCTGAGCACCTCCTTTTTTATTATTATTTTTTATTCATGCCATGTTGGCAAAATCTGCTCTCTTTAAATCCATAAATTGCCATGGGTGTAGGTTACAGCAGCTCTTTGATTTAATATGTATTTTTTTTACACACATTGCAGAAGACCATGTGGTAGTGACCTAGTGGTAAAATGTTGAGCTCTTGAAATAAAAGCCATTTGCAGAGATACTGTCAACAAGTTGTTTTTACTTTTGCTGGATTAAGGGTGATCCAAGTTTGTTTTACTGCCCTCGTTACCTACTGTTCCCGTATGTCAAACATGTTTTGTTAGAACTGTTTTTGTTTTACATATCATACAGGCTGCTTTCAAGATTGGTGCCCTACATTTTTTATCCTTCCCTAATGGGTGCTTAGAAAGAAGCCATGTACGAATTGATTCAGTAGAGTCCATAGCTGCTTTTTTTTCTTTCCAATGATCGCTTAGAGGACAGAGATCCTTGAGATTGCACTCTGCCTGTAAGATCGACTCTGTTTTAAAGTATTTTGAACCACTCCCTTTAACCACTCCTTGGACAGATCTTGCTTATCTTAATCTGGGCAAAGCAGAGTTCAAGATGGAACAGAAAATTGTTGAATGGGAGAACATACTACTTGTTTAAATCCAAGACCCTGCATCGCAGGAAGGAGACCTTGTCCACACTGCTTACTTGCATTCACCAAAGTCCACCGCAAACCTATGTTTCGTATTGAACTGATCTGTGGCATTTACAGAGTATTTAAAGTTCCAGAACCCAAAATAGATCCCTTTTAAATTCAAAATGTCCTAGAAGGCCTTCATTTTCTTTTGCTGTAAGACTTCATATATGAAAATGCCGCAACGGATGTATGTAAAATCTGCTTTTATTATTACCGTATTTATTTTTGCATTTGATGTTTTGTGTTTTACATTTCCCTAAGCTCCAGTGCAGCACGTAATAAGTATATTTGTCCTTCCCACACTCCTTTAAGATATATTTATTTATTATATTTATTTGAATTTCCCCTTGTGTGGTTTAGCTGTTCCACTCCCATTCCTTAACTTTCCACTGTCACGAATGCTTTATTAGTGTTTAGGCAGTAGAACTTGCTATTTTCCAATATATATCATTTTGAGTTTTTCTTGGCTCAATCCCATTCTTCCTTACTTTAGTTATTTTTTTATTTTAAATAAATAAATAAAAAAAAAAACTGATTTATAAGGTCTGTATTTACATTCTGTGGTGTTCACAACCCTTTGACCTCATAGCGTATAATTTTTTTTGTTTGACTACATCGGAAGCTGCTACCAGCTTGCAATGAGATTTATTTATACACTCTGCTTTGGGGAGTTACTTATATGTATCCATACATCTCCAATATTGGCAAATACATTTTAATGCCTCAAATAGTGGACTGATATCAGGTATTCAAGTCGATCTACCAGGTAGAGTTTAAAAGTGAGTCTCCGAGTTAATTTACAACAGAATGGATAATTGAATTGCTGACTGTCTCCCCCTAATGTAGTGTGGCTGAGTGTTCTGAGGGGGAGGGGACTTTGAGAATTTGATGCACAGCATGGTTTGTCATGTGCCTGAGGGGGGGCATGATGTATCATCAAATCACTGCTCCATGTCTGCTCATTGTGCTCTGCTTCGTCAATGGATAATCCTGTCAACAGCTCTCCCCCCACCCTCAGGGCAGCACTTGGCCACACTGCCTTAGAGATATAATCATGCTAGTCTGTGCATTTTGTAGTGTGTGCGCTTATGTGTGTATCTGTGAGTGTGCACATCTGTGTGTGTCTGTGAGTGTGTGCACTGTGTGTATCTGTGCGTGCGTGTGTGTGTGCATCTGTGTGTGTGTGTGTGCGTGCGTGTGCTTTTGTGTATATGTGTGCACATATGTGAGTGTGTGTGGCTATGCGTGTAGTTGTGCCTGTGTGTGGCTATGCGTGTAGTTGTGCCTGTGTGCGGCAGTGTGTGTATATGGATCTTTCTGTGTGGGCATCAAACAGTAGGAATTATCGGCCCTCGTGTGAGTTGATAACTTGGCCAGTGGACTTCAGTTATATAAAAGATTGAGACTCCTGACCTTGACTACTCTGCCTGCATTGGTTGTGGTATCCATATATAAGCAAATTGCCAAACTTGCGTATCTAGACCAGGGTTCATCAAATTCTGGCCCTTCAAATGTTACTGAACTACAACTTCCATGATACACTGGCTATCTATTTAATTCAAAGAATCATGAGAGTTGTAGTTCAGAAACATCTGGAGGGCTAGAGTTTGGAGAACCCTTGTCTAGCTGCTCAAGCTTGCAGATATGGAGTGGAAGGAGAAGCCTAGACTTGGACAGTACAGGGGCAATTATATGTAAAGTGCTTCTCCCCATCAAAATCTATTCAATCACCCATCATACACATGTATACATGGAGTTTATCATCTGGTTAGGGAGACAGGTGTTTTGTGACATGGAGTTATGGGTATTTAGGTGCTCTGTACATGAGATCAGGAGACGGAGTTCTGTGTTTTATCTGTTTAAGGTTATTTAACTCCTAAATGGCAGAGAATTGAGCTGTGAGACTTCAGGGGCATGATCTATACACCAAAACTTCGTCATTAAGCTAAAGTTGTTTTGGTAACTTTAGTGTCCCTTTAATGCCCATCTGTGTGATCTCGCAATGGACAAATTCAATCAAAAACTTCTACAACTTTTACTTTACCAGCCCTTTAATGTAGTGGTTCTTACTCTGATTTTATATAAAATAATTGGCAATGCAGATTCTTTTTTGTTTGTTTGTTTAGATTTTTCCCTAAACCTTTAACAGACGTTAATCCAAGCCCTTACAGGGGGTATTTTATAAATCTATGAATACAAAGGGTAGAATTTCAGTGCACAAAGAAATCTTCAAACCTTGTCAATACGGCAGCCTTTCATGTTGATTCAAGGGTATAAAGTTTTTCTCAGACTGCCAAAAATGATGTCAGCTCTTACAGGAACTGTAATAAAATATATTCTCTTATTTTAAGAACCATACCAACTAAAATGAGGGAAAATTAAAGCACTTGTTTTAAATCCTGAGATCCTTACCAATATATCCACGGGGAAAAAAACACGCTCATTCACAACATGATGAATACCGGTATTAGGGATTTAAAAAAAAAATAATAATTTTAGATTTGGAGAAATTAGACTTTCATTCCAGGTGGATTGAATTCCAAGGGAGGTGGCAGCAGTCTCTCATCTAAACTCCAAAGATTCTGTTTGCATGGCATTCATTTTTATATACTTTAGAAACATTTTGGGCCAGGAATTTGGATAAAGGTTATACAATGTTCTCATAATGGCGACCATTCTAATTTAATCATAACGATCACCTTCCTCGTTTCTTGGTCAATTTGATCTGTTATGTTCTTTTCCTTGGTTTTGTGCTTTCTTCCTTTATGAACCAGGTTGACATATTATGCACTATATTTTCATCTCACTGTATTTTTGGAAGTAGTGTTAGGGCCAGCTTGTCCAATCTCTGGAAGAGTGCTCTCCAAAGTCATTTAAAAGCTTGGACCTTGTGAGGGCTTCATTTTTTTTTATTGCCAACTTGAAATGGCAGAATTTAGCTGATCCTCCCTGGTTCTCTTCTCTCTCCTCTTTCCCTCTCCCCTTTATTTATTTTGTTTCCTATTTCTGTTTTTCTTAATTGTCCTACTCCGGAGGTGTCTAGATTTCAGCTTCCGGTTAGGTTACTCTCCTCAAAATTTTTTACATGGCATTGTTTTTCCCCTTTTCGTGTACTCTCTCTCCCCCTCACTTTTCTTATTAATTCATTGGCCAAACAATAATGGCACCTTTTCATACCCTCTCTTCCATTGGTATGTTCTTCTTATTTATGGTTCTATTACACTTTTTACTCAAGTATGTTCTATATCTTTGGTGTTTAGTTTATTCTCTGTGGAATATCTTTGTGAAAGAATGATTGTTAAAAAAAAAATATTTTTTTTAAAAATATTTAAACATCAGACTCTGGCAAGTTCAAAGTTCAATACATTGCAACATTCCCAAAGTTGCTGGACCTTTGAAAGTAGGAGAGAAGTACGATAAGTCAAGTCACGGACCAAAACTTATGCCAACTATAAGTGAGATGATCGGTATATATTCAATAAACTAAATTGTTGAGCATTTACTTGGGAATGTCAAATTTATACTACATTGGCCATCTTTGCTATATCTGTAAAGTATGAAATGTATTTCTTTGTAATTTCAAATATTTAGTCTGTCACATCTGACTGTCACTACATTGCTTTTTTCCTCAGGAATTTCACTGGCAACTTATGTCCGTTGACAAATCAAAATTTCCCCTGAGTTGAACTCTTGAGCCAAAACCACTTTGAAGTCAATGGAAACTTTTGCTCATTCAGGCTTAAGACACAGAGGTGTTTTGCCAATACTTAATTTACAGAGAACGCCTCCAAAACAGGCCCTCGAGTTGCTCCAAATATAATCTCTTATCTTAGTTCCCGTATAAGTTATTTTACAGCTGTTGGACTTGTCCAAGAATTATCATTTTTATGATATATGGACCAGTCTTCTCCAGGATGCAGGAGCCACATGCTCAGAACTTAGAAATTACACTATCAAGATTTCTGACCAAGATGTACCGTATATACTCGAGTATAAGCCGACCCGAATATAAGCCGAGGCCCCTAATTTTACACCAAAAAACTGGGAAAACTTATTGACTCGAGTATAAGACTAGGGTGGGAAATGCAGCAGCTACTGGTAAATTTCTAAATAAAATTAGATCCTAAAAAAATTATTAATTGAATATTTATTTACAGTGTGTGTATATAATGAATGCAGTGTGTGCGTATGAATGCAGTGTGTGCGTATGAATGCAGTGTGTGCGTATGAATGCAGTGTGTGCGTATGAATGCAGTGTGCGGATGAGTGCAGTGTGCGGATGGGTGCAGTGCGCGTATGAGTGCAGTGCGTGAGTGCAGTGTGTGTGTATGAGTGCAGTGTGTGTGCGTATATATTAATTGAATATTTATTTCCAGTGTGTGTATATGAGTGCAGTGTGTGTGAATGAGTGCAGTGTGTGTGAATGAGTGCAGTGTGTGTGTATGAGTGCAGTGTGTGTGTATGAGTGCAGTGTGTGTGTATGAGTGCAGTGTGTGTGTGTGAGTGCAGTGTGTGTGTGTGAGTGCAGTGTGTGTATATGAATGAAGTGTGAGTGTGTGTATATGAATGAAGTGTGAGTGTGTGATGCAGTGTGTGTTTGTGTATGTGTTGGTGGGGGTGGGCATTTGATATATTAATTATTATTATTTTTTTATTTTTTTTATATTATTATTTTTTTTTTATTATTATTATTTATTTAATTATTATTATTTTTTTAATATTTTTTTTTCGTCCCCCCTCCCTGCTTGCTAGCTGGCCAGGGAGGGGGGCTCCTTCCCTGGTGGTCCAGTGTCATTGGTAGTTCAGTGGGGGGAGAGGGGTGCTGGCAGAGCTGTACTTACCTTTCCTGCAGCTCCTGTCAGCTCCCTCCTCCTCCGCGCGGTCTGTGCAGCTCCCTCTGTCAGCTCCCAGTGTAAGTCTCGCGAGACTTACACTGGGAGCTGACCGAGGTGCTGAATGGACGGCGCGGAGGAGGAGAGAGCTGACAGGAGCTGCAGGAAAGGTAAGTACAGCTCTGCCAGCACCCCTCTCCCCCCAGTCTGTATTATGGCAATGCAAATTGCCATAATACAGACTCTGACTCGAGTATAAGCCGAGTTGGGGTTTTTCAGCACAAAAAATGTGCTGAAAAACTCGGCTTATACTCGAGTATATACGGTACTTACACCTTCTCAATGAGATGCCTCTGATAGAAGTGTTCTCCAGCACATGTGAAAGTTTCCAGCTTTTGCAAGCTGTTTATTTCATATATCCCCAATGAAAATATGCAGACAGAAAGTGTTATTTTAATGGCCTTCTAGCTACTTCGTTGATTCCCCCAAAAAATAAATTGCCAGTGCAGATATATGCAATGAAAGTTGTTTTTGCATTAGTAGCAATACTCTTAAAGCAAGCATTTTGTGTAACTTATAAATCCATATTGTGGCGGCCACCCCGTGAGAGCAGGGGTTACCGCTGCCAGAGATGTCCTTTCCCCTTAGTGTGAGTAGTGCTTAAATGTTCCCAAGCAGAAATCCAAGCGGTAAAGAAGCAGGTATAGCGGTTCCCTGCAAGCATGAGAAGAGGCTTTGTGTTGTGGGTGAAGCTGAACGGAGTATAATGGGGAGCCACAGCTGGCTTTATATACAAGTCTCCATGCAAGGGGTTTCTCCTTACATATTCCAGGGGCATTCCCCACTGGAAGACTACTGGAGAGTAGACTGCAGAAAAGTACATATATAATTACATTATCTCTCAGGTCCAGGACATACATTACTCAAACACACCTAAACACATAATTAACAGTACAGTACCCCCTAAATTCTATATCCCCGGATAGCTTGCACCTGAGCGCCCAACATATCCCAAATGTGCTCAGATCCCACAAATATAGTCGAAATGCCACCGAGGTATAGTTTTGACCAACCGCACACGATGCGCCTGCCCAAAAGAGCTCCACGGATTCAGTCTGTGCGGTCTCTCTCTTTTGAGGATACTAAAATATACGAAATACCGAACGGATATGTTCATCTGAAAGTCAGTTGTGTGCCCCTCGTTTGGGCGTTTACTTCTACTGAACGTCGCTCTCGGGAATCCAATAGAACCGAACCTGTGCGGTGATGGAAGTCTCAGCGGTTTTCGCGCCGTTGAGTGGCCGATTATAGTTCCATACACTCGATGACCAAACACCGATGGCCCCGTTCGTGAAGTAAAGATGTCCGCTGCCTCGTGTTCGACCATCCGAACGACGGCCCCCCAGCCGACCACTTAGAACGTTGAGGATTGCGGTTTTCGAAAGTGTCAAAGAGGTCAGTCAGGTCAATGAGCAGCACACGACTGTTCTGGGTGGTCTATCCATTCGGTAGATAGTTCAGTCTGTATGGGGATGGTTCGTATACCGAACCAAATAAACAAAAACAATAATCCATGGACAGGGGATCTGTCACACATATTATCTATTTCCTTCTCATAATATAACTCACTCAGGAATGCAGGGAAGTGTGGTGTGCCTAGGAGAGAATTGTAAACTTTAGGCCAAAATTTAGGATACCTTTTTTTTTTTTTTTTTTTAAATAATGAAATTGGAGAATTATTCCGAATTGGATATTGTGACCAAAATCTGCAGTTACCTTGTCAATTCTCCACAATTCCCGTTTGAGAAGAAAACCTGAACGTCAATGCTTGTTTATAAAGCACCAACATATGCCATTGAGCTGTACAGCCTGTAACCAAATTTACACGTAATTGCAACAAAACATTATTGTATAGGAGCAAGAGGAGTTGAGGACCCTGCTCTAACCATCTCACTGGGTAACGGAAGACAGAAAGGCAACTATCCTAATTGCGATACCCGTGTTCAGTTCAGTGGCTCTTGGCTTTGTATCCATTGAAATCTGGTGGTGTTTGTGCTTTTTACTGGAATATAAGAAGTCGACACATCTGTGAGTGGGCTTCTTATGTTCCAGTAAACAGACTGTAACGCTCGGGTCACACGCCATCATCCTACAACAGTTGTTGCACCCGCTTGCTTCCCAGAGGGAGACAGCTGTGCAGGGAAACAAGAACTGCACATCTATAAAGTGCTCCTTTTAGCTGTGGTCAGCTGAGAACTAATTAAAAACTAAATAGAAACAGCAAAAAAACATTGGCTAAAATGCAGAGTGCAAAATGCAGAATATCACAAATAATAACGCTTGTTTGAGATATGTGTTAATGGTTTTCCAACCGACAGGTGGAAAATATGTATCTTTTTAAACTTGTTCTTTGCAACATCATCCACACAAAGTCTGTGCTAAGTTAGAGAAATGCATATCTCCTAAAGGTTCCAAATTACGAGACAGTCCTTTTATATGACCCAAGATCGACATTTTTCTTCTAACAGTGTTTATATATATATATATATATGTAACGGAGCAATACAGGTTTAGAAAGCAGAGCATTGTATCTTTACAATAGTGTTTTTCTTTTAGAATGGTTTGACTTCTTACATGTGGTCTACTGTACACAACAAGCTCACTGCCTCCACAACAAGCTTAGGAGCTTCTGTTCGCTCTCGTGAGCTAAGCTTTGCAGTGCAGGGTTTAGCTCATTGGCTGAGAGCGTCATCTGTTTGCTCTGAAACAATGAGCTTAGGCATGCGCCGTCTGACTTGGCTCAGACAGAGAGCTCCATCTCTCCTGTAGCCGTACAAGGGCAGGAAATAGCGCCAGGGGGATACAGGTAAAACGTCAAACAAGTATTACTACTTACATTGAGTGTGGAGAGTTCCAGGCCAATCCTGGCACATTACCCTTCAGAGTGTTCTGTAGTGGTTATGGTGCCTGGCTTATTCCTTTAAGATTTACATAAAAAAATTAGCAATAGAATAGTTTCCTTGCAAAAATATTTGTTTCATGGTTCTTTTTTCCCTTTTTCAGAATATCAAAATATACAAAAACATTTGTAATCTCTACTAACCAGTATACAAGTAGTAACTCAGAGGCACTGTACATGTCCGCTAAATTATAAATGGGGGTTGTCTGATATTTCAAACAGATATTTCTGTAGACTTCCCTAGCAATGAGCAGCTACTTTGTAACACAACTGTGTTGTTGTGTTACCGTATGGAAGAATGTGTTTGTAAATGGAGAGAGCTCATTGTTTTCATTTTAGTTTATCTTTAAGAGAAAGAAAATCGGGAAACGTTCAGAAGGTCTTGATCTGCAGGGTCCCATTGCAAACATGAATGGCCGCCATTATCTTTGTTTTTGTAGCTTTTTACATAAACGCAAATAACGTATTTTGGCTCCATTGGCGCAGTAAATCATATCAGTCAGTGCTTTTTCGTTGAAGTGCACATAGTGATTTCATTCCCCTTAAATTAAAAAATAAATAATTGTTTAAAAGCTTAAGCAGACTGCAGTATTATATCAACAATGGCCAATGAGGCAGTTTGTTTTTAATTCTTCTGATTTCATTGCGATCGGTCAGTCATTCCATCTATATTAATTATTTTAAAAAATAAAGCTGACAGGTGAACAATGCTTGTAAGGGAGCCTTTTTGATTTATACTAGTCATGTGATGGCAATATTGTAAAAATGTTCCTTTGTGACGATATGGTTGAGAAGTCGAGTGTTGAAAGAAGTTTCTCCCAAAAATATGTTTACTAGCTGAAAAACAATGAACTTTCCAGCGCTCTCTCTCTCTCCATACATAAAACGTAGTTGATGTCATGCAGAGGTGAATCTTTTAAGCCAAGATAATTTTTGTGACCCCCCTATCAGCCCTGACAGCTCCACTGCTATAAAGCGTTCTATAAAGTACAACATGTGAGTGTATCACAGAGTTCCACATCGCAATAAACCTCAGCGAGCTGCAGTGTTTGTGAATGTGTCGCAGCGTTTCAAAGCAAAGCTTACATTAATGCATATTAACTATTATTTATAATATATTTTACCAGGATGGATACATTGAGCGTTCTTTCGTTTTCAAGTATGTCCTGGGTCCACAAAACATTGCATTGATATAAGTGTAAGCTTGTTTGGACAGGGTCCTCTTCACGTACTGTTCCAGTATGTCAAACATGTTTTGTTAGAATGACAAGGACACCATAGACACTAAAACTACTTAAGTGTAATGGAGTGGTTTTGGTGTACAGATCATGCCTCTGCAGTTTCACTGTTCAATTATCTGTCATTTAGGAGTTAATTCACTTTGTTTATGCAGCCATAGCCACACCTCCCTGCATGTGACTTGCACAGCCTTCACAAACATTTCCTGTAAAGAGATAACTAATCTTTAAACATTTATAGTAAATTCTGTTTAAATTCAGAATGTATCTCCTACTCTGTTAATAGCCTGCTAGACTCTGCAGGAGCCTCCTTTGTGTGATTAACCCCTTAACACCGCAGCCAAATGTACAAGTTGTGAACGAAACAAAACGTAAACAAAACCTGGCATTTGCGCTATATGTCTGTCCAACCGTAATTCACCTCTTTCATATTAAATGCACCCCCCCTTATTATATATCATTTTATTCAGGGGAAACAGGGCTTTCGTTTAATATCAAATATTTAGCTATGAAACATAATTTAATATGAAAAAAATGGGAGAAAATAAGATTTTTTTTGATTTTTTTCGTTCTTCATGACATTTTAACTGTCAATGTCATAATACTGTTTGCTTTTACTGCAATAAAATACACATATTTGTATTCAGCAAAGTCTCACGTGTAAAACAGTACCCCCTATGTACAGGTTTTATGGTGTTTTGGGAAGTTACAGGGTCAAATATAGCGTGTTACATTTGAAATTGAAATTCGCCAGATTGGTTACGTTGCCTTTGAGACTGTATAGTAGCCCAGGAAATAAATTTACACCCATAATGGCATACCATTTGCAATAGTAGACGACCCAAGGTATTGCAAATAAGCGATGTCCAGTCTTTTTTAGTAGCCATTTGGTCACAAACACTGGCCAAAGTTAGCGTTAGTATTTGTTTGTGTGTGAAAAATGCAAAAAACGCCAATTTTGGCCAGTGTTTGTGACTAAGTGGCTACTAAAAAAGACTGGACATACCCCATTTGCAATACCTTTGGTTGTCTACTATTGCAAATGGTATGCCATCATAGGGGTAATTTTCATTCTTGGGCTACCATAGGGTCATAAAGGCAACGTAAGCAATCTGGCGAATTTTAATGTGAAAAAAATTAAACACAAGCCTTATATTTGACGCTGTAATTTTTGAAAACACCATAAAACCTGTACATGAGGGGTACTGTTGTACTCAGGAGACTTCGCTGAACACAAATATTTGTTTTTCAAAACAGTAAAAAGTATTGCAGCAATAATATCGTCCCTGTAAGTGCTGTTTGTGCGTGAAAAATGCAAAAAACGTCACTTTTACTGGCGATATCATGGTTATAATACATTTTACTGTTTTGAAACACTAATATTTGTGTTCAGCGAAGTCTCCCGAGTAAAACAGTACCCCCCATGTACAGGTTTTATGGTGTCTTGGAAAGTTATAGGGTTAAATATAGTGCTAGCAAATTAAATTCCCTATACTTTCGGCATGGGTGGTCAGGCAGGTCCCGCTAATTGTAATTAATTAGGATACCTAATTATGTAAAATTATTACATAAATATATGTGTAGAATTAATATATGTATATATATACATATGTGTATATATACGTATATATATATTTGTTTTAATATTTTTATTTATATATAGGTATATATATAGTGATATATACGTATATATTTATGTATATAGATATATATATTACTTCGTTATAAGTGTATTTTGATATAAATATATATATATTAATATCAGAATACAGTTAGAATGAAATAAAACACATCTATATATTTTTTAATATTTTATTTTTAATTATTTTTTTTATTTAATTTTTTTACGTATTTACATATTAATTTTTTTTATATTATTTATAAATATATATATAACAATAATTATATATATATTTAATCAGTATCAGTCTACGTGTAATTTGATATTAATATATATATATATAATTATATATATATTAATATTAAAATACACCTAGACGGTGTATGTGTATGTGTGTATATGTGTATATATATACTTAGATCATATATATATAATATATATATATGATCTAAGTATATAATTTATTTATTTTTACACTGTTTTAAAACATTTTTTTTTTATTTTCAGCCAGCAGGGGGACCAACTGTCATTACAGTTGGTCCCCCTGCTGGCAATGCAGCAGGCAGCTATACCGGCCATGTGATTGTGAGGTCCTCGCAAGGACCTCACTCTCACATGGCCGGGAGGGCTCCTGGAGGGCGGACGTGCCGCGGGGGGCTCCCTGGGAGTCCCCCGAACCGCGATCGCCGGCGTGGGACCGCCAGCGACCGGGTAAGTTACTAAAAACCGGAGGGCGTACTATTACGTCCGGCGGCGTTTAGAGCCGCTTTTAAAAGGACGTAATAGTACGCCCTCCGGTCTTAAGGGGCTAAAGTTCAATTACAGAACATGAGATAAAAACGTCTAAAGCACGTTAACATCTGATTGAAAAAGTAAACCGTTTTTTTCCATGCAGGCTGCGTCACTCACAGGCAGGGGAGGTGTGGTTAGGGCTACATGGACAGATCCAAAATTCACAGTATTGTGCCGCATGTGTGTATGAGAGCATCACAATCATCTACAACCATAAAACTAATAGTAATGTATGATGTGGTGTACAGGAGTGTATCACAGAGCTCCACAGCCAGTAACTGACTGCAATGTGCAGTGTGTTACTATCACTGGGCTCAACCTCTGTAAAACTGATAGCAGTTTGAATTTTGGTGCACATTCGTGTATCAAAGAGATACACAGCAATAAAACTCCAAGTGTGTTTGTATCAATAAAACATCTCTATGTGTTATAAGTCACCTAAATATTCTCTGTATTACACAGTTTATCCCCAGCTTCTTTCTCCCTGTACTAGAAAAACCTAATAGATGAAATTGAAGAATTACTGTGTTCCCCATTATAATAGCAGGGGCAGTAAAATATAAAAATATCTGCTAAAGGTGTGTTGTTACATCCCGTCAATACTTCTACAAATACGTTGTCCTAGCTGCCTGTGGTGTAATCTGAGCTAAGAGCGATCTCTCTCTCTGTGTCTGCCAAGCCTTGAGGCTCTGCAAACATGTTTATGATATCTGTATATACTGTATTATTTTTCTCTGCATATATATCCCTGTACTATAAGCTACACAAGGCCAAGCCTTGTTCCTAAATAAACTCAGCTGATTTATTTTTGCCCCTGAAGCAGATGGCTCGGCTTAGTTGTTTGATGGGGTGACATGGTACCCTTCCACTTAAATATAGTCTATGCATTATGCTAGTGAAAACCGCAGCAGATATACAGATTGAATGTTGTACTTAAAAGGGCAACACAGTATGTATCTGGATCATTCATTTCAATGGAATTGTACTTTCAATGTAGGTATTCCCTAACCAAGCCACACAATGACTGATGGCACTTAAAGTAGCTCTGTCATTCCAACCCCCCCTCCCCCCGACCACCCTCCCTCCAATAAAACAAAAACAAAATTTAATAAAGTTAAACTCCTTATGAGATCCTCATAAATACTGTCGAAATTTCAATGAAATTCCAATGCAGTCAAAATATATTAGACAGAGTGGTTCCTGCTTTATCATTTGTTAAATGCCTAACTTGATAAGTGTTGTCACTTTCACAGCGTCACTAGCTAAACCGGTGCGAATAAGGAATTGTCCTGCTTATCACGAGACAATCTATGAAGGCTACCGGTGCCCTGTGGTATCCTCTCTAGATATCAGTGAAGTATGAACAACAAAGTATAGATCTGGCCCATTTATTTTAATGGACAAGGAGTAATTTAGGCTCTTGGCAGATCAAGCACCAGGAATTGAAGATGATGGCTCCCCGGTGCATAGCATCAGATAAAGATAACTCACGTCTGCTGTACCTCTGGGCCACCGCTCCCTAAGCAGCAATATCGCCAATGGTAAAATAAAAAATAACAACACTAAAGATTAACAATAAAAAATAAAAATAAACTTTTGTAACTTTACTTAACCTTCAATTGATGTGATGCCTTGTTTTTGCAGTTAGATATGTATATGCCTTTCTGCTCCCAAACTGCATACAGCATAATGGGCGCTAGTTTGTGTGGGGGTGACCCATCATGCAATACTGCACTAGCTATATTGAGGGGCAAAATTTAATGATTTATTCACTAAATCTGCCATATGAAGAATTAGCGACGAAACTGAAAGATTTTAAGAATTTTTTTTTTTTTTTTAAACTGTCAAATTCAAACTTTTCTGTTGTTAATTCAATCTTTACAGCTCCCAATATAATTTTGGCATAATTAAAATGGCACAGCATGTAATCTTGGTTCGATAGATATCGGTCACAGCAGCATTCATTTTCAGCATGGCAGGCCCTATATCTAGGTAGTTCTAAGTGATTCATAGAATGCAGAGTTAGACAGGAACAATTAACAAAGGGTTTGCTCAGAAAAAATTAGAGCTGATAAACCTGTAAGTATTATTATTATTGTTATTATTGGTATTTATATTGCTTAATCCGTAGCGCTTTACAATAAGAGGGGAATTTACCAAATGAGACAATAACACATTTTAACAGGAACAATAGGTAGTTAAGGACCATGCTCAAACAAGCTTACAGTCTAGAGTACACATTATTTTGTCATCTATCATTACTGTATTATAATTATTATTATTGGTATTTATATAGCGCAAACTTCCGCAGCGCTTTACAATTTATTATTTAACATGATTAGCCCAAAAAACAGATTAAAACATATTCAGGGATACAGCCTTTGACGTAATATAAACTATCCATATAGGGGGCTTAGCTTGGCATTAAATGTAAAATTTAGCAGGCCTGCAGAAGTGGATTATGGGCCAAGATCTCCTGCTGATAAGCCTGTCTTGAACTGATAACATTTGTAGACAGCTTCTTCAAACAGTTTACTTAGTTTGACTGCCTTATGTTTACAGAGGAAGATTATTTCAACAAGATGTTTGCTTAATGCCAAGCCCAGGAAAAAAAATATTGGTGCACTGATTCCTGCTGTGTATTGCAATAGATTATTGTAATCACGTACTCGTTTTGGACTTGAATCATCGGATAATTAAATGTGATCTAGGAACATAAATACCGTGACAGTGTATCCGTGTCCCGGACATGTTTCAGATTTGTTAAGAGTCTTGGAAATATATTGAAAGAATAATAATAATAACATATAAAAAAAAATGTATACACCTTGATCCCTTTAAATGCGGCAAGGCACTCCCTTTGCACCCACAAGTTTAAGGGTTTCATTTTTTTTTGCTTATTCTATCTTTAAAAAATAAAATGATTCAAATATATTAAGAGATAATAGCAATGTAACATTTTTTAGATTTTGGAAAATGGACATCATGTACAAATATCAAGTAAAACTGATAAGAGTTGCCATTTTTTATAAATAGGGAAAAAAAAATTCTCTCATAGTGACCATTTCTCATTCCCTCAGCCCAATGAATTGTATTAAAGCACTTACTGGGGGGAGGACAGTAGAAGATATAAAAATAAAACACACCTCCGCAGGACTTCCTTGTCCATAGATGCATTGTAGGCATCAGCTGATGAATGCAGTTTTAAATAAATGCACCCTCAAGCATTTGTTCCAGAGCGCCGCACTCACAAAGGCATCACGTGGCGCTTTTTCTCAGGTGGTGGGGGTTATGTTTGCTTGGAATTCTACGGCTGTTTCTTGACAACCAAACATACACTATAAAGTGTACAATTCCTAACTAAATGTGTGACGGGCTCTCTTTCAGAAACTAAAAACTACTTTCAATAGCTTATTATAATCTATAAGATCTACAAACTTGACAGTCACCCCTGAATATCTCCCTCCCCAAATGATGTCATTAAGAGTGCATGGAAGAATACATAAATTGTAAAGTCACTTGCATAAGAGTTCTATGGCCATTACAACTTTGCAATAACATATCGGTGTATACTACAACATAACAAAAGTAAATATTCACTATAGTTCTCTTTAAAGTGGAAATAGCCATATGGGTTACACATGATGCATTTTTCTAAAGCTACTAAGACATATCCATTTTTATTAAACTAGCAGCATGCATTAATAGGGAGTCCATCTGGATGCTCCCGCCCAGTTGAATATTTTGAAAGTCGCCGATCTATTTCAGCACAATATAAAAGTGATTAACATTGATGGTTCCATTCGAAAATGCATTATGTTTCCCAGCTAGCAGATATTTACCACGGTTTATTTTCAGCTCTGATAAGGTTGTGTAACTTGTTATTAATACATTAGTCCCCAGCTCCCATGTTATTGATTTGCCAGCATCATTTTTAGATTATACTTGATCTTGTGCCATATTTTGTTGGCTTATGTTGGAGCAGCGTCCATATATCAATGTCTGTCCCTCTGGCTGCTCTCCCTTGAGTGTTTATCAGACGTGGTAAGATAAGTTTTGACAAACTCAAGACTCCAAGGATTCATTCTATGGAACAAAGGCAGCAGCCAAGCGTAGAACTATTTTATATTAAGATTAAAAGATTTATTTAGGGATTCTAGTTTGGCCAATATGTTTACAGACGTACACATCATTAAACACTGCATGCAGCAAGGCAAAAGAGCAGCTGCTGAACAACAGGATTGCATGTGTGTGATTGTAAGACTGGTCAGATTTAGTGCCACATTACAGGTCCGTCTGCCACATTCCCATGGAATAAATAAGCTGACCATTCATCAGAATAGTTTTGCCTGGACTGAAGCAGCAGATGAGTTAAAAGGCACCATTCTTTAGTTCTTCAAATACTGAAAAATCTATTTGCTAGTCTATGCAAGACTCTCTTTAATCATTATTTCAATAGGAATTCACCACCAAAGGGGGCATGAGAGCATCTTAAAAAATAATTCACTCTACAACGGCAAAAAACGGGTAAAGGAAAAAAGAAGTTAGGAAAAGTCAATAAGGAAAATGTGTGTCTGACATTTGACCACAAATGAATATACTGGTGGCTGTTAATGCCTTTGGGCTAGTGAGTTCCAATTCATAAGGTTCTGGACTCTACAGTACATATAGATTGAAAAAGTAAAAAAAAGTGAAAATAGTATATAGCCTTTAACATAGCTACTTGCACACAGTATGTTTTGTTCCGGTATATTTTAGAGATTATGATGTAAACGTCCACTAAGGTTTCTACTTCCGGCATCATAGACGGCGCGCAAGGCAGGAGTGAGAGGCTGCAAGCCTGGCTTCTCCGTTCCCCCTCTCCTCAGGACAGGTCACAGGCATTTTTTGGGCAGAGCAGTCACCTGCGATCAAGATAAGCAGGTGCCTGCTCCGCCTTACCTAGCACAGGTTTGGGGGGCTAGATGTCCACCTCTTGGCCCCCCTGTGACAGGGCTCCTCTTGGCGCTTCCACCTTCGGGCGCCTTGAGCATCGGCTCGGGGCTGGGGGCGATTCAAGAGCCACTCACCCAGCGCTGCGGCCCCAGACAGGGGCAGGCATCCCACCAGGAAACATCCCAAGGGGAGCCCCCAGCAGACTGGCGCCCTAGGCGAATGCCTAGTTCGCCTAACTGTGGCACCGACCCTGACAGTACACCACAGGAGTCCCTTCTGCAAACAAGCATACATAATTCATTCAAAAACCATTGGAAGGAAAGAAAAAGACCGAACATTGCAAAATAGAATAAAAAAAAAAAAGTAAATTTATTGTGAGGCCAGCGGTAGTGGGACACCACCACAATAACGCATTTCGTGCCTCATGGGCACTTCATCAGAGACAATTCAGATTCAGTTTTGCACTTTTCAGGCTTTTTCACCCCAGTGACTTTTGAATGAATTATGTATGCTTTTTATAATATATATATATATCAAAAACCAAAAAAGGTGTGGTGGGGAAAAATTGGGATTGAAAACCCCACCTGAAGTCTGTGAATAGTTAATACAATGTTAAACAAAAATCTGCACACATGTCAAGTCATAAGACTTGCTTTTCCCACAGGAATCACAAATTTGCAGTGACGTTACGAACGCAAAGGATTCTGGGTGGGCATATGTCAAATAGTTCAACAAAGAATCAAATTTTTGTCTCATTCCATTTTAAACAAGGATTCCTTTGAGTCTGTGTTTGCTGTATACAACAGCTTTGAAACACAACTTGGGAAATGATGCAAAGCCAGTGAACCAATCATGGACAGCTGTTTCATTGTTAATGCAAATCACCAGCATTAAAGGGACACTATAGTCACCAGAACTACTACAGCTTAATGTAGTTGTTCTGGCGAGTATAATGGCTCCCTTTGGGCATTTTCATGTAAACACTGCCTTTTTCACATACTACACCATGCACACCACAATAACCTCCAAACACAGGCAACTTCTCCACCATTATTGTCTTCTGATGTCCCAATTATGAGGATACCAGAGACAAGTCATCACAAAATGCAGTTTAATCATGACATTAAATTGGCTTCTGCTGAACTAAACAAGCACAGGGCCTTATGCTTGTGTGAGCGTACTTGCATGGGCTTCCCTCCAAGAGCATCGAACTAACGTGCCCAATTGAGGGGGATATGCTTATCATCAGGGATTTTCCTTCTCTTGAGTAACTCTTGTCTTTTAATGGCAAGTCCAGATTGTATTCCCAATCCGATCCTGGTACCAGGCCATTCATTACCTTGTAGTTTATCTTTAAAAATTCACCTTTTTGAGATTGCAGGAGTGTTGTCACACTCACATTTTTATTTCCCACCAATATCACCTTGCATTAACTCTACTCATTGTATTAAACACCCAGGGCAAGCTTTTTAATTGTCTGTATTGTGGTATAATGTGTTAAAAAGGCATTACAGTGTAACTAAATATGCCAATTAATCTTGGCGTGTCAGCTCTTTTCTTGTTATTGAGAGTCCAACCAGGGATTTTGTGTCCTCTTTTTTCTTTCTAATGAGGTATCTGATGCCTTCCCTTGTAGTTTGCCTTCCCGTAGACTTGTTTGTTGAATCTGATTAGTGTGCAACTGATATTCACCATGTGGTCCTAGCTGGTGTTGAAGAGGGTAGGACAGCTTTATGAGTTTATAGTGTTTGACTATAGACAACAGAACACCAATAAATTCCTGAGGATTTTGTTTCTCAAAAACTGCTCATTTACTTAAAAGACAGATGAGGAGATATTTAGTGTTTTAAAACATAGCCAATTAGCAGGCACTTCAGACATACAATATTTTGATGGGAAACACCAACTAATTTATGAAGTTGGCATTTAAGGATCTGACACACAGCTGTTTATTTTTCATTATGTGTTTTTGTGTGTGCATTATTAAAATGTAATTGTTTAATTTGTTGTGCTGAAATAGGAAATAGTTGTTGTTTTACCAATAAATGATAATGAAATGATGTATCCACAAGGCCTTTCCTGGCAGACTTTGTATAATGCACTATTATGTATTTTTTGCTAGTTTTCTATATCTGCTATTTTAACACCTTTTCCTAAAATGCATTGTGTTTTAAAGATTTTATTGGTAAATGTAGGGACTACATATAGATTTTGTTGATCTGAGTACTATTAAAACAATGTAACAAATATTGGTTAAATTGCGTAGCATAGCTTCAATGAGATCCGTTTTTACTGTGTTTTTCCAAGCAAACATTACCTTGCATAGACTTCTTTGCTGACTGAATGTTTAGTAGAAATGTTAGATTTTATTTGAGCACCAAATATTGTATGTTTTCTGTCATGTTGTATTGTTTGTTTTTATGTCATGATCTGTGCTGATGGATATATACCTCCAAGGCACACGTTCAATACATTTTAAAGACGAACAGTCTGTTAATATTAAGTTTACTTACCCTGCTATATTCCATATATGTATTAGAAAGTAAATGTATAAATAATCTCCTCTGTATCCTGCCTCCATTGTGTCTCCCTGTCAGTCATTATCAGCTCAGCACTTGGCAAAAGCATAGAGAAAGCATATATAGAAGAGGAGAAATTAAACAATGTTTCTATTGTCTCCACCTTGTTTGCATTGTGTGCCCTGGCTGTGCCAAGACTGAAGTGGATTATAATGTCATGTGCTAGATCTTTAATATGATCTTAAAAGAAAATGGAGAATTGCTTAAGAAAAAGGTTAACACAAGTTATAGATGACTTTCAATGTTTTATTCCATTGTGTAATTTCTAGAGACGTTACCCTTTTCTCTTAGCTATAACATAAATGTATCTCATACAATCTGTAATATTATCTACAGTAAAACTTGCTCTCCTGCCAGTCATGATTAATGTATGTCATGCCAGACACCCACTTTATATCAATATTGTAATATTGTATATCATGTAAATCATGGATTACTAAACCTACTGCATATCAATCTGTATTTTTTTGTACCCATCTATATTGTCGTGTTAATTTTTTTGGGGGATTCAGGAGTCCTGTTCATTTTATCGATGATGATCTTGATTGTATTCTCCCCAAATTAATTTTGGTAGGAATCCAGTGTTAAGCCTTTCTACTCGCATAATTCTTGTTTGTGACAAGAGTTTTTTTGGCATAACATGCAAGCGCTGTCTGCCTTTTAATGTGAAACATATATCTTTCGTTTCTTGTATTGAGGGTTTTTTTTTTTTTTTTAATTCTTTATTTTTGAAGTGCGCACAGTGATAACAATTGCTTATGAGGTACCCCAAAGGCAATCCTCTAGCTCGTTAGGTACAATTCGAACATAGGGGTAGACATGAGATCTTGCACACAATTTTTTTTAAAAGTAAGGAGATAAACCGTAATGATGAACTTTGCTTGGAGAGTTTGAAAAGCACAACAAATGAACAACGTTTAGGTTTTAGGCTAGTACATGTCGAGAGTTCGTTAAGGTTTAAAACAAGCTTATCGATTAACTGTACGCTTACAAGCTTTGTAACATTAGTAGTCGTTTTACATATTCTACGCTAAACATGCATGTGATAAAGTTACTGATAAATGAGCAACGTCAGTTAGATTATGTTGATTATGCTTGGGTAACATTATTAAGAGTAACAATAGTTTCACCAGTATCAACATCTTATCTAAGAAGAATTACATAGGTGAGTTATAGTGAATCTATGAACATGTTAAATTTTATTTAGAGTTAATCTTATGTGCCAGGTAAACTTTATAGCATATGAGGCACTAATATGGAGTCACAAACTGTCATTTTTGTGGGATGAGAACGCCTAGGCTTAGCTAAAATAGATGTTGTGTGAGTTTAGGTGAGGCCTGTGTGATAACAGATTTGTGACTCCGCATGTGCATAAGTTGCTGATTTCCGTGCTTTCCATGCCTGTCCTGTGTGTTGTAGTTACAGTATAAGTGAGCGTGGAGCGTTAATAGGGTATGCATGGCTACCTACGATTAAACTAAACAAAAATACAAGAAAAACAAACAAATAAGAACTTGCTGATACAACTTGGTTGAACTCTGGGGTCATGGCAACCTGTAAGCTCTCAGACATATAGGCTATTTGGCACAATGTTGGCCAGTAGTAGGCTAACGAAAAACTCATAGGGCATTAATATTAACATGCAGTTATCAATGATGTATGCAGTGATCATAAGCGTTTGAGCAGTACCAAGAAGTAGAGCACGGTTTAAAGAGTTACAGAACGGACCAGCAAGGGTTTATTGCGGCAGAGGTACCAAACCGTGTCCCCTGTGCGTTCTTGCGATGTGAGTCCTTCTTTATCCAATTCCCAGCAGGGGAAATGATGTAGGAGACGCGTGGGGGATCGAGATGTCGGAACTGCAGTCTTGGTGTGAGGGTCCCCTCCAGCCCCAGGCCTGTGTTGAGGGTGGCATCTTCCTGCCACTGGCTCGAGAGCTCGGTGAGTTCGAGGCAGTCCCTTTGTGGGTGTAGCGGTCGCTGCCGGTGTTCCGTCGCCGCCATCGGTGGGCAGTCTTCCCGCAGGGTGGCTGATGCTTCGGAGGCTCTCTCCGTGCGGCCCTCAGCCTGGGCGGGCTACGTGTGTTTGCAGTCAGCGTGGGGTATATCGTTCTGCCCGGACCAGGGCACCTCTTTCCTCCGACCACAACGCCAGTCTTGCGTGCAAGTGGTGAAGTCGCGCTTTGAGCCGTCGTGTTCTCTCGAGTGTGGGGGCCCTTGTATGTGCCCATGCGGTATGGCGTTGCTTCCCGCCCTTGGGCTTGACAGCGTTTGCTGGGTCTGGTTGCCTGTCTGGGTGCTTGGAGAAGATGCCTGTAATGGCGCCGCCTGGTCGTTGGACGGATCCATTTGGACACTAATTTCACTGCCAGATTGAAAGCCATTCCGCGATCTCTCAGCAGTGACCAGAAGGTCGCACAAAGACGGTCAAAGTCCCCGAGAGGGTTTAGGGTTGATTGGGCTTGTGTGCTTTGCTGGGCAGCCATCTTAGCTGCTTCTCAGAGACCTGGCTATTGCTGGTGCCGTGCTGGCTCAGGAGGACAGTTACCTCTGTGCTTTAGTCGTCGCTTTAGGTGCCGGGATATCCCTCTCCGGCGGGGGGGGGGGGAGAGATGTACTCCGGGGGGACTTCCAGGTGAGAGGCTGCAGTCCCTTGCTTTATCTGGGTAGGCCTCTGATAGGCCTCAGGTCTATCCCCGGGTAGGAGCCTCCGCTTACGGTCTGGATGCTTGGCTCTTGACTCTATAGGGCTAGGTCTCCCTTCTCCGGGTCGCCCAACCGTCGTTTTGATCCGGTTTTGCGCTGATTTTGTCGGTTTAAGAGCGATTTAAGAGCGATTTCGCACGGAGCCCATGTTCAGTGCGACCGCTCGGCATGGCCGCTTAGCTCCGCCCCCCTCTGTATTGAGGGTTTTTAATGGAAACCACAGTAAACTAGAAACGATTAGATTGACTCTAATTGCAATTTATTTCAGTTGAGCATCAAATCCAAATTCTACATAAATAAACAGAATGGAAATAACTGCCTATAATTCAGTTGTGGTAAGGATTGTTTTTTTTTTTTTTTAGTTTTTTTTTAAAATGTGGACATGGTATAATTGAGTTACGAGTGCTTTCCTCCAAATTCTATCGGAGTGATTTTTAAAAATATATTTTTTAAATATATCATATATACTGCTATGGAGCATTTACTATTGTGTGATTCACTTTTCCCCCCCCTAGAACTTTCCACAGTGGAAATTTGATTGTTACTCTTTATTGAAACCGTATTTTTTAGGAGATCAGATGCACATGTCATATTACATAGTTACATAGTTGCATAGCTGAAAAGAGACTTGCGTCCATCAAGTTCAGCCTTCCTCACATTTGTTTTTTGCTGTTGATTCAAAAGAAGGCAAACAATACAGTTTGAAGCACTTCCAACAAGCTAGGAAAAAAAATCCTTCTTGACCCCAGAATGGCAGTCAGATTTATCCTTGGATCAAGCAGTTATTACCCTACATTGAAAGATTATATCCTTGAATATTCTGGTTTTGCAAGTATGCATCTAGTAGCTGTTTGAACATCTGTATGGGCTCTGATAAAACCACTTCTTCAGGCAGAGAATTCCACATCCTGATTGTTCTTACAGTAAAAAAACCTTTTCTTTGCCTTAGACGAAATCTTCTTTCTTCCAGTCTAAACGCATGACCTCGTGTCCTATGTAAAGTCCAGTTTGTGAATGGATATATTAAAGGTGCTTCTTCCTGCTGTAGTTTTATAATCCCCAAACTTTAGTACGGACCCCCCCCCCCAAAAAGAATCAGCGCACTGAACGTATAGCATAAATGCTGTTACTTTCACTCTGGTTATCGGAGTCACTGTCCACTTAATGAGCCATGTCACCATCCAATAACCTATTGTAGATACTGCTGATATAAGCATACGCCAGGTACTTTAGAGAAGCTGAAACAGAAAATGGGGAGCACTCAATAGGGACATCCAGATGGGAGAGGAGAGCACATGCATGCATGGGGCAGCCAGTTTAACTGGAAAGAGTGCAGCCTTCTGGAGTAGTAAGATGCTGAGGTTTTTTTTTTTTTGAGGAGAAGATGAGACAACAAGCCAGTCCATTTAGCCAGTCCATAGGAAAGCATTCTCAATGCTTTCCTATGGACGCTGGCGTCTTCTCACTGTGAAAATCACAGTGAGAAGCGCGGAAGCGCCTCTAGCGGCTGTCAATGAGACAGCCACTAGAGGCTGGATTAACCCTATTATAAACATAGCAGTTTCTCCTAGCTCGGCCTGGCACCCAGACCACTTCATTAACCCCTTAAGGACACATGACATGTGTGACATGTCATGATTCCCTTTTATTCCAGAAGTTTGGTCCTTAAGGGGTTAAAGGAACACTATAGTCACCTAAATTACTTTTGCTAAATAAAGCAGTTTTAGTGTATAGATCATTCCCCTGCAATTTCACTGCTCAATTCACTGTCATTTAGGAGTTAAATCACTTTGTTTCTGTTTATGCAGCCCTAGCCACACCTCCCCTGGCTATGATTGACAGAGCCTGCATGAAAAAAAATGGTTTCACTTTCAAACAGATGTAATTTACCTTAAATAATTGTATCTCAATCTCTAAATTGAACTTTAATCACATACAGGAGGCTCTTGCAGGGTCTAGCAAGCTATTAACATAGCAGGGGAAAAGAAAATCTTAATTAAACAGAACTTGCAATAAAGAAAGCCTAAATAGGGCTCTCTTTACAGGAAATGTTTATGGAAGGCTGTGCAAGTCACATGCAGGGAGGTGTGACCCCCCCCACCCCCCTATTTTTTACTGTACAGTAGTAGAAAATAATAACCATATTAATTAGGAGCACTGACTGAAATATTACATTTCATCAAAATGCTCACGATTTGGTACACCTGATTTGTCTCTGGAAATTTTAAATTGCTGTAAATTTTTTCTTCTCAAAAATGACCCGTACTTGATATGTTATGTTATTTATTTATAAAATATTTTACCAGCAAAGACACATTGAGATTTCTCTCATTTTCGAGTATGTCCTGGGTCCACAAAACATTGCATTGATACATTATGGTACAATAAAATACAAAAACAATAGTAATACACAATAAATACAAAATTTTACATAGAAAAGGTAAGAAATATATAATCAACCATGACAGGTGCATTCTGTTTTGAGGTAATATAGTAAGTTGATTTTAGCATGGTCCTCACCACCTCTGGATCTTATCAATTAAACTTGTGTGTAATTATCTGTATATCTTGTCCACTCTCTGGAATAAGTTGAGCTTAATAGATATTTGAAACAGATTATTTCAGCAAAGATTTAGGTCCATCTCCACTACCATTATAGCATTTCAGACACATTCTAAAGATGTGTATTTGTACTTGAATTACGTCACTATTCCATTGGAACTGGATTCTAGTCTTTCTGTATCGTAATATATTCTCGCATTGTCTATTAGTCTGACATTATTACATTGTTTCAACTTCTTCCTTATTAACAATCACTTTAGTATGTGTATCGATGTAAAACTGTGGGAATTATGTAACTCTTTGTCTCTTTCAATACTATGTTGAGAAACTGCTCCAGTTTACAAATATAATTCTAAACCCATATACGGTGAAAGTTAAATCTATTCTAACTTTTTTCTTTTTTTTCTAGATATATCCGGTTTCATCCATGATATTGCTGCTGTTATTGAGGATTGTGGTTTGGGCCAAGATGCATGCCACACTACTGCAGTCCCTGGGCTTGTTTTGTACCTACAGAGTGTATCTCAATTAATATTATCTGTTCTGGAGCTGAATGTGCCGAATGGCAGAATGACAATTAGTGGACCCAGTGAGGCAACATGTGTCCGCATCCAATCTCTTGTGCAAAGTATTTTGGAATCGGAATTCTACGAAGTTCGCCTCCTCGCTCTTTCCTCTGTGCTAAAATGGTCAAAATATCAGTTATCAGAAGCTAGAGAATCTTACTTATCAACTGAAGTTCAGAAAACTCTCTTTGAGATGGTAACAAAGGAAACCAATTTGGAGTGCCTTTGCCAGGTAAACTGCGTGCTTAGAAGGTTTTGCTTCCCCGTATGATATGGTGTCATGTGTGTGACTGTTCCATTATGTTCTTCGCTGTGGTTTAATCTAACATTTGGTATTTATTTTTTGTGGAATGGTTATTGAGGTATTCAGCTCTATATTTTAATTGTAAGTACTGTTAAAGTTGCGCAGGCCACATGATCTCAATCACACACACACACTATAGGGCCCAAATTATGTACAAATACTGCTTCCTGATTTTTCAGTCACCTTATATAATCTAAATTAAGTAAACTAAAAAAAATAAAACGTGTCTTGTCATTTTTCTTGTTGGAATATATACAAATGTAAAATGTTGGTACATACTAAATAATGGTGCAGTGAGCCTCTCTATTGTGGAAACCTAATGTGCGGTAGGCAAGCACCGTTGCCTATAAAGTAAAACAAATAATTTCTTCACGTCTGTGATTATATTGCTTGTAATGTATAAACACCGGCCAGGGAATTTTAACTATCGGCCTGTTTATACAACAACGCCTAAGATGTATTGTCATAAAATAGATTAAAACATTTATTTCTAATAGCTTGAGCTGTGCTTTGCAAATAGGGCTTTCTTTTGATAAAAAGTCAGTGGAAATTATAAATGTGCCAGATTTCTTTTATTTGTATAATCTGTAATTTGAAATTACTCTTTTGCCTTCATAGTGTTGCCAACCAGTTGCCAAACAATTTTTCCTTAAAACTCTAAACAATTGTTTTTAAACTTGTCTTTTACTACTTTTGTCCATATTTAACACACAAAAGTGATGATTCGCAGTATTAAAAACCACCCACTATGGGCATATAGTATCCTGTATAAAAATTGGTAAAAAACCTTATAAGGTGATTTTCATAAATGACGACTAGCAAGCGTATCACAAACCTAGGTGCAGTCTAGGTGTGTGAAAACCAACAATTAGTGGTGTCGTGATCCACACAACCAACAGTGTGACATGTAAATATACTTGCAAACGTGTAAAACCACAAATCGGGTATCTGGGAAGTAGACAAAAAAACTGAAAGAACTCCTAGTGCAATAAAGTTACAAATGTGTAAATAAAATAATATAGTAATCTGCAGGTATCCAACTCACAAGATAAGAGTGGTTAGAGCACCACTCATTAATATAACACGCAGGGAGGATCAGCCCCTAGAGTGCGTGGGATCCAATGGATGCATTTGCAACCGGGATTTCAGGTAAGTAAAATTTTATTCCCCCCCAAAAAAATTGTATTCCAAATAAGTCAAATTTAGTTTGTTCTTGTTTTACAAGCATTGTCTTTGTACATCCTTCACTGAATTTATCGAAAGGTCTTCTCTGCATGCACTTTAAAGGAACACTCAGGCAAAGGAAGTGTATTACTTCTTTATTTCGCAGTGCAGAGTAACAATTATGCCCCCTTCAGTCACTTACCTCAGGCAGCGACATGTCCCACGTCGCTGCGTGCTCCTCCCCAGCCGCTCCACCTTCTTCCTCCGTCGGCCGGTGGGCGAGACTGATCCCGCCCACCGGCCGAGGAGTCCCAATGCGCATGCGCGGCAATGCCACGCATGCGCAGTGGTGCACCCCATAGGAAAGCATTGAAAATGAATTTCAATGCTTCCCTATGGGGAATAGAGCGACGCTGGAGGTCCTCAAACAGCGTGAGGATGTCCAGCAACGCTCTAGCACAGATAATCTGTGCTATGATGCAGGAAGTGACCTCTAGTGGCTGTCTAGGAGACAGCCACTAGGGGAGGACTTAACCCTGCAAGGTAATTATTGCAGTTTATAAAAAACTGCAATAATTACACTTGCAGGGTTAAGGGTAGTGGGAGTTGGCACCCAGACCACTCCAATGAGCAGAAGTGGTCTGGGTGCCTGGAGTGTCCCTTTAACATAGGTCAAGAGTTAGTGTGAGAGTGACCATCCAGGACGTCCACCTGCATATAGCTAGTGTCAAACCAATGTATAACCAGGTTTGATATACGCAAAATAAAATAAGTAATGTGGGAGAACAGAAATAGACAGGATTAATAAAAAAAGATGAAAGGACATTCCTCATTTGCAGGAGACAAAAAATGAGCAAGTCCGATCAGCCCACAACCTCAGACAGGAAACCGCTCCTCATTCTGACCTGCAGTGCCCATCCAAACAAAGCATGATTATCGGCACAGTGGAGGACTGCGCTAGCTTCAGCCGTCATTTTCAGGCCTGTGTGTGGATTGGAGCCACTGGCTTGTCATGTGGTTAGCTTTGGGGTGATACATTCCTATCCTCTCGGATATGTAAATGCAGGTGAATCCTTCTCCAGAAATTATCAAAGATTTGATCAAGCTTGCGTAGCAGGTCTCCTGGGTTCCAGCAGGGAAGTAGAGGGCATGTGGCATCCACCATTAGGGGGATGTGCTGGCTTTAGGCAGCTTTGGGTCACCTCCTTGGGGAGTTGCAGGCTTGGCAGTGGGCCTCCTGGAGCTAGATCCCAAAAGTTAGAGAATCACTGGTCACCAACACACATAGTCAATAAGGAAAGCAAGCTCATCAAGTAAAATAAGCACTCTGCCCTTAAAAGCACATAGCAGTCCTAGTCACAGCTAAAATGATAATTTATTTAAAACACAAGGCTGTTAACTATACTGAGACTCTGTTACCTCATTTCACAATACATTTCCTTTAACTGATAATACTATTATTTAAGGACAAACGTTTGGGCTTTGTTATTTATTCTGCATGACTACATTTGTTTGTTTAACAACTGGTTTAACAAAAGATTTAGGAAATAAAGTTTACTGCTCAAAAGTGTGTGTTAAAATTTTTTTTGTTGTTGTTTTTTTTTTGCATATAAAAGGAAAAAAAACTAATTGTTTGCCACATTGGTATGGTTAACTCACCTAAAAGGTAAATATTTTGCAGGTTCTGAAGATCCATTATGAATTGGATGTCGAAAAGGTGCTTTGGTTCGCCAAAAAACACTTGCAAATGGAGCCTAAGGATTTATTAAGATGGATTCTGCAACTTGCTTCTACAAGCAGCCACAGGTTAGTTTTAATTCTGTTACACTAATTTAACAATGTGAGTTGCATAGATTTTCAATATTTTGGAATGTCATGAAATTCTGATATGCTATGAGATCTGAGCTCGCTTGAGCAGGTTCTCCTGTTTTTGTGTCTGTCTAGATTATATTTGTCCTTCAATAACTTTTTGCATATTTGAAATGCACAAGTTTAAATTCCATATTATTATTAATGTGGCACAGGAGTGTTCTCTGGGTGCTGTGCATGGTATGGCAAAGAACCGTCTCTAAAGACATAATTAAAAACAAAAGTCTTCTACTTATTCTAATGCACATGTTATTATTTGAAAAGCCAGGGAAGGGAGACTCTGGATTCCCTGGTATTTCGGTGGCTCAGCTAGTTGCAGAGCAAAGAGGGGCCCAGCAGTCTCCATCTTCCCCTTCCGGCAGTCAGTCCTCTACTTCTGATGCGAGCTGTGCATGCATTGCGTGCAACAGAGCTTTGCCATGGCAACCGGCGGCAGCGATTTACAGCCGTGGCTCGAGAGAGTGCAGGAGGGGGAGCTAAGTGTGTCCTGGACCCCTCTTTGAAGCCAGCATGGCCCACAAGGGCATATATATATATAGCGGTACTTTCTCTCTCTCTATATGTACATTGGGGTACATCTGCTCCCAGAACCGCCGGGCATGTGACAACCGTCATGGTTGTCACCCCGTGATGGCGGCCCTGACTGGTACAGGACATATATCAAGAGAAAAGTCCACTTTGTTTGAAGGGACACTCTAAGCATCACACTCACTATAGCTCTTCTTTGGTGATTATGTTGCAAAATCCTGTGAAGAGTTTAGTAATCATATGACACCCCGTTAAATCTTTAGATGCTTAGTGTGTTTTATTAGGTACAAGTACAGTACACAGAGATAACTGAGCCAGAAATGGAATTAGCAGGACATGTGGAATGTGTCTCTCTATAAAACCTGCATTATTATACCCTTGCTTGTGTATAGCAGTCCTGCTTTCTTCAGTACATTGTAAACACCTTTGACATGGGGAGGAGTGTAATACAGGTGCTTTGCAGAATTAAATGTTCTACAAATTAGATTACAATCAGTGGGTTACTTAGCTATATTTCCAGTTGAAAAATGGTTTGACAACCTTATGCCATTGTACATTATTTGCGTTGATGCCAACATTTGCTAAAAAAAACAAAACAGGGCTTTGTGCTATGTTTAGATGCTATAATATACTGTGATAAAGCAAAGGCAGAGAGGCCATTTAACCCCAGGGGGAGTATGCGTAGTTTTTGTTGTAGGCAACACAAAGCTAAGTTTAGTTGTGGGCCCCTGGGGTGGAGCATTTGGAGAGCAGGGTGGGCCAGTGCTCCACTCCACAGTTTAGTGGGTTTTTTTGGGAGACATAGATCCAGGCCAGGGTTTTTTGGACTGTCTCCAACCCACTGCTCAGCTGCAGATGGGTTGGAGACACACACACAGACATACATACATACTGACACACACAGACATACATACATACTGACACACACAGACATACATACATACTGACACACACAGACATACATACATACTGACACACACAGACATACATACATACTGACACACACAGACATACATACATACTGACACACACAGACATACATATAGATAGACACACACAGACATACTGACATACATACATACTTATAGATATATACATACATACATACTGACATACACACACAGACATACATACATACTGATATACATACATACACACATACATACTGACATATATACATACTGACATACACACACACACATACATACTGATAGATATATACATACATACAGACTGACACACACACACAGACATACATGCAGACACATATATATACACACACCTCATTTATCAGCCACCCTCCTCTTCCTCACCTTTTTGTTGCAGGAGGGTGGCTGGGGATGATGGGAGCAGATGCCTCTCCTCTCCTCGGCTGTCTCTCTCCCCCCGCGCGGAGTAAGCTGGGAGGAAGTGACCGGCCGTCACTTCCTCCCAGCAGCACTTGCAGCCACAATTTTTTTTTAAGGGGCCCGGTCGCGCTATTACACGGCCGCAGCGCTGACCGGGCCCCTAAAGATATAGGGCTCATCGGGTGGCCCTAAATGCTTGGGCCACCTGATGGGCCCTGGTGCAGATGCACCTGCTGCAGTTTTGCCGCTCCAAGTGGGGCCTGGGTGGCCGGGCCGCCGGGCCCATGCCAACCGTCATGGTTGTCACCCGCTGATGGCGGCCCTGCAACAAAATACCATCTATATATGAGTTTAAAATGGTTTTCAAAATGGTTTGTGCATTGTGTTATTTACATTTAGGGGAAAACTAAGCCAACCATCTAAATTCATATTGAGTGCCTAATTCTGACTCTCATGATAACATGTCTTTAATTTAGTGTAAATAAATTAGTAAGTAAATAAACTTTATTTATTTTGTGAATGTAATCAATGGCAAAATCACCAGGAATAGAAAGGAGCAAAATACCTAAAATAAGTGTATAGTATCAGACAGATTATTGTGGCACATTTCCGAAAAAGCAGAAAAAAAAAATTAATCACTGTATGAAGGTGCAGTAACCATGTAGCACAGTGATATTTTTTTTATTTTATTTTATTTATTTTTTTTTTAGCCTTTTTATTTTATGCCAAAGAAGAATGGACTATAGATTTCTCATTTAATCTATTTACGAAACCTGGCGTTACCTTTGAACAAATACAAATATGGGATTTCTTTCTCTTAAAGGAATTGCATCACCAACAGTCTAAAATAAAGCTATACACTTAAATTTTTTTTTTTTTTTCATCCCTTTGCGGAAAGATAGTTGTTGTAAAAAATGTTTTAAAAGATAACCGAATCCTTTAAGAGATGATGTTTTTTTTTTTTCATATTACATAAACAATAAATTAAACAGTAATAATAATGATGACTGATCCTTTTTCTTTTAATACCCCAAAATAAAATTATCCAGGTGAATATTCAGCTCCCTTGCTTCCTTTATCTATGTTCCTAATGCTGGTTCACTCTGTCAGGGTGGGCAAAGGGATCTGGGAACTCACTCGCACCACCAGGAAAGGGACCCATAATAAATAGAAGTTTCCATGTTTTTATTCGGAGTGCCAGGCACAGATGCTAAATAAACAAAACCCTTCTCTTATCTCCTCACAATTCAATTTATTAGACAACTCTGGTGGATTGAGAGAGAATCCAGACAGAGATGCTGGCTGTAAATATTCTCCTGGCAGACATTTAGTGCATTTCAGCATGGCTGTCACTGTGATTAAAAGGCCTAATTGCCTTTGATAATAAAGAAAATAGACTCTGCTGGTTTTTGTTTGTGTGTTTGTGGTCCCTGAACCAGGAAGAACGTTTTAGACTGAAACCAAAAGTATACAATGTGTGTTAACCCTACGTAAGAATGGACAATGCATGCATTCAGCATGCACCCCAAATAATCCAGCTTTTAAGAGATTAAAGGCTTGCCTGATGCAACGTAGGATTTTTACCTGGTGTCCAAGTAAGCAGTTATGCATTGTTTCCAAAATTCTATTAGTTATGCTAATATCCTAATATTTTTGAAAGGTCTTCATACTTTACGTCGTATAGAAAGAAAATATCCACTTCCGATAAAAACTTTCATCAGTGTCTTCAAATATGGGCTTGCTTTCAGTCTAGAGGAAAACGTGCATCAGCCTTTAATCCTCCTGCTGAAAAAAAAGATGCCAATGATGTTCACTGGGTAAAGGATCATTATAATTACATTAGCTTTTCCTAAAGTTTCCTAAACTGTACTATATAAAAAGGTGGGGAAAGGAGCTGAAAACATGGTATGATGCTAGTGAATCGCTGAGGGATACAAATCATATTTAGAATCATACCAACAACCTATACTGATGCTCTTTTTTGCCAAGATCTTCCCAGTTGTGAGCGTTATGGCTGAGCGTTACACTGCCCCGCCAAACAAAGGTTTGAATAGTAGCACTTGAGTAAACATATGTATTACTATGGTGTTTGACTTACAATATTCAGTGTTTTTGTTTATTACAATGTGACTTTTAGTAAAACACTTTTTTTGTTAGAATAACCCTTCCTGGCATCCCCCCCTCCCAAACGAAAAAGGAATGAACCTAAACCTCATGTCTTGATCTTGCTACAAGTCCTAATTCTTCCAGTAGCCCAATCACCTCTAATATAATGTCTCTAAGATTCCTGAGAAGAGGAGTGGGGTGACATGGAGGGGAGTCATGGAGTGCCACCCTTGGTCAACTGTCACCAGCATTCTATGCACATCTTGAAGCAATGTGCTTTAACGAAGACCTCAGGAGTAACCTTTTATTTTTGTTATTGTTTCTTTATAATAAACTAAATTTCAACATACACTGATCAGCCACAACATTAAAACCAGCTTCCTAATATTGTGTAGGTCCCCTCGTGCTGCCAAAACAGCTCTAATGCGTGCACGTCATTCACCACTTGATTGCGAAAAAGTGGTGTGGGTGTCTATAGTGTCCTTTAAAACCAATTTTAAGCACTAATATCAAAACACTATTCACATATCTGTAGCTAATATGTGAGTGTTCACAAATTATTAAAATCCAATAGAAGTTAGGACTTTTCTGAATTGCTAGTTTTTGTAAATTACACATAGGACAACAGTCAGTGTAATGATTACCCAACTTTTAAAAAAACATAGCATTGTTCTTTACATGTAATATCAAATAAACTGATCATTTCCTTTGAAGCTCTTCTTTAACATTTATAGTGGACGTATTTGTAGCAGTTTGTTAAAGGGAACCTATAGTCCTTTAAAATAACAATTGTTAATTTGAGAATATAGGTTTCCCTTCTGTCTGCCCCATATTAGCGTTAACAATTTGCGAACTCCTCAGCTTCAGCCTTCAAATCCAGTTCCAGTGATGTTAGCATCCAAACTGACATCACACGCAATGTCATCAAATCCAATCCATTGCTTCTCTACAAGAATTGGATTGGAACTAGACATGCGCTTCAAAATGCTGCGCTCTTAGCAGCATTTGATTCTAGGACTCAGAGTTTTACTCTGTTCTGGAGGTGGAAGACCGCTATTAGAGGTGTGTCTAATCCTAAAATGTAAACATTGCCGTGTCTACAAAACTGCAATGTTTAACATGCCAGGGTTAAAAATCACAGGGGCACTGCACCCAAACCACATCATTGAAATTAAGCTGTCTGGGTGACGTTAGAGGTCCTATAGACGTATTATGTCATAATGCTTGTCTCGTCCATTTTTAAAGAACGATGATAAATTTACTTAAGAAATATTAGATTTAATTGACTGCTCTATCTTCAAACAACAGCTCATCTTTTGCACTTCCTTTGGACCTCATTTCTTATGATGCTCTTGGGACATGTAATCCACAACATCTATAGTGCCAAAGGTCGTTTGTCTCTACTTTAGTTGATACTGAGGTTTTCTGAACATTCCAGTCTCCCAGACTGGCTAACTCTGTGAGAGACCTTTTAGATGAATGTCCTTTGGGTTTATTTATGTTTATACTGCTGTAATCTCTTACGTGTATTTGATTTACAGAGGCCAGTGCATATGAATGAAGCTGTAATTTGTAGTGGTCTGTGTTAAATACATTCATTTTCCTTAGCTGATTTTCCTGTATCCTGTTGTAAGCTGTATTTACATAATAGACCTGTTCGCTCGTCGGATAACATGCAAGTGCCGACAAGGTCCGACGTGAATAATTTTATATTCATAAATCCCAAAGGCTTCTAATGACTGAATACCCTGAAAAACAACTGTTTGTCTCGTATGAATGTGTATTCAGGTGCTGCACATTCATCGTGGATTACATTTGGTTTAGATTTCATGCTGGCTTCGGCTAACAATGTTCAAATGTGTTCAGCAAGTGAGAAAGTATTTTGATATTTACTTCCAGCTATGGCTCACACATGTTCTCAGACATGCAGTCTGAAACTTTGGTCCTTTTGTATTTAGTTTTCTTTAAAAAAAATCTTTCTCTTTTTCTTTTAGTGTAGAAATCCAGAGCTCTGCCCTAAAACTGGCCTCCAAGTTGGTTGTTTGTCTTGTAGCAAAGTCCCGAGAGGTAAGACTGCATCCAAGTCCATTTTTCCTGATACTATTTCCAGTGCAGGTTGGGTATTATCATATTTTTTTTTGTTGGTTTGTTTTTGTTTTATGTACAGAGGAAGTGTTTTTAAGGTAGACATTAAAACTTTTCTAAACAGATGGTCAGAGGACAGTCAAATTTAAAACCCAGGCCATTTGTTTTGTTTTTTTTAGTGAGGTTTGAGTTAATGTTAATGGTGTTGATTGATTGATGAGCCTTCTTGTAACTTGGTCTTCAACATATTAAATTCATGATGATGGATTGTCCCGAGATTCAGCTTAAGATTTATGGTGAAATTGTTTGGTTTACACTGCAAGTATGAGCTCAGAATTCGTTAAATTCACCTAGGTGAAGGCTGTAAAGAGAAAAGTAAATTGTGTCCAGGGTTGATCCATGAGGTACATACACTGACAGTTCAATAAAGGAAGACAAGGTGCCAGAGAGAAATAAGCATGATTCAATAGATAAAAGAAAATCATGGTTGGTTCTTTTTTTACAGATGCCAAAGGTCTCTAAGTTAGATGTGAGGACTGTGGCAGCAAGGTTAAGCACTGGGATTTTTTATTTGTTTTTCTAAGTGGTGTGTGCGGAGTTAGAAATCTAGGTGCGTAGGGTCAAGCAGCGATCCAAAGGTCAAAAAAGATAGTAAACAAGAAAAGAACTTGAGCATAGCTTCAGTGCACATCGTCCATCAATATATCCGCTTGTGCTGGGTTTCTAGTCATGTAGACCACCAAGAAAACAACTTATGGAAAGAGTCTAGATAAACTTGCCACATTGCCTACTAGGTTTTGCTTAGCTTCCACTCACATGGGCCACCAAGAAACCAAATTCTAGTCACATGAACCACCTGGAAAAAGGTTGCAGTCATATGGGCCAACATTAAATCACTTTGTACAATTTTGAAATGTTACACAGGCAACAATAAACCCATCGTAGATACATTCCTCCAAGAAACCATCTTATGTTCCATACGGGAGCCAGCTTATCTTGCATGTAGATGTCTTCATCCAGCTATATTAAAAGTATACTCCATTGAGGAGTCTTTCATATTTGTTATGTGGTTCCTAACTGTCACAGGTAACCGTAGCTAGGCTGACTACTTATACCATGTAAAATCTACATCATGTTTTCCCTCTTTGCTTCTACAGGCTATACAGTTGGAGTTAAAGGACTGGATTACACTGCTAGTTCAATGTAGTGAAGATGAGCTTCATACTGAACTGAAAACGGCAGCTGCAGAAATCCTAATTAACGCTGCACCCTGTCTCCTGATCGGTCAGCGACCTATTCTTGGTAAGACTCATGATAAAACTGTTTTTGATAATTAACTGATCTTCTGGTGTGTTTTTTTTTTGTTTGTTTGTCTGAATGAAGATTTTAAAGTTACATTTTCAGCATTGTTTTTCAGTATTAAACTTGTTAGTATTTAATAGAGACTTAAGTAATTTTGTGCAATCTTTGAATGTTGAGAACTCGTTGTGACATATAAGATTTCCTCCCAACTGGGGTAGAAGCACCCATAGTGAAGTGCTTCAGCAAACTCCTGCCTCTTTAGAATCCTAAATTCTGTTTATGCCTCCCAAGTGGAAGGTGGATTAATTGAAGTTTTGACAAATGTAAGGTATCCTGTGATAGGGACCACATTCTGAACTTGAGGATGTGTTCCCTTTCACAGGACACCTTGTCCCCCTCCCTCTTAAAGGAACACTATAGTCACCTAAATTACTTTAGCTAAATAAAGCAGTTTTAGTGTATAGATCATTCCCCTGCAATTTCACTGCTCAATTCACTGTAATTTAGGAGTTAAATCACTTTGTTTCTGTTTATGCAGCCCTAGCCACACCCTCCCTGGCTATGATTGACAGAGCCTGCATGAAAAAAAAAAAAACTGGTTTCACTTTCAAACAGATGTAATTTACCTTAAATAATTGTATCTCAATCTCTAAATTGAACTTTAATCACATACAGGAGCCTCTTGCAGGGTCTAGCAAGCTATTAACATAGCAGGGGATAAGAAAATCTTAATTAAACAGAACTTGCAATAAAGAAAGCCTAAATAGGGCTCTCTTTACAGGAAGTGTTTATGGAAGGCTGTGCAAGTCACATGCAGGGAGGTGTGACTAAGGTTCATAAACAAAGGGATTTAACTCCTAAATGGCAGAGGATTGAGCAGTGAGGCTGCAGGTGCGTGTTTTTTTTTTTTTTGTCAATCTTTCTTTTATTAAGGCACGTGCAATAGGGTACAGAACAAAAAGAGGGGAAATGCAATAGTGATATACAGATAAGGGTTAATACAGCGTTAATTACATTTCCTGCTAAACAATGCCTAATTTTTTATTTTTTATGTTGGTTAACGAGTTTATGTTCACGTTTGGTTTTGAAACGGTTGAACAAACATGTTTAAAACATAGTTTTAACATCACTCTAGCCCTATCACGTCGTGACATAGGTGTTGGAGCAGGGAGCCCCAGCCATGACTTGTCGTCTAACTGTCAGCTGGTCAGTGGTGGCCTATGGGTTATACCGATGCACATTTTCATTAGGAGTCTAGGTTTGAACACCTTTAAACTTAAATGCAGTATGACAGCAGAAAACGGTACAACAGGTAACGAAACATGCATTTAGTATTATGGCTGGCGGCGCTTCTCTGACATGGATATGTCTATGACTATGCAAAAATGTATACAGCCTAACGAAGCCTATGCAGTTGAGTTAGCAGTAACTACCGTATATACTCGAGTATAAGCCGAGTTTTTCAGCCCATTTTTTGGGCTGAAAAACCCCAACTCGGCTTATACTCGAGTCAGAGTCTGTATTATGGCAATTTACATTGCCATAATACAGACTGGGGGGAGAGGGGGGCTGGCAGAGCTGTACTTACCTCTCCTGCAGCTCCTGTCAGCTCTCTCCTCCTCCGCCGGTCCGTTCAGCACCTCGGTCAGCTCCCAGTGTAAGTCTCGCGAGAGCCGCGGCTCTCGCGAGACTTACAGTGTGAGCTGATAGAAGGAGCTGCACGGACGGCGCAGAGGAGGAGAGAGCTGACAGGAGCTGCAGAACAGGTAAGTACAGCTCTGCCAGCCCCCCTCTCCCCCCACTGAACTGCCACTGGACCACCAGGGAAGGAAAGCCCCCCTCCCTGCCATGTATCAAGCAGGGAGGGGGGACGAAAAAAAAAAAAAAATAAGAAATAAAATAATAAAAAAAAAATTAATAATAAAAAAAGGGGTATAAGGACCACTATGGGAGGGGGGGGTGGGTTAAGGACCACTATGGGAGGGAGGGGGGTATAAGGACCGCTATGGGAGGGAGGGGGGGGTATAAGGACCACTATGGGAGGGAGGGGGGGGGGGGTAAGGATCACTATGGGAGGGAGGGGGGGGGATAAGGACCACTATGGGAGGGAGGGGGGGGATAAGGACCACTATGGGAGGGAGGGGGGTATAAGGACCACTATGGGAGGGAGGGGGGGTATAAGGACCACTATGGGAGGGAGGGGGGTATAAGGACCACTATGGGAGGGAGGGGGGGATAAGGACCACTATGGGAGGGAGGGGGGGGTATAAGGACCACTATTGGAGGGAGGGGGGTATAAGGACCACTATGGGAGGGAGGGGGGGTATAAGGACCACTATGGGAGGGGGTGGGATAAGGACCACTATGGGAGGGAGGGGGGTATAAGGACCATTATGGGAGGGAGGGGGGGGTATATGGACCACTATGGGAGAGATGGGGGGGGGATAAGGAACACTATGGGAGGGAGAAGGGGGATAAGGACCACTATGAGAGGGAGGGGGAAGTAAGGACCACTAGGGGAGGGGAGGGTAAGGACCACTGGGGGAGGGGTGAGTCAGGACCACTGGGGGGGGGGAGTGAAGGAACACGGGGGTGGGGAGGTAAGGACCACTGAGGGAGGAGGAGGGGAAGTCAGGACATATGGGGGGGGAGGGACGGCAAAAATTTTTTTGCCTACGGCGGCAAATATCCTTGCACCGGCCCTGCACACACTGCATTCACACACTGCATTCATGCACACACACACTGCATTCATGCACACACACACTGCATTCATGCACACACACACTGCACTCATACACACACTGCACTCATACACACACGCTGCACTCATACACACACACATACGCACACACTGCATTCATTATACACACACTGTAAATAAATATTCAATTAATATATTTTTTTAAGGATCTAATTTTATTTAGAAATTTACCAGTAGCTGCTGCATTTCCCACCCTAGTCTTATACTCGAGTCAATAAGTTTTCCCAGTTTTTTGGGATAAAATTAGGGGCCTCGGCTTATATTCGGGTCGGCTTATACTCGAGTATATACGGTAAATAGAATACATATAAAGTTAAACCAAAAAGCTGAGGTAAGGAGCGCCAGACGGCAGTAATCAATGCTAGAGGCAGCCTAAGATGTGTGGTCATGTTCTATACTCTCTAAGCATAAAGATGCCCTGCATAAAATCTAGGGTGGGACGCTTAGAGAAACTCGATTGGGTCAGTAGGTATAACATTTGAGAGCAGTTAGCAGAGTCCACACATTGTTAAATACAGTGCTGATATGCATGAGAGTACGATTGCATTGGGTAAATAACTGCTATGTGATCTGTGGTTAACGAGCTAGTTGCCTGCGGTAAGTATATAGTATGGTTTGCTCCACTGCTGCTACTTGGAACGAAAAGTCTCTGCTGCGCATTGCCAGGGCCATACTGTAAGACATACTGTGCAGTGAGATTTTGCAGTGTCTCTGTTGTAGGGCCTGCAGGGCCGCAGATGGTCTCCGGGTCAGTCCGCCTCGGTCAGCCCACACCAGCTCTGGAGGATATGCTGCTGGGTCCAGAGCACTGCAGGGTATCTTCCCTCGTTGGTTGTGGATGGGCTCTATGCCGGTGTAGTTCGCCGGGCAGCAGCCCTGTCGCATTGAGGACTGTGCTGAACTTGTGCTCCGAGGTCTGTATTCCGGTCGAGTGGTGAGGTAGGGTAGCGCAAACATATTCTGCAGCGCTTAGAGCTGGTAAGCTCAGGACAATGTCCTTGATTTATGTGGCAGCCACATGGGTCCGGCAGGTTGGTGAAGTCTGGGGCAGGCGGCATGCTTGGTTTCAGGGGTGCTAGCAGGTGTGGGATTACGGCCTGGACCATTATGCGCTGCCGTTGTGGGTGAGCAGCCCAAGAGGGCTCTGACCAGGACTCCTTACCACTTGGCCTCCGCCAGCTTGGTATCTGTGGCTGGATTGCCGGTTTCGCCATTCGTGCCTGTCATGCCCCCTGTTTCTCCGGTGTGTGTTAGGCGCGGCGGCCATTTTGCATCCCATGCGGTCTCATGCTGGGCTCCCTGCTGATCGGTTGTAACGATCGGGTCTCGAGGATGTGTAGACCGGGATCACCCCCCCGGTCCATAGGGGGGGGGTACGGGGCCGGTGTCCCCATGGGTCTGACTCTGAGTGCTGGACGGCGTGCTGCAGGGCGGCGGCCGTCCGCCCCGCCTGCCTCCGGGGTAGGCCGCAATGGAGTCAGATCGGCTTTCTCTCCCAGGGGACTGAAGCCTATCAGGCCAGCCTCACCCTGGGTCCAGGATACTCCGCCCGGTGGGGGCCGCCGTTGCCGGTCTGTTTCGAGACGATAATCTTAAGGTCAGTGTATGGTTTCATGTTAGGTTGCAGGAGCTGGTCTTGCATGCGACCAGCCAGCTCGGCGGTCCGGCCCCGCCCCCCAGGTGCATGTTCTATACACCAAAACTGCTTCATTAAGCTAAAGTTGTTCAGGTGACTATAGTGTACATTTAAGTCCTGTATGGCTCCGGGATGGACCAAGGATCAATTGGGTTGGCAGTGTTCTCCAAGTTGGTTTGCCTGTGCCTTGCAAGGCAACATGAAAAAAGGCGCACATGAGGTTGACGCCTTATTCTGTGTCAGTATATCCCCATGGCTACTCTTTCTATTTTGCCACCTCAGGATGAGAAAGAGTGACACTCAAGGCTCTACCTTAGTATTCCTTCACTTTCTGTAATCTATAATTTGAGTAATGTTACTGGGACACACAGCCTTCAAGTGGTGAACAGTTCCTCCAGCATTGTCTTTGGTATGCCTGACTGTCAGTTTGGCTAATTCTGCTGAGGTCTGAGTAAGGGACACATAGAACTCCAGATTTTTTAGGAGTTTTCCCAGTATTTGAAAAACCTTTATTAAATGAATGGCTCTGAACCTACACCAAACCCAACACTTGCCAACCACCTTCTCATTATCAAACCACCCACCTTGTTACCAATTCGTCAATTTGCACCATGCGTAGCGCCCCACTACCAACCTCCATTTTTACACCACGCCTTACACCCTCCCAGTAACCCTATATTACAGGGCATGTCTTGCATCTTCCCACCACAGCATCATTATGAGCTGGTGTAAGGTTCCACTCCCATAAGTAACAAAAGCGATGCAGGATACACTATTCTATTCCTAGGGATGCAGCATAGACACTAATATGGGTTAATGGGCTTGCTGGTAGGTCTTTGGTCAGAGGTTGAAAGTAATACAGTCTATTCTGAAGTAGGAAATAGAACATGGCTGTGGTAAAAATCAGAATCCCAGTCTTTGTGAAGTTCCTGTATATTTAAAGACAACATACACCTTTTATTTTTGCTAATTATTAAACATTTCTTTTATAGTGTTGTAGGATGTTTTACAAAAATTTGTGATAAAGCAAGTAGCATGGATAAATAGTAAATACAATCACAAAACACACAACCCATTGCATAAATACCTTTTAACTCTTTGATGTTTCCATTAAGTGATTGCCTCAGATGAGATCTTTTGCCACATGATCACCATGTATGAGTCTGAGGATTAGGCAGTTGGGATTGCACTTCATATATGCCAGTAGGTGGCTCATATCATCATATTTTCTTACTAGACCGGGTTTCCAGCAGAATTGGCATGTTATCAGCACATGCTATATACGGCACTTTTTGAACAATCCAGTATTTTTTTTTTTTTAAAAAGCGACTCACACCAAATAAAGTTTTCACAGTGTGTTTTCTTGGAAGAGCTTGGTGCGCTTCCCCCCTCCCCCCCTGCAGTCATCTTCCATGAACCTGGTTTACTGGATAACTGGGACATAGTTGTAAACTAACTTAAGGAATGTCGCAAAATTTAGGGGGAAAAAATGCTCTCCGGTTAAATTTCATTGCGATCTTGGATCACTTCCTACATTCTGTTTCCGCTTTCTCACCAATCATCCTTTTTTTTTTTTTTTGGAAGGCTACAGAGATAGGCCATAGGGTGCTTGGGCTTGTCCCCCCTTGACTTACTGCTTCCTAACACTTCTACTGAGATTGGTTCTTCTTTTCTTCTGTGTTTTGACCAAGATATATCTCCATCTCCTAAATCACTTGAGTCTAAGTATGTATGTGTTGTAGATTGATGCACCTCATTGATGCAATTATCCGAAACAACTTTATAAAAAAAAAAAAAAACAACAACATGTTCCTATCTTTAGCATTCTGCAGTAATTCTATAGGAATATATAGTGATTTTTATAGCAGATGTTGATGGAATTTTGTAAATAGAAATGAATAGTAGAAGAAGCTCTTTTTTTGCTTTTGAGCAAACAAGACCAGATGAATGCTACGCAGGTGTCTTCGGTGTCTGGTTATGTCACTATTCTAGGTAAATAATATTGCTAACAGCAATGTATGTTCCAACATGTAATTGCAGAAGCAAATGGCAAGCAGCCAACACTGGTTTCCCCAAAGTTATTAGTTTTAATTGATCTTGCCTGATTGGTATGTCAAACATTGGATTCCTAGAAGAGTTTCTAAGCCCTACTGAATGAATCATATTAATTACACCTCATTAAAAATTTGGCGTTCGATTAAAAACAAAAAAAAGAGGTGTATTGCATTATTTTCTTCTCTTGCTTGTATTCCCCCTTGCGTTCAGGCTTTCAATGTGTTTGACACAAGATCCAAATGTGTCAAATTGTTGAAAATATAGTTAAACTTTCTAATCTAATGTGTCATAGTTGTTAGCACAGTCCTGTCATGGGAAAACATTTAACTATATTAAGACTTGGAAGTCGTCCACAACGATATACTTCACTGCAAATTGAAATCTAGAAATTGTAATTCTCTATCACGGATGTCCCTCAAGGAGTAGGTGGGGGATGCTCTCCATCTCTAGCTGTAAGGCCAAGGTTGATCTTGGATATGTAATTTAGGTGGTGTCAGGCATGGCTTGTTCTTTTTCTGGTCCATACAGATGTGTGTGAATGCATGTGCCCAATACCAACCAGGACAGATACTCCCAGACCACAAAAGACAGACATATGAAAGGGCATGGCCATATTATTTTACTTATTCACCCATCTATTTAACCATTAGACAGTGGCGAATCTACTGTACAGGGGACCCTGGTGCGAGGAATTGTTTTCGGCCTTTTCTGGAACTAGGGTGACCAAAAGGTAGATCCTCAACTGTGCTACAACTCTCATGATGATTTGTCAGCTGGGTATCTGCCATTTTGCCCGTCTGTGTAGGATTGTATTCGTGGGCAGTGTCTGTGTGTTTTAATGTAAGTATGTTTTTGTATGGAGCGAGAGACAGTGTGTGTGTGTGTTGGGGGAGTTTTGTGCCTTCGGAAAAATAAGTTCTCCACTTGTATTACATGTGGAATCCAGTTAATTGTTTTTAATTTGTAATGATTCCCTACAAATAAGAACAAGAACTTCCTGAATATTATGGTTTTCCATTGAGTATATTTAACAAAAAAAATGTAAAAATGTATTTTTTTATGAGAAACTTCCTTATCCGCTCCACCCATGTTGTTTCGATTGCACGTATTTGCAAACATACTTTTGATGCCATAAAGCATGTGCTTTCTAAATAGATGTAGGGTTTCCTTTGTTTGCTGAGTTTGTGTAAATTTTAAATGTGAATTGTTCACAATGTTTTTTGAAAGCTCTTCTTGGTCATGCGAATCGGGTACATATGGAGATGTTCTGTGCTATCTGTGGCTTTTATACATCTAGCTATTTGCTGACACATCAATGATTTTCAGTGTAACATCATTGTCTGAACAGGTTATATCATATTGATTTCTTCTACAGACGTTAGCAATGCTAAATATGTATTTAGAAACATAGAATGTGACGGCAGATAAAAACCATTCGGCCCATCTAGTCTTCCCAATTTTCTAAATACTTTCATTAGTCCCTGGCCTTATCTTATAGTTAGGATAGCCTTATGCCAATCCCACGCATGCTTAAACTCCTTTACTGTGTTAACCTCTACCACGTCAGCTGGAAGGCTATTCCATGCATCCACTAACCTCTCAGTAAAGTAATTCTTCCTGATATTATTTTTAAACCTTTGCCCCTCTAATTTAAGACTATGTCCTCTTGTTGTGGTAGTTTTTCTCCTTTTAAATATAGTCTCCTCCTTTACTGTGTTGATTCCCTTTATGTATTTAAATGTTTTTATCATATCCCCTGTCTCATCTTTCCTCCAAGCTATACATGTTAAGTTCCTTTAACCTTACCTTGTAAGTTTTATCCTGCAATCCGTGAACCAGTTTAGTAGCCCTTCTCTGAACTCCCTCTAAAGTATCAATATCCTTCTGAAGATAGTCTCCAGTACTGCGTACAATACTCCAAGTGAGGTCTCACCAGTGTTCTGTACAATGGCATGAGCACTTCCCTCTTTCTACTCCCTATACAACCAAGCATTCTGCTAGCATTTCCAGCTGCTCTATTGCATTGTCTGCCTACCTATGTCATCTGAAATAATTACCCCTAAATCCCTTTCCTCAGATGTTGAGGTTAGGACTCTATCAAATATTCTGTACTCTGCCCTTGGGTTTTTACATCCAAGATGCATTATCCTGCACTTATGCACATTAAATTTCAGTTGCCACAGCTCTGACCATTTTTCTAGTTTACCTAAATCATTAGCCATTTGGCTTATCCCTCCTGGAACATCAACCCTGTTAGATATCTTAGTATCATCTGCAAAAAGGCACACCTTACCATCAAGACCTTCTGCAATATCACTAATAAAAATATTAAAGAGAATGGGTCCAAGTACAGATCCCTGAGGTACCCCACTGGTGACAAGCCAATGTTTCGAATATACTCCATTGACTACAACCCTCTGTTGCCTGTCCCTCAGCCACTGCCTTACCCATTCAACAATATTGGAATCCAAACTTAAAGATTGCAATTTGATTCAATGTGCCCATTGACTAGCTGGAGGAAAGGATTTCTGGGTCCTTATAATGCTTTCAAAAATTTTACCAAATGGATCAATTGTGCTTCTGTGTGTGTGCGCGCGCAGTGGGTGGTTGTTCTTCTATTCTCCTGATTTAAGTTGCACAAGTAATGTTTAATTAATTTGGAAATATATGGGCTTCTTTAACTTAAGTAATTACCTGTTAAAAAGATGCAGACAGAATCGTGGTTAACTCCCCCATGTATTCCGCAGCTGACATTCAGTGTCATTAGTGTAATGGTTGACGTCTTAATCTTATAGTGCAGTGTACACTAAGTAACAGTTCATGGCCCGAGATAGGTTCAGAGATGGATTATGGTTGCTTGGTGTTGTAGGCTCTGTTCTGTGAGTGTTGTGTGGTGGCGGAGTGTTGTGTGTGTGTGTGTGTGGACTAAATTACTGAGTGTTCTGTGTGATGTGGCAGAGTGTGTGAGGATGAGGCTCACCGTTATATGTTAGGGGAAGTCTGCGTTTTGTGTGTACTCTTTGTGTGCAGAGTGTGTTGCGTGTTTGTACTGGAGTCTGAGTGGGCTGCATTTTGTGTGTGTGTTTTGCCCACCCCTTTATCTCTTACTGGTGGTCCTGTTGAGGCACACTTAGAGCAGAATTCATGGCTTGATGACCTGATGGGGAACATTGTGATCTGCACCAATGTCAGGTGTAGATCACTTTAAGTGCTTCTTCGTAGTTCTGGTGCTCAGTTATTTACCCAGAGTGGTGGGTGCATTGCTCAGTCAATGACGCTCCAGCGGGCCATGAGGGAGCTCTTAAAATTGCATCACCTGATACTACAACGCTCCCTCAAGATATTTTTGATCTCCCTGCTGGCTCCGGGAGGGCCCCTCACAACCAGAGCTCCAGGTCCAGAAAGAGGCCGTCTGAGCCCGGTCCCTAGGCGGCTGCTTCTGCGACCACATCATCTGGCTCTGAATGTGTAGATGATGTGGTCTGTTCCTCGTGTGATTTGCTGGTGCTGGATACAAGAGACTGCCAACGGTTTTGGCAGACCTCTTGCCTAATTGTTTGTTGGAATAAGAAGACAAAAACACCTTCATTCTCAACACTGCTGCAAGTACTCTTGGTGTTCACATTATACAAATATTGTCAAAAAACGAAATAAAAACCTTTAATTCTAAATTTAAAACAGTGGCTGCATGGTGTTTGTCAGGCGCATTGATATAAATGAGAAAAAAAATGCTAGTAGTGACAGCATCATGGAAACAACAGCACAAATGATTCTTTTTTATGGGCTTATTATGCTTACATATATCTACACTAACTTCCTCGCACAGTTTGATGGCTTTGTTGTGTGGTTGATCATTTTACATTTTCTAATTGATTGTTTCAAATTTGTGGCTGAAGTAATGTAAAGACAAAGTCAAATATCCGACGTTCGGCAGCCTGACCGGCTCTGGCAGTTTGTTCTGTGCGTGCACTAGGGATACGCATGCTGCTCCTGCATGGATCAGATTAGCCTTCCATTTGGTTGTCTTGAGAGCAGATGTTATTTTCATAGTGGCAACTATCACATTTTGTAGCCTTTCTGTCTGAATTATACAGGGAAAAAAAATCCTGTTTTTAAAGGTTTTTTTTTTTTTTAATTTACAGTCCTCTGAATCACAACATATGTGATGGTATTTGATAGCTTGGCTATGGGTTTCTAAATGTGAGCTAGCCAGGACTAGTGGTGGTAACAGCAGCTGTCAGTGGGTTTCCTGTGTACAGACGTCTAGAAATTTTACATTGTCTGTGGCTTTTACTATGTCTGTGTTCGCATTTAAAAAAAAAATAATGTAATACTGTTTCTCTAAAGGTTTTTTTTCTATTCAACCCATTTAATTTCTGTAGCAGTTACACTTGGCACAGCTTATACATATGAATTGCAGTTTCCATGAGGCCATCCCTGTTTAACAGGTGAAAAGAAAAAATACCTTTAAATAGAGGGAAGACAGGGACATCGTGACAGTGCCATCGAACTATACAACCTCTGGCACTGTGGTGTTCTTAAAAACAAGCAAAATATACTTACAAACATAAATTGGAGAAAGAACTCATAGGGTAATAACGTTATAGTGAGAAACCCCCAGAATTGAAGGTTGCACTCACAGAGTGGCAGAAAATCCGGGCTCATCAATCATATGTAGATTCCACTGGATTCAATAGCATTCAGAAATCCAAAGGTTCATGTGGAAAGAAATTAAAAAGGACCATAGTGCAACACTAATATATGGTACAAAATACACGCTTTAGTGGTCACACTGTACAAAGTAAAAGTAGATTTTAAAAAAGCCCATCAGTATAGTCTCCAGTCCAAATCTCAGCAATATAGGTAACTGGAAACCTCACAGGTATCGTAGGCAAAATAGGACAGCAACATAAAAAAAAAAAACTCACTATACATGTTTCGTCTAATACATATAGACTTCTTCAGGAGTATAAAAAGTGCTGGTTAGTGCATAAATAAAGTGCTGTCCTGTTTTTGTAAACAGGGGATGGGGATAATATTGCTGGATTCCTCCTTGTTCATAGGGGTCCTGGTAAACCCCCATTCGTTTCATTTATTTAAATACATTTATATAGCTAGTATATATTGTGGATTTGTGGTCATTTAACCACAAAAAGATGGTAAATAGAAATCACAGAACGTGCATCTAACTATGCCAGTTTTGAGGCAATTTGGTAAAATATGGGTGAAAAAACATGTATATATGAACCTTATTTTGTGTAGTATTCTGAAAATTTATATTCCTTTAATCGCCTCCTGAATTGCTTCAGCCTATATCGCAAAAGATGGATACAAATTTATTTTGAGAATTTTCACCTGATTTTGTGATCTAAAAGGAGCTTAGTAATTAACCATGCATTATACTGAAGGCCCTTGTCAGAAATAGGGAAATTTGATGTCGTTCATTGATATAAATGAACTTTAATCATGACATCGTGTCTGGTGTCAATAGATGTCTATTAAGAGTTTACTCAGCTAGAGTCCTTCTAGTCTTCCTTATCTCTATTCAACCTCTGATGAGGCCAAGTCAAACACACTCCTAAACTTGAAGGCCCATAATAAACACTGGGTGTAATTGATTTCCAAAGAAACAAAGCAAGACAAATATTTGCTTCTATCATGATTAGATAGGTTTAGGCAACACGTTTAGATGTTAAATTGATTACAGAGAAGACTTTATTTGGTTTGGTACCTGACTTGTGACCTTTTTTGTCTTTAGGTCATTCACTTTTAGAATTACAAAGGTGAAAATTTCCAGCTGTAGGCTTCCTTACATACATTATGGGGGATACTCTGACTTCCTTGTGAGCAAGCTTGTTCAACTCTGATTAGTCAACAGACCTTCGTTACTACAACCTTGTATCTAACAAGAAATACTGGTTTAGTTGTATTGAATCATGCAAGCAACCAGTTATACAGTAACATCTTACAAATCATTTTTGTTGTACTTGTGTTCTATATAATAATGGCAGAATGTGTATGGTATTTTGATAATGTTATTTTTTCTTTAAGTCAAAAGTGTCTATGAATTTAATATACGGAGACTATGGATTCTGTGATGGTGCGCCTTCACTGGGAGGAAATTACTAATTAAATTAAGTTAAATTAGCCTTAGAAAAATGGAAGTGGCTATGGCCTCTCTTGACCTCTGATACGCCCCGCGTAATGTTGATGTTTGTAAAATATCACAAGTTAAATCTTTGGAGATTCAGTTATTAGCAATATGGTAATGCGGTAGAGCAGGGTGGCTAAATACTGGAAGAGGATCATGGGAGTTGTAGTTATATGTTAGCTAGAGACCAGTTTGTTGGGTAATATTCTGCAAATAATTTAGTATTCTGATAATCCTTTGAAATTACATGATTATGCTTGCTTTTTTAAATAAATGTCGAGCGTGTTAGATTTTTACCTTTTCTGATAGCTCTTATTGACATGGTTAAGGGAAGAAAAGTGGAACTGCATAGAATAAACAAGGCTACATTATTTCTCTACGTAAGTGAGATATTACTATGCATACCTCCCAGCATTTAAAATAGACAAAGATGGTCACTTTAAAGGTACACAGTGGACCACTAAAGCACTTAAGCTTGCCAAAATGCTTTATATGTGAAGGGTGTGTCGTATTTTTGCCATTTTACAAAAAGTGAAGATTTCAATCAAACTTGGCAATTTTATAAATTAATATAAATAAAACAATTCTACCTGTGAAACCAGTGAATTGTGCAGAAATATAAAAAAATTGACTTATAGGTACACAGCCTCCCAAGGTTACCTTCCAGATGATAACAAGCCAGAATAGATATATAAAACACAGAACATTAGGGGTCCTGATGATGTTCCTGAAAACAAGGATATGACATTTTGCAATATTGCCTGTAACAAACAAAAAGACAGATATTCGATTGCACTCACAGATTTAAGATGATTAATGCGCTATATGGGTGCCACCCTCAATGTCAATAGGGGGCTAGAGCTCCTCATTCGTGCTTGCCACTGGATAAAAATGACAGGTATTGCAGCAACTACCAATCCAGAGGTGTTTTTCCAAAAGGATATTTATTGGCATATAAAATATTAAAGGTAAAGTGCACGAATGTGCTACAAACAGGTCCTACCCATTTCGTTCTCGAGAACTTCAAGGACCAATAAACATGAAAACAATTGCAATAATGCAATAAAACCTCACAGTCTAGAACCCCTTTCCCACAGTCCCTCTAAATAGGGCTAGTCCCCAAAAGTTTGTTGGTTGTGTGATAGGCGTCATCTCATTTTTGCTTCCGGATAGGTTGCAAAAGCCTTCTCTGTTTACCGTTGATTGAAGTCACCGTCAGTACTTTAAAGGATACTTCCGTATTCTGTGACACACTTCACTGCATTCCATTGCCGATTTTCGCCATAATGGTCAAAGTCTCCCCCTGTGTTATATAAATTAACCTTCTTACACCCCCTGGCTGTCAGTCAGACATCCTGTCCTGCTTCTTCCTGGTTGGTTAGATCAGTGGAGCTAAACTCAAGAGGCAGCAATTGCTCAAAGCACATGCCTTGCAAAAACCTAACATTGAGCTCCATTGAGAAGCCTGTAATTGGAATGCCACAGAAAGTCTGGGATGGAAAAATGGGAGGGCTTGCAAAGGTGGGGTGTCAGGGGCTATATTTGGGTAACACTCTGTAGTGTGGAGGCAGGGGCTTTAGTGGAGTGACAGGCTGTGGTGGGGTGAAATGAGCTATACAGTGGTGACGGGGCTGTGGTGGTATGATACTGACAGGAGGGTGTCAAAGTAACATCCACATGGATGCTGGGACCCAAGGATTCCTAGCAGAACATTGCTCAGAGCAAAACACTGCCTCCGCTGGCCTGCTTTTTTCCCATAGTGCATCCTGCTGCCATCTCTACCCTAGGTAATTGACAAATATGCACCCGGCCATGCACCTGATCTAAAAGGAAACGTGATTCATCAGACCAGGCAACCTTCTTCCATGGTCCAGCTCTGACCCTCTTTTCCCAATTGAATTCATTTTCACGGTGGACAGGGGTCATAATGGGGGCTCTTCTAAGTTGTCAGATAGGTAGCCCCATACTCTGCAAACTGCAATGCACTGTGTATTCTGACACTGATATCATGGTCAGCATTACGTTTTTCAGCAATTTGAGCTACGGTAGTTCTTCTGTGTGATAAGACCAGACGGACCTTCGCTCCCCATTTGCATCAGTGAGCCTTGAGCACCCATGACCCTGACACCGGTTTACCAGTTGTCCTTCCTTTCAACACTTCTGGAAGGTAGTAATCACTGCATACCAGGAACACCGCACAAGACTTGCAGTTTGGGAGTTGCTCTGACCAGTTACCTTGCCATCACTATTTAACCCTTGTCAAAGTCACTCAGATCTTTTCACTTGCACATTTTTCCTTTTTCCAACCCATGAAATTCAAGAACTGACTGTTCACTTGCTGACGAATATATCCCACCCACTGACAGGTGCCATTGTAACAATATAATCAATGTTATTCCCATAACCCATCGGTGGTTTAATGTTGTGAATGGATCAGTGTATTTTCTTTCCCATAAATATGATGCGATAAACTCAGTACCCATAGACATTAATGAGAGACTCTCGATTGGTGGAACATTTTCCTGGTCCGGCAGGATTCAGTCTGTATCTTTTAGAACTATAAACATAATTTTTTCTTTAATAATTTTTAACTGTACTTTTAATGCAATATTTATATAACACATTCAAGAAATGAAGGTCTGTGACTGTCGGCCATAATTTCCCCAGCACAATGTTTACAATGTTGTTTTTGCAGCTCCCTGAAATTGTCCTGATTATCCACATATTTGTTAAGACAGTTCCCTTAAAAAAAAAAAATCCAATCTTAAATGAGGAAGCCACTTGTTTGACTCTTTTACCTCCCGTTTCCAGGCATGTTAACAGTCGTGGGCATATTTTCTCATTAAGAATGATGTTTTTTGGTTCAGTGCACTGTTTCGCTTTGTTGACTCACATTGCCAGGTGCCTATTCAGTTTCTGTTTGCTGTTTCTTGAAAAATCCACACTCCATCTGCAGCAGGCAATCTCCATCAACACAAGTCTTCTGTACCTAAGCAAATGTTCGGTTGCCTTCAGCTGGGTGACCCGTGGTAGGGAGCCTAGCTCTGGAAAATTCATTAGCAAGTGTTCCAGTTGTTTTGTGTACCGTTCTTCTGCATCAAGGCCTTGCATGGATCACTGTAATACACACAGCATTAACCCGGCATTACGTGGATACTCGTTCCCCTGCCACGGCCCCGCTCTTGCCAAATTATTCTTTATGACTTTATTTCTTTATACTAGTAATATTAGGGTAATAGATGACAATTCTATTTCAGATCCTATCACCTATCACCTTATTCCTATATTCCATGCATGCATATAAAAACAGAACAGGTAGACTCCCACCATGAATAAGTGTTCTTCTTATTGCAAGTGTTCTTTTGTGACCCACCACCTCCCTCCTTTATTACCATCTTAGTGTTCTTGACATGTTGCACTATGGCTTGATGAATTTTAAAGTTGTTTTTTCTTTTTTATTGAAGCATTACTTAAAAATTATTTTTTGAAGCATTACTTTTGATACTTTTTTGTTTTGTTTAGTTTTTTTTACAAGAGAGATACAGATTTTTCTTGCAGCAGCTTTATATATAGTTGTGCTATTGATATTGTACTGCTTGTGACTCTGTCCTTTATTACGGTTACATAGCATTACTAGTATTTACAGGAAAAACGTTCAAAGCCTGTATTCCACTTTCACGCAGTTACTATATATTATACTTTCAGCCCAGCCTCCCACAGGTAGAATATGCACGTTCGGTATTTCTTTATGAATGAGCATTATTGTGATTTATAGGTTTTGCTTTTAGTTTCTGTCTCGTTCTTATATTGCTGTCTCTGGGAAGGTCTTTTCTGTGAAGTTATAAAACATAAAAGTGTCATCGGAATGAGTAAGAAATGCCCAATGGCTAATCGACAGAATCATAGAATTTTTCATTGTCCTAAAGCCCTCTGTTCTGGCATGCCTGATTTAACCCTTTGAGTTCCGGAGTTGGGCCCAAATTCATTGCCTTGAAATGCGTTACGCACACTGTTAACGGCACGCTTTTGATAAGTTCTGGGTAATGTTGCTTTTATTCAATGGTGACGGAGTTTGAGTAGGTAATAAAATACTGCTTACGTACAAAATGTGCTTCTTCCTCCGATGCTACTGGTTCAGTGATTAAACACCCACCAGAAAGAAATCTAACAATGTGTCAGCACAGCTATTGAAAAATTATCCACGAGGCCTATGTTCTGTATTAGATTCTTTGCATGTAATATGACATCACAGAACATGCTGCAGCAATACCACAGACATGATTAAAATATATCCTTTGTTTCATTCAGCTACTAAAAACATGCATTTTTTTTTCTATCACTTTAAACACCATAGTTGGATTTTCAAGACCTCACTTGACCAGAAAATATGGGTGTAAAAAAAAATTTTTTTTTTGGTGGGAGAAAAATACACTTTTGCTGAAAAAAAGACTAGACATCTGCTAAGCCAAACTCATTATCTATTTCCATTTATCACTTAAAAAAGTGGTGGACAAGTGCATAGTCTACTTTATAGTATAGCTTTTATTTATTTGTCCTCTGCTGCCACCTTCCTTCCCCTCTGCTGTCAACTCCCTCCTGACCCCTCTGTTGCCACCTTCCTTCCCTTCTGCTGTCAACTCCCTCCTGACCCCTCTGTTGCCACCTTCCTTCCCCTCTGCTGTCAACTCCCTCCTGACCCCTCTGTTGCCACCTCCTTCCCGATCCCTCTGCTGTCACCTCCTTCCCAATCCCTCTGCTGTCACCTCCCTCCCGACCCCTCTGCTGTCACCTCCCTCCCGACCCCTCTGCTGTCACCTCCCTCCTGACCCCTGTGCTGTCACCTCTCTCTGATCCCTGTGCTGTCACCTCCCTCCCCGCTCCTTCTGCTGCCACCTCCCGCCCCGGCCCCTTCTGCTGCCACCTCCCGCCCCGGCCCCTTCTGCTGCCACCTCCCGCCCCGGCCCCTTCTGCTGCCACCTCCCTCCCCGGCCCCTTTGCTGTCACCTCCCGCCCGGCGCCTTCTGCTGTCACCTCCCTCCCGGCGCCTTCTGCTGTCACCTCCCTCCCGGCGCCTTCTGCAGTCACCTCCCTCCCGGCGCCTTCTGCGGTCACCTCCCTCCCGGCGCCTTCTGCGGTCACCTCCCTCCCGGCGCCTTCTGCGGTCACCTCCCTCCCGGCGCCTTCTGCGGTCACCTCCCTCCCGGCGCCTTCTGCTGTCACCTCCCTCCCGGCGCCTTCTGCGGTCACCTCCCTCCCGGCACCTTCTGCTGTCACCTTCCTCCCGGCCCTTCTGCTATTGCCTCTCTACCGGCCCCTCTACTGTCGCCTCTTTGCTGTCACCTCTGTCAAAGCTCCTCTGCTGTCACTTTCCTCTCAGCTTCTGTTTTGACACCAACCTTGAAGACCATTTTCTGTCCCCTTCCTTGCAGCCCTTCTGCAAACCCTTTCCTCTTCCCTCTCCTGTCACCTTGCTCCCAGCTCTTCTAAGCTCCAGTCTAACTCCTAGGCAGCATCCTTAGGTCTCCTTATTGTTAAAGGATCACTATAGTGTCAGGAAAACAAACCCGTTTTCCTGACACTATAGTGCCCTAAGGGTGCCTCCACCCTCAGGGTCCCCCTCCATTGGCGCTGAAGGGGTTAAAACCCTTTCAGCAGTTTACCTTAATCCAGCTCCCTCGGTGCTGGTGACCTCTCCACCCCCGCTGACGTCAGCTCCAGAGTGGAGCGGAATGCGCATGCGCGGCAAGTGTCGCCCGCACATTCAAACAGTCCATAGGAAAGCATTTCTCAATGCTTTCCTATGGACGTTCTGCACGATGGATGCGAATTTCGCATCCAGCGTCGCAAATGCGCCTCTAGCGGCTGTCAGGAAGACAGCCACTAGAGGCTGTTTTAACCCCAAATGTAAACATAGCAGTTTATCTGAAACTGCTATGTTTACATCTAAAGAGTTAAAACCTGAGGGACCTGGCACCCAGACCACTTCATTGAGCCGAAGTGGTCTGGGTGACTATAGTGTCCCTTTAATTCGGATATTCCTGCTATTCTAACCCCTCTATTTGCCTCCCTTCCAGTATCTTGTGTTAACTCATTTAATTCCAACCACTTTTGCCAACTTCCAAATGTAAAAAATCGGATGACCTAGTTATAAAAATGTATATGTAGGTTCACAGAAACCCTTTTTCCTAGTATTTTGAGGACATAGTCTTTTGACACATTGTTCTGCTCTAGAGAAGCAGATGTCCTTTAGCAGAGCATTTTCTGCCATATGGTTGCGAAATTTACAGCACTGAAAGTATGGAAGATATTCTTGTGGTGTAGTGTTTGAGAATGTGGTAAATCTTATGCTAATCTGCATGTCATGTAAATTCTCATGAACTCCTTGCACTGACATTTCTCAAATCACAGACTGGACTAAATTGGAGCAAATTGCTAGTTAGAGTTGAAGTTGATCGGACTACGCCTTCCATGGATTTTCAGCCGTATTTCTCTAATTCTCTCATCCCTTTCACGTCTCACATTGCAATGTATTATCTAACAGTCCAAGTGCTGTGTGGTCGATTGCAGAAAGAGTATATGGAATTAAATGCCTTAGATTGATCCACATGTTAAAACTGATGTAAGCGGAATGATACATTATGTATACTGAATTAGGTGCATGGTTTACATTGAAGAGTGAATGCATATTAAATTACCATACATTAACACACCTTCCCTGAGCTCATGTTTCATTCTAGGACTGTCCAGTTTTCTGGGTATCTGTTTTCATTGTCACTATTTTATTAATGATAGAAATCTGATGGTGGCCCAAGGGGCACAATACTGCGTAAGCGGTACTGGACTTCGTTATTGTCATGCTATATATGAACTAGACTTAGACATAGTTCTTTAGCAAGTATCTGTACTTTCTGGGGTCGACACCATGGTTACACGTTTCTAGCAAACACATGCGCCACACTAGAGGCAGACCTCTTAGAAGCAAGCCTCTACCAGGAAACTGCACTCCACTGGTGTACTGCTTCTGGCCTACAAGCCACTTGCTAGGAGCTGTGATCACTGGAGACTTCCATCTGGAACTGGGGAGGCCGAATCACCAACAGAAATTTTGGTGTGTATTTTAAGATTAAAGTTGGTTATTCCATTCAACTAAAAATGTTCCTATAACATTTTGCTTGTAGAAAACTACATGGATTAAAGTGTGCTCCCAAAATGGTGATGGGATTATTATGACAGGATGTCAACCCCCCCTCCCTCCGATTTCCTTTGGTTCCTATGTCAATGCCTGCTTTTAATATTGTAGCCTGTAGCAAGGAACTGGAAGCCTACCTCTGATTTTGAGCCATGTAACAAGAAACTGTAAGCACTGGAGGCCTACCTCCCACATTGAGGTCTTTAGCAGAGAGCAGTATTCACTGGGGGCCTACTTCTAATACAGTAGCCTGTAGCAAGGACCTCTGAGCACTGAAGGCCTGCCTCTAATATAGGCCTATGGTAAGGTGCTGCAAGCAATGGAGGTCTATTTCTAATATAGACCCATGTAGCAAGGATCAAGGCAATGTGAGCAATATATCATTGGTCTGCAACTCTTGGCAATTAGCTGCATTACTGTAGGTTTACTCTTGGCAATAGGCAGTTTTCATTAGCTCATCCTGTAAAGATCAGGCACAGACTTCCTTCCTTGAGGTGGGGATGGCGGTCGCACCAACACAGTTCGATATTTATGTTGAAACAAAAGAGTGGAAATACATGATGACGCAGTATATTAGCAGATGTTGATAAGAAAGAAAAATAATGCACTTTCTGTGCTAAATCTAGTTCTGAGAAGAAGGCTTGAGCGGTATAATCCTTGCTTCAGAAACTCAGAAGAGGAATAATCTTCTTTACAGACACTCCGTGTAATGTAAAATATGTAAAACAAGAACAAAAAGGAGCAATATGGTGTAGTATCGTCCATACAGAAGAAATTAGAAAAATGTAACTATTCCTCTCACATATTTTGGAACCTGCACTGGCTCCTATAAAGAAGCATTCAGTAGTATAACCCCCTGTGTAGGATTTCTGAGTGTTATCCTCAACGTGGATATGTGGAAATACAAAATCATAGAAAATAGTGCACATTGTATAAAATAGATATCGATAATAAGAAATCTACACACATGTGTTTGAGCAAGCCAGGATTGCTCAATCCATAAATGCTTGGGTGGTTACTTTCTCGAACAAGAACAAAGTGTCCCAAGTAATGATGAATATAACTGAATGTCAAGGGGGTTAAGTTTGTAAGACCTAATCCAAGGCTTTATTTAACACAGAAGATAAATAAATAAAACACGCGTTTCGCAATAGAAAGCAGGATTTTTCAAAGTGTACCTGACTTCTTTCCTGGTTCTAACTGTGTTAAATATTTATTCACTTAGTATTTTTAATCGTTTAAAAACCTCTTGTATTGCTCAGTATATAATGAAGGAACACAAAATTGTTAGCTTGTTTGAGTGACTCCTTTGTCTCCAGTGTTGCTTATGTTCACATAAATGTATCATTTGTTTTATATCCACACTGTAAATTGTGAAGTGCTACTGAACATGTCAGAGCTATATAACTGATAATACTAATAAGAAAGGAGTTGTAAGCACGAGTAGTCAACAAACACTAACAGACATTTCGCTTTCGTTGTAACCCGACAGGTTTATCGGACACGTTGCATCTGTGGAAGTGTCTATTCCAACTCTTGCAAAGTGAGGATGAAGATGTCAGAGACACGGCTGCAGACATAATCCACATAGCTCAGCAAAGCAAACTGTCTGAAACAGGTAGGCACAACAAGATGTGTTTTTTACTATCATTCTGTACTTAGTGTTCATATGTTCCACAGAGTAATAAGACGTGAAAAAGGGAACTTTTCTCCTTGCACTGAGAGTGTGGTTTAATAATGGATGGGGAACATCAGCTGGTATTAATGCATTTATTCCGGTTATTTATAACGTTATGTCCCGGATCCAAGTCTCAGATTGCTGCTATCTATATGCATTATATTCATGTTGCTATAGCGCTTATACCATACACGTTGGGATTATTCACAGAAATTTGATTTATGGGAAATTCTATTACAAATGTTAGGTCAAAATAACAAAGTAGAGAATTTTCCTTCTCTAATATTGGAACTTGCCAGTAGCCAACTGAAAATTAGGTGTGAATTTCACCTTTTTTATTATTAAATATCCTAATATTATTTCACTCTATCCATGGCTGTTGTGGAACAGCCAGGGTCGTAAATTTACCCTTCATGGTGAATTGCATGCTGGCACTGTGAGAGTTTACGTATTTGTTAAAGGATCATGCAACACTTTGAGGCAATTGTCTTTATCTTTGATGAGACAGCTTTCCCTTCTTATTTTCTAGGCTTCATCTTTTTTATACTTTTCATGCCCACTCCAAGGGGGGCAGCACTCATCTAACCAATCAGTGTCCTATCCCTAGGAATGGTGGAAAAGTGCATTGGGCATGCCTGACAGATTTACACATCTGTCAGGCATGGAAGATCTCTTGACCTCGCAACATCCTGACAAGGGGGAGAAAAGTGGCAGTCCGAACAATGTGATCATGCAGAACAGGCTCTGGTGTCAGGGTTCTCTCTCCTGCTGGTGCACAGTGACACCCTGTTTCTGTCATTAATAGACTGGTATGAAACTGTAATGGGTGGACAAGAGGTGAGGGTGGTGGGATTCTGAAGAAACTCCCTTAGATGAAAAACGTGCCCAATAAGGCAATCTGACCGCGTTTATTTCAAGTTTAAAAGTATTTATTATACTTTTCAGAGTTTTTCTTGTTTTATTTTGCTTTGCGTATTTGTTTAAAAGGGTTTGCTTGCTGTTTAACAATATATTTGTCAAGTGGTGTATGTCCCTTTCAGCACTATATAATTCATGCCCGAGTGCAAATGTGCCTGCTTGCCAAGCAAATGGTTTAGCGATCATGAACACTCCAGGAACATCATTGGACAGTGATGTAACCCACACCATTAAGTGCTGATGAGGCAGATGTGTTTTATACCCCTACCAGAGCAGTCCTCCCCCTAGTACATGCTTCAGTAATACTTTCTGGAATGAAGATCTGAGGAACTGACCCTTTAAGAGAAGTAACAGTTACTCTTTATTTTGGCTGTTTGCCCAAGTCGGCCATGCACTAATGAAATTATTGAAGTTATAGCAAATCCTTCCCTGGGATTGTAATAGCCCTGACACTTACTGGTTATGTGAGTCCCTGCCCTACAGAACTTGGTCCCTCAGTTTAACTCTACCCTGAGAATGTTAGTTCTAGGGTCTTTATCGCCTTAAGGAGTCCCGTTCCTGAGAAGGTTACAGTCTCAGTGAGGTCTTGTCTAGAGAAATTGCTAATTTTCCACCTGGTCTATCTAATTTACAATCCATAGAGCCATATAGTGTACTGTAAGTACCTTATCCACAGAAACCATGATAGCCCTTAGCAAACAAAGACTCCCTATAGTTCCTGTTTATGGACCTTTCCCCTTTTTACTGAGCATTAGTGTTTAGCAATTTCAGTGTATATTGTCAAATATTTAAAAAGCAATGGACTGTGGTAGAGTTGCAGAACCTATGCCTTAACTTTTTGGTGGGAAGGTTACAGTCATGGTGACCGTGGCATTAATGTTACTTGTTTAAATCCGTAATGACAACAAATTGTACAATATGGCCTTCTCTAATAAATTGTGCATGCCTGTAAAAGCGGCTGCAAGATCTTGAAATTTTCCACAACACAATTGAGTTGACTATAACCGCAATGAGCAAAGTTCGCACTTAGTGGTCGAACAGCTGGCCAGTGGTTGTGAATTCCCAATTTGAAACAAAGAAGTCAACTTGCTTAGCACAGCATTTTTTAATTCACATCCTCATCAAGTGAGTCAACCCTGCTGCTCTGAGTCACATTTCTTTCTAATCAAATTTTCAATTCTCTGATTAACCCTTAGTACGTGTAGTCTTCCTCTTCTACTGCATACATTACTAGAATGCCTTCTTTTCTTGCAATTTATAAGAGTTGCAGACATGTGGATGTATTATAAAAAAGACATGAAAAATAGCATATTTAAAAACATATAGTTACATACTGGTACAAAAAGAGAGCTTGACCTCCTGTCCAGGAGTTTGTCAGTATTTAAATCACTCATTTTGCAGGGCATGTGCTTAAGTTATGAATTGGTTCCACAAACCGCAAGCATTATGGGAGCTAAAATTGGTTCAGTGTGCCCAGGATAACAGAATGAAATGTTTAATGTTCTAAACATAATGTTAACTCACTGGTGCATGACCTTGTTTACTTAGTATGGAGGGAGAAAGATATGTGGTCAGTGCCAGCCATTATGAGTAACTGGGAGTACATCTCTTAGTCATTCCACAATTTGAGATATTGTGGATTTGGAAACTTGTCATTGTTTTAATGTTGAGCAGGATACAGCGTGCTCTGTGGATCGTGCCTGAATATATTGTATAATGCTTTCCTTGAGTTAAACTAGAAATGTCATAATGACTTCCCTGAAAAAAATAAAGCACACCTGATACAAGGGAGTGATTTAAACAGGTAGACATGCCATCTAACATCGTAATCGTTAAATTGCATTTAGGTATCTAAAGTCTTCCGCTTACATATTACACTGATCAGCCACAACATGAAAACAGGTAAAGTAGTTAACATTGATTATAATAGCTAAATGGCACGTGTCACGGGTGGGATATATTAGGCAGCAAGTGAACAGTGAGTTCTTGAATTTCATATGTTGGAAGCAGGAAAAATAGGCAAGCGAAAAGATCAGCGTCAATTTGACACGGGCCAAATAGTGATGGTTAAACAACTGGGTCAGAGCAATTCCTAAACAACAAGTCTTGTGGGATGTTCCCGGCATGCAGTGGTTATTACCTAAAAGTGGTGCAAGAAAAGACAACCGGTGAATTGGCATCAGAGTCATGGCCGCCCAAGGCTTATTGATGCACATGGGGAGCGAAGGCTGTCCTGTCTGGTCCGATCATGTAGAAGAGCTACCGTATCTCAAATTTCTGAAAAACTTAGAGACGTCAAAACAACTTTAGCTTGATGAAGTAGGTTTAGTGTATAGATCATATCCCTGCAGTCTCAATGCTCAATTCTCTGCCATTTAGGAGTTAAATCACTTTTGTTTTTGTTTATGCAGCCCTTGCCACTACTTTTAATCAGATGTTGCTTCACCTCCCATGATGCTTTGCCAGCATTATGGGTGTAAGAGCATTATCGGGGATGTAGTCCACAACATCTGGAGTGATGAAGATTGCCTAACCTGGACTAGATGGATGGCCTGTGTGCATCATTTATCTGGGGAAGTGATGGCAGCAGGCTGCACCATGGGAAGAAGGCCAGCCTGCAGAGGGAGTATTATGCTCTGGGCAATGCTCTGCTTGGAAACTTTGGGTCCTTGCATTCATTTGTATGTTACTTTGACATGTACCACATACCTAGAGATTGTTGCAGACCACATACACCCCTTAATGGCAATGGTGTTCCCTGATTGCTTTGGCCTATTTTAGTAGGATAATGCATCCTGCCATACTAAAGAAAATTGTTCAAGAATTGTTTGAGGAACGTGAAAAAAAAGAGTTCAAGTGTTGCCTTAGCCTCCGGATTCCCCAGATCTCAATCCAGTTGAGCATCTGTGGGATGTGCTGGAGCAACAAATCCGATCCACGGAGGCCTCACCTCACAACTTGCAGGACTTATAGGATCTACTGCTTATGTCTTGGTGCCAGATACCACGTGTCTTGTTTGCCACTATGTGGATAACCATCTCATTGGTGGACACTTTGATATCTTCTAGCTTGAACCAGAGCAATGCAAAAATGTCTATGGTATATTTTACAGATTGGGAGGAATGTGACTTTAGAGTTAATGACAAATGGAAGTTTGGTTCCCCAAGGCTGTGAGGAGAGAGGTGTCTTCATCCAAGACTGGATCTCTTAATTTTGTGTTAGGAATCACAGCATTGGTTTGAGGTCTTTTCTTGCTATGAACAAACCTTTCCATCAAGATTCTAAGGTAGGTTAGAGAAATATAATTTTATCAAATACACTTGTCCAGTGCAGTAAGACTCTACTTTGCAGCATGTTCATGTGTCACAGATCTCCAAAGTAATATACTAAAAGGTATATACATATGAATGTATCACTGAACGCTACGTAAATAAGTTTCAGTGTAACATGCAACGAGTAGGATTGTAGCACACTTCCACTTGGAAGGATTAAGAAAGTGGCCGAACAGCATAATTCCTTAACCTCTGCAAGCTGAATAATTTGCCACCTTTTAGATTTCTTGTCTTGCTTGTTTTCCATTTTCCTGTAATGCATGTATGCATGAGTTTCATCGCATTATTTATTCATGTTTTGGATTAACCCACAGCTTTTTAATGCGTTTGAAACTGAGACGGACTTGTACCTTTTGCTGGAAAATGGATATTGATGAAATGAATTAATATAAATATTTACAGTACGGGTGCAGGCAACGCAGGAGTGATATAATTAGAATAATGCTAGCCATTACCTAATTAACTTGTATTCACAATATCCATGTACAAATATTAAAGTACTAAATCAAGGTACATGTCACAAGTAAAAAAATATATACGGTATTTATTTTAGTGTCTTTTAGAAAATAACGTTTACGTGTTATCCACAAATCATGTGGATAATTTCAACTTCAGTCTATATATTGAACTAACAAAAGTTCCCTTCTCGTCCAACATGGCATCAGTAAATGACAGCTTGACCTAACATTTATTGGGCAGCAGGAAATTAAGCAATGAAGCAGCACAGCGCTTAGGATCGAGACTTGGTATCCCGTGGTCCTTTAACTGTGCATCTTTATTTAACAAGTATCTTCAGTCAGTTGAAGCTTCAGTAATGGCTGTTTCACTACTGGCAAGAATTCATATGGTCTGTCTCTTCCCTGAGTTCACAGCTTCCTAATCTAGCAAGACAAATTATTATTCTCCTGGACATTTCTTCTGCCTCTGGAGTGTCGGCAATAACCTCCTAGCGCGTTACTAGGACATCGCTAGAATACATTTCTTTAAATTTACATGTTTATCTTTATAAATACGCTGCTTATTGCATTGCAACATTTTGTAGTAAAAAAAATAATTCACAGCTGGACCGTGAACATATTCCAGTTTTTCTCATCCTAAATTTACAAGTTCATGTTGCATAGGAAATAAATCTTGAGATTATCTCATGCTGATTTTATGGTCCAAGGTCTCCATTTTGTGAAAAAATAAATATATACTTTTTATTCCCAGGCCAAAGGTAAATTATTAAACACTAGGATAGCTATGGTTATGGTAAAACCCATTAACTTTTGCATAAAATCTCAAATATTTAATTGACCGTGTCAATTTTAGATGTTTTCAATTTATTTATTTGTTTGCAGTGAAGTTGAAGAAGTTTGCAATGAAAGTGATACAGTAACTATGGTGATTCCATGTCTACCCGTTCTTTCATTACTTTAAATGGGTGGTCCCAGTGGATTTGTAATACTAATTTTAATACATTTTAGAATTTGGAAGAAGATAAAACCCCAACCAATCTTTAGGCTCTCATTCATGTGAAAAAAGGGAAAATCATTGAACTTGCAAGTTTTAGACATCCTGTGCGCATGTAAACTATATTTTCAAAAACATGAATGACATTCACGTGTGCAGTGGTGTACCCTTCTTTCCACATTAAATTCTGGCTTTTATTGCAAATTATTATTGTTATATATAGTTTGCAAGGTGTTAACATATTACTCTGTATTGTATAATGAGTGGACAAGACATAGAGGTAAAATCAATAAGTTACCTTTGATGTATATGAACACGAGGTGATGAAGATCATGCTCAAACTATCTTAAAATCTGAAGTAAGTGCGGTAAAATTAAACACATTTTTAAAAAAATAGTATGGTGCATTCTATTTAAAGTAAAACTGGATTGCTTGCAGGATTAGCAAAATTAAATGGGAATGGTATATGACACTGGAACAACCGGAGGAGAAAGATGTACGTAATAATCAAAACAGAAAGGATAGGTGGTGGGGGAATAGTTTACCGGTAATTGCTTAGTTGATATGATTTACTAAGGAAGTTTTTGCAGGCATGTAGATCTTTTTGTGGTTTTGCTGCAGGTGGGGTAGGTTTCCAGGGTGTGTATTGGACATGGGTAATGAGATCGGACAGGCTGGTTATTGCAATACGATTAGCAGGCTGACACAGGATGTAGAAATGGAAAGGAATAAGCAAGGGCTCTGGGTTTGGTAAGATATTACCAACTATGAAATGCGGGAGAAAATGAAAGATTGCTACAGTTTTTTAAAATGACATGTGGGTCAGCAAATGAATGTCAGCTCTTAAAGAAGAGGGGAAATAGTAGATGTTAGAGCTGTGTGCTGGATGTGGCAGGGAGAGGACACCTATATAGTAAGAGAAGAGACAGAGAATAAACCAAGGTATAGCACACAAACAGGGCATATAAAGGAAGGTATTAATCGTGGGAAACTTGGAGTGGGAGGGAGAAATAGAAGTAGAATAGGTGGAGGGCTATACAATGTAACTGAATCAAATAATATACTGTAGGGCCATAATCTGCATCTTCTACTCTCATGACAAACTGAAGAAGACTGATTACGCAAATGGATATATGACTTGTACTTGTTGCCTTCATGAAATTGGGAGTATGGTGTTTTGTTTTTTTTCTTCTCATTATCAAAGTATGTCTGAATTAATGGCTTAGAAGTTTTATTCTTTATTTTTAATGGTTTTGTTTTTAGTTAGAGACACTATTGTCACCAGACAAAGTACAGCTTTATGTAGTTGGTGTAATGTGTATAGTTATGTCCCTGCAGGCATTTTACTGTAAACATAGCCTTTTCTAAGAATCAGTAGTATTTACATTGCTGCCTATGGAACACTTCTATTGACCGTTACTCAGACTGCCACCAATGGTGTTTCCTGGGCCAGACTCCACTCTCTGCATGGAAACACTGAACTCTCCCCATAGCGGTGCATCGATTCAATGCACCCCTATGAGGAGATGCTGATTGGTGCAGCACAGCATTTTTTCCGCAAGTGTTTTCCTATGGGAAAACATTGGATTGGCTGAGATCATCAAATTTGATGATCTCAGCCAGGGTTGGGCAGGGCCAGTTACTACAAGACTGGTGCAGTACTGGAAAACAGTTAGGTAAAATACATTTTTTAACCCCTTAAGTACACATGACGTGTGACATGTAGTGATTCCCTTTTATTCCAGAAGTTTGGTCCTTAAGGGGTTAAAGAAGGCAATGTGGACTCGGGACCTAAACAGTGTTTTTACAACTATAATCCTTTAATATTATTTTTAAAATATTTTTTATTTAAAATGTAAAAAAAAATTGTTCTTGAGATATATATATACATACATACACACACACACACACATTTACATATACAAATAAATTTGTAATTTTATAGTTACATTCCTTAGTCGCTAATCACCAGAGAGTTTATGATTTTGCAAATCCTAAAGATTTATTATCATTTATTTATGAAATGACAACATAGTCCATGAAGCTATAATAACCCAATTATCTTCATTTCCTGTATCACTAAGCATAATGTTTGTGTGTATGTTGCCATGAGACGGTTGTGTTCTCCAGACCTTAGAGTCCAGAGCACAGCAGTTGTTAATCATTTGGCTGGGTTCTCGATTCCTTATACACGCTGTATTAGTATATTACCATCTACAGCACTCAGCATTTTTTATTCCATTAGTTCCTTGTTCCTAAGTAGAATCATCATTTTGACTTTGCTCATGATTGGCATCTACTGTGCATAAATCTAGACCTCAACTAAAAGGCACTGACTCCTTAAAGAGCTTAGAGTGTTGACTACTTTGTTGCACATTGTATGTATGTATGTATGTGTATATATATATATATATATATATATATATATATATATATATATAAATTATTTAATCCATTTCTTGTGAGGATGCCATGCACCCTCCAGACTTTCAGTGGCATGTAACTTTTGGTCTGGCTAATATAATATTCTCATAGGACTTTCAATTCTATATATTCTATATATTGCTTTCTCACCCCTCTGGGTGGTATTTTGTGTATTCCTTCTCTCGCATCCTCTACCAGAGGCTTGGGCATCTGAGGGTCCTGAGCAGTATGTGAGCTGTTCCCAGAACTGCACTTTTCTGGATAGTGATCTCTGATGTCGTTCCTGGATTTGCTGAAGCCACTCTCCCAGTTTGTGGGGGCTACTGCCCCAAGTGCTCCTATCACAACTGGAACTACTCCCTTCATTTTCCACATCCTTTCTTGCTTTTTTTCAGTCCTTGGTAATTGTCCACCTTCTTATGTTCCTTCTTCCTGTTATTATGGTCACTGGGTATTGCCATATCCACCACCATTGCAGTCTTCCACCATTCCTGGTCTTCCACCTCAATATCGGGTTGCTTGTCTGTCTTGATCTGGAAGTCCCACAGGATCTTAGCCCTGTCATTCTCAACTACCCTTTGTGGTATCATATGTCTGGATCATGAAAAGTCCATCATCTACATTGACACCAAAATAGCTGGTTATACAAGATTTTAACATAGTCAACAGAAAATGTCACAGCTGGAATATATGTATTTCTATATCCAAGGCTCAATATTTCCACTCATTCGCTAGCCATTGGTGAGTGAAAATTCAGCCCGGGTAAGTAGACCTGCACCCCTAATACTTGTGCTCTTGACCCTTCAGACTTTCATGGGACAGAAATTATCAGTACTAGCTTGTAGCACAGAACTTGATATTATGATTCATGATATACTTATGACACAAAACTTTAACCTTATCCTTATCCTTGTCTTTAGTAGCAATAGTCAGTTGCTCAACATGGTCACTATATGTGATTTATAAGGGTATGTTAGTAAATACATTTCAGAATTGTCGTACTGACTTAAAGATCTGTAATCAATATTCACAGGTAGCCACTGTACTTTTCAGGTGTATGCCTTCAGTCAACAAACTAAACACTTAAACTGATGTGGTTCTCAGGACTCCATGACACACTAGAACACTGAGCCCAATTCCTCAGACATTTCATTAGTGTATATCGGACTGTCACAAAGTATCACCTCATCATAAACTGTCTATTCTTATTCTGTTTAATTTTTTTTTTATATCCTGCTTGTAAGTTGGAAAAAAATACTGGTGATATATATAACTTTTATTAAAGGAGCACTATAGTGCCAGGAAAACAAACTCGTTTTCCTGGTACTATAGGGTCATTAGGTCCCCCCAACCCTCAGGGCCCCCCTCCCGCTGGGCTGAATGGGTTCAGACCCCTTCAGCCACTTACCTTTCTCCAGCGCCGGGCTCCCTCTGTGCTGGGGAACTCTCCACCCCCTGCCGACGTTAGATCCGAATGCTGCACGCGCATTCAAACAGCCCATATGAAAGCATTACTCAATGCTTTCCTATGGACGTCCAGCGTCTTCTCACTGTGATTTTCACAGTGAGAATCTCGGAAGCACCTCTAGCAGCTGTCAGTGAGACAGCCACTATAGGCTGGATTAACCCTCAGAGTAACATAGCAGTTTCTCTGAAACTGATATGTTTTCAGCTGCAGGGTTTTAAAACTAGAGGGACCTGGCACCCAGACCACTTCATTGAGCTGAAGTGGTCTGCGTGCCTATAGTGGTCCTTTAAGCATACCAAGAACTTTCTATTTGAATATAACTTAGCATTTTCAGGCAGCCTGATTAATACCTCATTTTTAGAAATCTTTATATTGTTTTATGCTTTTTCTCTTGCAGAGAGTCCAGCACTCACAAACTAATTATTGTCTCTAAATGGTTTTAACAGATTACTTGTGATGTATTTATAGAGTAACATCTTTTATATAAATTACCGTATATACTCGAGTATAAGCCGAGTTTTTCAGCACATTTTTTGTGCTGAAAAACCCCAACTCGGCTTATACTCGAGTCAGAGTCTGTATTATGGCAATTTACATTGCCATAATACAGACCGGGGGAGAGGGGGGCTGGCAGAGCTGTACTTACCTGTCCTGCAGCTCCTGTCAGCTCCCTTCTCCTCCGCGCCGGTCCGTTCAGCACGTCTGTCAGCTCCCAGTGTAAATCTCGCGAGAGCCGCGGGGTCATAGTGCGGCTCTCGCGAGACTTACAGTGTGAGCTGACAGAAGAGCTGCACGGACCGGCGCGGAGGAGGAGGGAGCTGACAGGAGCTGCAGGACAGGTAAGTACAGCTCTGCCAGCCCCCCTCTCCCCCCACTGAACTGCCAATGACACTGGACCACCAGGGAAGGAGCCCCCCTCCCTGCTATGTATCAAGCAGGGAGGGGGGACGAAAAAAAATATATAATTTTTTTTAATAATAATGCCATTAAATAATAATAATAAAAAATATATAATAATATTAAAAAATAAAAAATAAAATAATTAATAATATATCAAAATGCCCACCCCCACCAACACATACACAAACACACACTGCATCACACACACTCACACTTCATTCATATACACACACTGCACTCACACATACACACACTGCACTCATACACACACACTGCACTCATACACACACACTGCACTCATACACACACACTGCACTCATACACACACACTGCACTCATACACACACACTGCACTCATACACACACACTGCACTCATACACGCACTGCACTCATACACGCACTGCACTCATACACGCACTGCACTCATACACACGCACTGCACTCATACACACGCACTGCACTCATACACACGCACTGCACTCATACACACGCACTGCACTCATACACGCACTGCACTCATACACGCACTGCACTCATACACACTGCATTCATTATATACACACACTGGAAATAAATATTCAATTAATATATACACACACACACTGCACTCATATACACACACTGCATTCATACACGCACTGCATTCATACACGCACTGCACTCATACACTGCATTCATTATATACACACACACTGTAAATAAATATTCAATTAATATAATTTTTTTAGGATCTAATTTTATTTAGCAATTTACCAGTAGCTGCTGCATTTCCCACCCTAGTCTTATACTCGAGTCAATACGTTTTCCCAGTTTTTTGGGGTAAAATTAGGGGCCTCGGCTTATATTCGGGTCGGCTTATACTCGAGTATATACGGTAATTCAGTTGTGATGGTTATATCTTGAGAGGCCTGACTTGGACATTGTGCTGTATGGACTGCTGAGTTCCAAGCTCCGGCCATAGCGCTAGTTAAAACACAACAAGCAACCACTCTATAACAACATTTTATACCGCTACTCACTTGCCTGGCACCCATGGAACACATGTAGTCCTCCCAAAAGAGGCAGCAGAAGAGGAACGCGTCAATAGTGCAACTTTGCACACGGCACTGCAAGGGAATGCAGATGCCCAAGATAGCAGTGGAGAGAGCCCATATAGCTCAACAGAAGATCAGGAAGATGCCACCTCTGATGCCTCACTGCCATGATCCTGCATCTGATGTAGCCAAACAGAACCTTCCTGGCCACAGAAATAGAAAGGAGCACAGGGAAGGTGAAGGCCAAAATTCAAGCACTGGGGGCCTGCATGGCAGAGCTGGAATACAGGGTAGAGAGGGTAGTAGGTGCTCACAATACCATGGTGAACTGCACCAATGAGCTAAACCGCTTACTTTACGCCATAGAGAGCCTGCAGGAGCATCTATCAAATGGGTTCTGATGCAACAATGTGCGTATTAGGGGGCTGCCGGGGGAGGTCTCTCTCTTCCAACTTTTTCCAGGTATTTTTAGGCTGCTGTTGCTGGAAATCACAGACTTGGAATGGACTATTGACAGGACACATAAAGCAGTAATGGCCTGAAGGTATGGTGGAAATACCCCAGGGACATCATAGTCTGATTTCACTACATCTCCACCTTGGAAAATGTGCAGAAGGAATGAGGCATTATATATGGGCACTCCACTCCAGGTGTTTCAAGATCTGTCTCCAAGTACACTCTAGAAGAGAAGGCAGTGGAAACCACTGGCCGTTATCCTCAGAGTGAATAATGTGCTCTTTGCTTAGGACCACCCATTCAAGATCATGGCCTTTAAGTGCGGCAATACTACGGTGCCACAGCCACAAGGAAACCCTTCAATATTCCTCCAATCCCTAGGCATCACCGCATTGGTGGACTTCCTTCCCTCCCTGGGGGCTACACCATCATTGTCTCATTTACCAGGGAAGGGCTTGCAGCAAAGCTTAATCACAACTAATCTGAGGACTCAAAGGAAACAGTGGAGATAGGAGCCTGAAGGAGTCAGACGAACTGGTAACAAGCCAATGGTCATCACTCCCGTTTAGGGTGGAAGGATACTCGCTGTGGGTCACCACATGACCAATATTCATTGTCTCTGTATGTAATTTATACATTCTGTTTGCCAGGTTAAATTCCCATTGTCGCATTTTATACATAATAGACAAAAATAAGGGTAAAACATCGGGGGGGTGGGGGTTGGGTAGGATAACAACTCACACATAAAATGAAATTGTCAGTTATATGTAAACCCTGCACAAAAATGTTGTCATTGGATCTTTTATTAGAAAAGCCAACATAACCTAAAAGAGAGAAATAGAGAAATAGGAAAGTTGTAAATAACTAACTAGCTTGGAGGAGAAGGAAGCCTGACCTACCAAAGGTGAAGCGGATATACAGTTAGTAATACATGACACTAGACAGTGGGGGGGAGAACGGCAGAGGGATACCCCATTAGCACAGGCAACCAGGCATGAATTTTAGATACCCACTTTTAACCAGGGATGCGCTAAGCCATCTATGTGTGGAGCAAACAGCTCAGACCACTTCAGGAAACAAAGTTCTTTCCTTTCATTAAACAGAGGGCTTCTTGTTCAGTGTTGATTCCCTTCTGTTATTTATTATACTGTAAACACTTTGACTGTGTTTGTAGACAAAAAGTTTGTTGTGCTGCTAAAAGTTGCTGCCATTTGCTGATAGGGCCCTGGGACTGGGCTAGTCACCCATCCTATGGTGAATAGAATCTGCCACATGGCATTGGCTACACTCCATAGGACCTGGCAGCAGGTGAGATTTTTTTGTAAATGTTTTCTTTTCTCGGTTGCCACCCTCTTCCCCTTGTTTCCTCCCTTGGGTTTGGTTTCTACAACCCAGGTGGAGTGGTTTAAGCGGAAGGAATGTTTTACACGCCCTGCCTCTCTAATGCTCCGATAAGTGGAAGTGACCACCTATTTTCATGTTCTACCTTTTAAAAGTCCCACAGCACCGTGGCCCAGTTCAGTGCCCCAGATGAAGGCACATAATATCGCCAAAACGTGCATTGGGTAATTAACCTGCCATACTTTTACTGCATTAATTACTTGACTTAGCACGTTATGCACTTTTGACACACAGATTGCTGCTAAAGTGAGTGTGAAGGGATGGGACTGGAATAGCTACGGTTATTATTATTATTGGCATTTATATAGCGCCAACAAATTCCGTTGCACTTTTCAACATTACAAGAGGGGGAGATTTAATAATTAATGAGACAATTACAAAAACTTTCAGGAACAATAGGTTGAAGAGGACCCTGCTCAAACGAGCTTACAGTTGCTAGATTCTAGACATATGCATTCATTTTCGTACGATTTCGGTTGAAAATTCAGGTTCTGCTAAAACGTATATAAACTAAATCAAATGGCAAATGCCGAACACATTACCTTTTCGTTTTGTTTGTTTAATAGACTTCGTGGTGCAGGGGAATCAACCCCCACAGCACGGAGAAAATAACACTGCGCATGCGCTGAAAAACAAAAAAGCAATGAGGGAGCCAGCAGTGCTGCTTGCTCCCTCCTTGCTTTTTTGTTTTGTTTGCGCATGCGTAGTGCTGTTTTCATCCTAATCCTAAAGTTTTCGTAACTAATAATTTTATGAATTTCGTTCAAAAACGAATGGTTTGTGGATGAAATTCGGGATTGAGCAATTACAATTTTGTTTAGTACGAAATCATTCGTATGAAACAAAAATTTCACTTGTGCACATGTCGATTAGATTCACATATAGACATATTAGTTATTGTGTCCTTCCTTTGAATACATTGCAACAATATTTATGCTAAGTTCCCTATAGATATCCTTGTATTATGGTCATTGTTCTGCCTACTTTGCTACACAGTTAATATAACACAGTATCCATTACTTAAGATTATTTTATTTTTATTTTAGCTTTTTTCTTTGTGTATTTCAGCCTGTTTCTCACTAGAAGAGCGGTCTCTTTATTTAATTGTAAATTACTAAGTGAGACCATTTCATAGCTCTTATTGGCCTTGAGGAGAGGTTGGCAGAAGGCCCTGATGAATTGCTCCTCTCTTGAAATGCAAATGAAATTGTAATTTTGGTTAAAAAAAGTTAGTTTACTCTGAATAGTTTCCCAGAATAGCTATTGGTTCTGGGTATGTATTTACTATATACCAGTTGCACTGTTTGAATAATAGCATAGTCTATCGCCCCTTTATTCAGCTTTCAGCTGTTTTGGCTTTTTAATTAGACTTTCCTTTAGTGTCCCTTAATATATATATTTTCTTTTTTGCTCTACAGTGGTTTTCTCAAATCTACCCCCTTTTTTTTAAAGGGACCTTTCCCCTTGAGCCCCAAATTATGGGCTCCACAAGTGTCAAGTAGGGTGTTCCTTAAACCCAAATTTTAAGCCATTATCACTGTGAGGATTATTTACGAAATTCGTGAATGTAGCGATTTGGCAAAGGAATTTCAATATTTTTGCAAAATTCCCATTGTAGTGATTAAAGCGTCCTTTTTCTGGTTCCATTAATTTATAGGATGCATACTATTTAGGCTGAGTGATTTATTGTGTGATTAAATACAGCATACAGGACAGTGCAGATCTCTTGGTAGCCATTAACTTTCATTCTACTGAAAGGTTTGTAGTTGCTGACTCTTTTAGAACTTAATGTGCGAGCTTTGCATTCACTTCATCGGAATAATGAGATCCAACAATGTCTGTAAACAGCTGACCGTGCTGAAAAACATGCAAAAAAGCAAAGCTGATTTCCGTCTTCTTGGAAATATCTGCCAAGCCCTGGAGATTGAATAATAAGAACAGTTTGTCTGCAGGTGAAGAACATTTTAATACTAAAGCTGTTTTATCCCTATGGGAAAAATACAATTCTTCATTTCAGTTATGATGCATACATGAAAGCTAATTATTGGCCTGGAGGTTTATTTTACAAGAATATTAAAGGGACACTGTAGGCACCCAGACCACTTCAGCTCATTGAAGTAGTCTAGGTGCTGTGACCCTTTTGCACTAAGTGCTGCAATGTTTACATTGCAGCTCTAAGTCTGCCTGTCTGTGGCTGTCTACCAGACACTAAAAGGCTTCCGGAATCCAAACGGACTTTTGGTCCGTTGTCTGATACGTCCGTTGTCTGATACGTCCGTTGTCTGATACGTCCGTTGTCTGATACGTCCGTTGTCTGATACTGGACGTCCTCACGGACCTTCAGCGTCAGATTTTACCCATAGGAAAGCATTGAATAATGCTTTCCTATGGGCAGGTCTAATGCGTGTGCAGCCATTGCCGCACATGCGCTTTAGGTCTCTCCCGCCGGCTGACATCAGCGGGGGACAATCATGGGCATAGCCTGACCCAGCGCCAATTCAGGTAAGTAGCTGAAGGGGTTTTAACCCCTTCAACGCCGCTGGAGGGGGGCGGGAGGGAGGGGGGGACCTATTAACTCTATGGTGCCAGGAAAACGGCTTTGACTATGGCTAGTGTTCGCTACTGCAGCTGTTGCAGACTACGTATAAGTAAGTCATTCTTCAATCCTGCCATCACGGACTCTGTAATAATCTATCTAGTTTCCTTTTGATTTAAGTCTTAATTGCTATACTAGTTGACATAGATCCATTGAGGGGTGGGTATGGCAGTCTTGTGATCAAATCTACGCCAATGGTCAGGGCAGGATGTGCAGATTCGCAGATGAAAATCATGGGTCGGAATTCCAATAATTTTTTTTTTTAATAAAACAGAACAGGCAGCATACGAGAAGACATTTTAAAAATCTGACTTCGGTGTAACAGAATAACTGAATATATTGCCTCGGCAATGTTGCTAGAATTACGCATTACGTGCTACAGAATCATCAAAATAGAAACCACGCAGCCTGATGCATGTCCCGGCATTTGGTGCCAGCATCTTCACCCCGGCAGATTCATATAAATAAGGTTAATGGCCCTACAGCTTAAAGCTGCCATAGCACATGTCGTATTTTGCCATTTTTATATTGAATTAAGTTCCTAGTTAGGATTAGCACTAAGAACACTGAATCCTCTCATAGGCAATAATAAAATGGTAAAGTATGGAATTACTCCGAATTAAAAATATGAAGAAAAAAAACCTTTATCCTGTGAAGAGATGCTTAACCTTTTAAGCGCAGTGGGGGCTGAATGATACACTTTGCCTGGATTTCGGTGCTCAAAGCGTTACCTTGTTCTAGCTGACCTTTGGTAAACCAAACGGTGTGTGGTTTATTACAGCCAGCTTCTCTTTGTTGTTGATCTACCATGCATTGAGGTGTAAACCTCTGGAGGTTTGTTTTATTACTGCCTGTAGGAGGGGAGGACACAGGAAGGTATTGTATTCACTTTCTGTAAATGCAGATTTAGTCCCTTTGAAATCTAATTGAATTACCGATCCTTGGCTGTGCAAAGTCTAGACCGATTCATACTAATACAGGTCTTTGCAAGGTTTAGTTTGGAGTTACATTACTCTCTGCTAATGTAGGCCATGGTCAGGACCTGGGAGAAGGCGGCCATCTGTCCCCATGGCCATGCGATACAGTAAGCCTTGCATTTTTATGGTGATAATTTATACCATGTGCTGTGATATAAAATACAGTCTGGGCTCCATCAGAACAAAATATTCAAAGTGGGAGGTGAGCTCGAGCAAAACTGTATTCGCTTGGGATGTTTTGGGAGTTCACTGCAATGTGATCTGACAAGCCTTCTCAGTGTTTAGTTGCAGGATAGCAGTCTTTTATGACTCCATTAACTCTTGCCTCCTTACACTTGTAGTAATGTAATACAGTGTGACTCTGCGCTCTGTTGCCTGAAGTGGCTCTCGCAAGTCGAGTCCGATTCCGAACCATTAGATGGAGTAGAGATACAGCACTTAACTTTATAAAGAAGTGAACTATTCCAAGTGGACATGTTTCTAATATAATAATAATATTAAACCACTTAGCCATTGGATAAATACACTAAATCTCCCCCACAAGGCAGTTTTGAGACAGGCCTGTTTCTGAGATTTTATAGTCTAGTAAAGGTGAGACCGGTCAGTTTTTTTCTTTCATTCTACATCTGTGTATGTGTTATACTAACTAATACACTTTTTACAGAGATGCTAGACAAAGTGATGGTCGGACTTAGGGTGACCATTTAAAGGGACACTGTTGGCACTATTATTATTATTTTTGGAATTTATATAGCGTGAACGTATTCCGTAACACTTTACACTATTATATGAAGGTGGGAATTTAACAATAAGTGAGACCGTTATAAAATGTTGCAGGAACAATAGATTCCTGAGGACCCTGCTCAAACAAGCTTACAGCCTAGATCACTATAACCATTCCGTCTTATTGAATTGGTTATAGTGCCTCAGGTCCCCTGGTGCTGACACTATTCAGTGCTAAAACATTTTCTAGCAGTTTAACAGTGAGTGAGAGTCCCTGGCCACCCAAGCCAGGCCCCCACTGGAGGTAGAGCAGACATGCTCATCACAAACACCCATTGCTGCTCAGGTGAACGGTTCATTATTACCTGAATAGCACAGATGGAATGGGCTGCTGTGGACTCTCGTTAAGTGTTATACCACTAGAAATAGTTTAATGCTGAACCAAAGGACAGTGCTAGGGGTACACCTGTCACTATAACCACCTTAGTGAGATGAAGAATTTACTGTGTCCCTTTAATGGTCTCCAAGAAACTCTTCTCCTTTTCACATAAATTTCAGGACATTTGTTATGGGGCAAAAGAGTGTGTGGAGGGGTGGAGTGCTTAACCTAAATGAACTGGCCAGGGGTCACATATGTACAAGGAAAAAGAGGAATTAGGAAGTATTGCCAAAAACATACATTACTTAATGATATGACCTCAATTTGTACAAAGTAAACAGAAAGGAGTCACACACAATACAAATGGATTTATTTACACACAAAAAATAAAAAATTGTAGTGAATTGAAAGCCAAATTGCAAGAATTGGGCAAAAAGTGCTAATTAGGAAAACAATATCTCTACATTTTGGCCTTCATTTTGCATTTTGGTTAACCAGAATTCAAATGACACATTTTCTAGCAATTCAACTAACACATTACAGGGCTGAAATTGTATTATATAAGGTCTATCACACTATAACGTTAATGGCGCCCATCGTAATAGGCACCAGCAGCACTGTGCAAAAAGGGACAACCCCCTTCTGGCTATTGCCCTTCCTATGCTTTTTATAATGAGTCTTTACAGTTCACCCCTTTTCCCCCCTATAATGTAAGGCAATGCTAAAAAAAATAGCAGCGATTCTAACATTATTTTAAACGCCGCCATGTAAGGGTGTTTGGTGCATCTGTATTTGGATGTACATGTCTCATTTGCAGCAAACAATACAAAAAGGAAATGTGTGTCAGACAGACCCTATCCTTAGTGTTGCCTTTTTGTTGGGAATCCAAACACTGCACTTCTAAGCATCCTGTGTTCTGTGGTCGTAGTGTTCAATGAATGGCATTGGCTGAAAATTCCTTTGGTTCTTTAGTGATTTCCATTCATTTTAATGTCAGGACGAGCTAGGCTTGCCTCTCTGTTTGTACTTCCCCAATAAGTTGTTGACAGGGATATTGTGAAACGGGCTTTTATTTCCCTGAGTTGTGCTTTGTAGCTATATCTTTTGTGTGTTAGACATACAATACTTGTTTTTAAGTACGGAGATGGGGAAGATGTAATTTGTTAGTAATGACCTTGTTTGCACTAATGTTCCTTTCTTTAATGTTTTTCAAGCCATACATTGAGTTTCCAGGAAGACTCCAGCTATCAAATGTCCGAGTTTACCTTGAAACGCTAAGGTCCAAAGAAGTCTGAATATTATTTTATTTTTTTCTAACATTTTTTAATAGTATGTTATAGTATTATTGAGTTGATCTGCAAAACTGAAAATTACAGAAAATTCATAATTGAATTGCACTTTAGAAAACCAGTATCTTCTAGATCAACCAATTTTCATACATGGCCTAGATTTTGTAATTATTCCACATTTCCTTGTCTAGTAAATATACCCCTCTATGTCTGTCATCTATATATACGATATAGTCACTTTATGAAAAATAGTGCAACTTCCCCTCTACAGAGAAATTGCATTGTTTTTATATATATATATATAATTATTTTAGAAGTAATATTCATTCCCAACCCAGTACTCAAGTAGCCCCTAACAGTCCAGGATTTAGGGATTACCCTGTTGGGTCTAAGGTGTTTTTAGAAAAGTAAAAAAAAAAAAGCAACACTTTAGACACAACAGGGTACTTGAGGATTGGGTTGGGAACCCCTGCTCTTTAATGTAAGCTCATTGAGCATGTCCCCTTAACCACTCTGTGCATCAAACTCGTCTTGGTTACAAATACGTGTCTGTTAGTCCACCCATTGTACAGTGTTGCGGAATTTGTTGGAGCTTTATAAATAATAATTGTCTCCAGTAAAAAACGTTGTGATCTTTAAAGCCCATCATAACAAACTAATATCTGATATACTAAATAGGTAATGGGCACCGCCATCTTGAAATTGTTCTTGTTCAAATGAAATGCGCAACAAATGCTTTAGGATTAATGTGCCTTATGTTGTCTTAGGGGTTACACTATAGCTACCTGTGCGTATGTCATAATAATTTAACGAGATAATTTTTACTTTTCTGTTCTGCAGAAATATACATTTTAAAGCAGACTTGGGACTACCACTGTTTTCTGGTCATTAACCATAATTTCAATTCCAGTTATGTATTGAATGTGTGAATCAGAATATGTACTACCCTCTGGAGTTGCCTGCATTAATTAAAGGAACACTATGTATTCCTGTGTCAGGAATACAAACATTTAGGTGACCGGCCCCCTCAAATTGCATGGCAAGGGTGAATTTACTGCTGGCTCCGCCTCTAAGTCTGAGATCATTAATCTTGATGATCTTAGCCAATCCAGTGCTTCCCATAAAGTATTGGGAGGCAATTGTGCATGCGTGGCAAAACGCACTTCGCCAATCAGCATCTCCTCACAGAGATGCATTGAATCACATGCATAGTGCTCTCCTCGGCTGTTTCCACCTCCTATAACCTCCGATCCAGTACCAGAACTTTATTTAGTCTACCTCAATACAAAAAGAAAGCGGCCCGATCCTTCTCCTCCTACAGAGCGCCGCAATTGTGGACCGACCTCCCACACACTTTAAAATCTTCCCCAAGGCCTAAAGTCCTTTAACCCCTTAAAGGACCACTCTAGTGCCAGGAAAGCATACTCGTTTTCCTGGCACTAGAGTGCCCTGAGGGTGCCCCCACCCTCAGGGACCCCCTCCCGCCCGGCTCTGGAAAGGGGAAAGGGGTAAAAACTTACCTTTTTCCAGCGCTGGGCGGAGAGATCTCCTCCTGCTCTCCTCCTCCGATCCTCCTCTTCTCCTCCCCGTCGGCTGAATGCGCACGCGCGGCAAGAGCTGCGCGCGCATTCAGCCGGTCACATAGGAAAGCATTCACAATGCTTTCCTATGGACGCTGGCGTGCTCTCACTGTGAAAATCACAGTGAGAAGCACGCAAGCGCCTCTAGCGGCTGTCAATGAGACAGCCACTAGAGGACATAGGGGGAAGGCTTAACCCATTCATAAACATAGCAGTTTCTCTGAAACTGCTATGTTTATGAAAAAATGGGTTAACCCTAGAAGGACCTGGCACCCAGACCAGCTCATTAAGCTGAAGTGGTCTGGGTGCCTAGAGTGGTCCTTTAAGACCGGAGGGCGTACTATTACGTCCTTTTTAAAGCGGCTCTAAACGCCGCAGGACGTAATAGTACGCCCTCCGTTTTTTTTTCACTTACCCGGTCGCCGGCGATCCCACTTGGGGGGACTCCCAGGGAGCCCCCTCGCGGCACCTCCGTCCTCTTCAGTCCCCCCGGGTCCTTGCGAGGACCTCACAATCACATGGCCGGGATAGCTGGCTGCAGCAATGCCAGCAGGGGGACTAACTGTAATGACAGTCCCCCTGCTGGCTGGAAATAAAATTAAAATAAGTGTAAAATTAAAATAAGTGTAAAAAAAATATATATATATACTTAGATCATATATATATATATGTGTGATCTAAGTATATATATATATACACACACACATATACACTGTCTAGGTGTATTACACGTGGGCTGATACTGATTAAATATATATATAATTATTGTTATATATATATTTATATATAATATTAAAAATAAATATGTAAATACGTAAAAAAAATAAAATAAATAAATAATTAAAAATAAAATATAAAAAAATATATAGATGTGTTTTATTTCGTTCTAACTGTATTGTGATATTAATATATATATATATATATTTATATCAAAATACACGTAGAACGAAATAATATATATATCTATATACATAAATATATACGTATAAATCACTATATATATATACCTATATATAAATACAAATATTTAAAAAAATTATATATATATATATACGTATATATACACATATGTATTTATATATACATATATTAATTCTACACATATATTTATGTAATAATTTTACATAATTAGGTATCCTAATTAATTACAATTAGCGGGACCTGCATGACAACCCATGCCGAAAGTATAGGGAATTTAATTTGCTAGCACTATATTTAACCCTATAACTTTCCAAGACACCATAAAACCTGTACATGGGGGGTACTGTTTTACTCGGGAGACTTCGCTGAACACAAATATTAGTGTTTCAAAACAGTAAAATGTATTACAACCATGATATCGCCAGTAAAAGTGACGTTTTTTGCATTTTTCACGCACAAACAGCACTTACACGGATGATATTATTGCTGCGATACTTTTTACTGTTTTGAAACACAAATATTTGTGTTCAGCGAAGTCTCCCGAGTACAACAGTACCCCTCATGTACAGGTTTTATGGTGTTTTCAAAAGTTACAGCGTCAAATATAAGGCTTGTTTCATTTTTTTCACATTAAAATTCGCCAGATTGCTTACGTTGCCTTTATGACCCTATGGTAGCCCAAGAATGAAAATTACCCCTATGATGGCATACTATTTACAATAGTAGACAACCCAAGGTATTGCAAATGGGGTAAGTCCAGTCTTTTTTAGTAGCCACATAGTCACAAACACTGGCCAAAATTGGCGTTTTTGCATTTTTCACACACAAACAAATACTAACGCTAACTTTGGCCAGTGTTTGTGACCAAATGGCTACTAAAAAAGACTGGACATACCCCATTTGCAATACCTTGGGTCGTCTACTATTGCAAATGGTATGCTATTATGGATGTAAATTTATTTCCTGGGCTACTATACAGTCTCAAAGGCAACGTAACCAATCTGGCGAATTTCAATTTCAAATGTAACACGCTATATTTGACCCTGTAACTTCCCAAAACACCATAAAACCTGTACATAGGGGGTACTGTTACACGTGAGACTTTGCTGAATACAAATATGTGTATTTTATTGCAGTAAAAGCAAACAGTATTATGACATTGACAGTTAAAATGTCATGTAGAACTAAAAAAATAAAAAAAATCTTATCTTCTCCAATTTTTTTTCATATTAAATTATGTTTCATAGCTAAATATTTGATATTAAATGAAAGCCCTGTTTCCCCTGAATAAAATGATATATAATAAGGGGGGATGCATTTAATGTGAAAGAGGTGAATTACGGTTGGACAGACATATAGTGCAAATGACAGGTTTTGTTTACATTTTGTTTCGTTCACAACTTGTACATTTGGCTGCGGTCTTAAGGGGTTAAGAGATCCCTATCTACAAACCTCAAAACAGAATGCACGTGTCATGGTTGATTATATATTTCCTACCTGTTCTATGTTAAATTTGTTATACATTGTGTATTAATATTGTTTTTGTATTTTATTGTACCATAATGTATCAATGCAATGTTTTGTGGACCCAGGACATACTTGAAAACAAGAGAAATCTCAATGTATCTTTCCTGGTAAAATATTTTATAAATAAATAGTGCTGCATTGGACTAGGAAGCACCGTCTGAGTGACTGCTACTAGTGGCGTTCCTAGGCACCAATGTAAACACTACCTTTTCTCAGAAAAGGCAGCCTTTACACTGAAAAGCCTTCAGAGACAGGCTACATAGACATAAGAAACCACTACATTAAAGGACCACTCTAGGCACCCAGACCACTTCAGCTTAATGAAGTGGTCTGGGTGCCTGGTCCCTCTAGGATTAACCCTTTTTTTTTTATAAACATAGCAGTTTCAGAGAAACTGCTATGTTTATACTGAGGGTTAATCCAGCCTCTAGTGGCTGTCTCATTGACAGCCGCTAGAGGCACTTGCGTGCTTCTCACTGTGAAAATCACAGTGAGAAGACGCCAGCGTCCATAGAAAAGAATTGTAAATGCTTTCCTATGAGACCGGCTGAGTGCGCGTGCGGCTCCTGCCGCGCATGCGCATTCAACCGATGACGTCGCGAGGAAGGAGGAGAGGAGGAGGAAAGCTCCCCGCCCGGCGCTGGAGAAAGGTAAGTGTTTAACCCCTTCCTCTCTCCAGAGCCTGGCGGGAGGGGGACCCTGAGGGTGGGGGCACCCTCAGGGCACTATAGTGCCAGGAAAAAGAGTATGTTTTCCTGGAACTATAGTGGTCCTTTAAGTTGTAGTGGTTCTGGTGATTATAGTGTCCATTTAAACCTGTTTTTTTGGGGGGTTTTTACCCCTGCATCGCAGCTTAGTTTTTAGTTGCGTGTTTAATTTTGTTTAGTAAAATTCTTAGTATAATAAAACAAATTTAAAAAAAAATTTAAAAACCATATCATTGCAAATAAACTTATTATAGTGTGTATGTTTTCAGCTTTTTACTGAGGTGTTGGGTGATATTTACTCTTTAAGGAAAATTCTTTTAGAAGAGATGCCTGTAATAAAGAACAGAGAACAATTTGTTGCTGGTTGTTGCATAAAAGAAAGAGGTCTCAACTATTTAAAAGAATTTACAAATCAGCCACTTAGGCCTTCACGTAGGGGAAATCTGTACATAATGGAAGCATCAACAAACTTGAGCATGTGTAGAACAAATTAGAATCTTGGTTTATAATGAAAAGGAAATTCCAAACACCATAACCACAACAGTTTATTGTAGCTCGGAAGCAATGGGTAAACTGAACTTCTTCATTATAAAATCTACAGTAGAGAGGATGAGCTCAGAGTGCCAGGAAATAATAGAGGTTTTGGCAAACCACTTACAAATGTTTTTTACAAAATCCAAAGCGATTTCATCTATGGTGCTCTATCGCCATAACCACTTTAGTACATGTAGGGTTAATTTGGAAGAAAATGCCGATAGATAATTGTTTGTTTTAGGCCAAAATAGCATCAATTTTGCCACTTTGGCTAGTTTTGCTGGAAATGTCAATGTCTCACAATTCCTGGCTAGGGAAATAAGCCACATCACATACATCTAGGCTTTCATTAGATCTAGCACATAGCATGCATGCTGAGCTTATATAAAATACATCTCACATGGGGTTTTTAAATGATAAAACATATTTAGACATCATTTTGTGCGTCAAACTCTAGTTTGCCAAGACATAGAGTCAACTCTCAACATATGTAAGAATTCAAACCCTCAACTTGGAAAAGCAGACTAGTGGGACTTATACTATAAACTAGGGATTGTTCTGTTTATGCATTCTATAAATCAATAGATAGTCCCAAGAAATCTCAGGCAGTTGGCAGGTATCCATCTGGAAATCACTCAATTTGGAGAGAAGAAACTGAATTCTGCACAGCGAGGAAACCTAAATTCTTGCTGATGCAGTATTTTACCTATAATACACAATTCACAGATTAGTAAACTCACCAGTTTGGTAACAGGACCTCACTGATGCACTCTTGGCCCTCTGGTCCATTTAGCAGTAGGGGATTGGTTTTCAAGTTGACGTGTTCCTCTGCCAGGGTTCACTGCAGAGGGCCCCAAAATCTGCAAGGCTTGTCATGTGAAATAGTTTCCCACCATTCTAAAACCCCTCCAGTTACATTGGAACAATAATATTTTTTTATTCGGTTTCCAACTTGGAACTGTGTATCATCTAATGCAGCCGCAGAAACAGGACTGATGCACATTTTTGTGGTTGTTGAAAATATTCCACATTTGGGGAAAGAGTATACTATATAATTATAGATGGGGTTTATTCCTGTTTTTTTTTTTTTTTTCCATTTTAGATTTCCAGGATATAGTGGGATAGTCTTTGGTTTTGATTTCCAGGAGACAAACGCTTTCGGTTTTATGTTAAATGTTTTAAAAGTAATATGTGAATTGTCTTAAAGATGGAATTATACCCCAAACATGGACTACAATGATTTACAAAAAGCTGTTATGTGAACGACACTTCTCAATTAATCTAACTAACATAGTTGTTTGCTTTTTACATTTTTTAAATGCCTTCATTTATATTAATGTGGAAAGCATGAAATTTTGCCAACTAAATGTAAATAGTCATGTATCCATATCAACATGTCAAAGCAATGTTATTGTATTATGAAGCTCTAGAGCTGAATATTGGGTAAACAAAACATATAACGAAGAGGGGTGAAAAAAAAAGATTTGTGTCGAGGTCACCAGATTTCTGCACACATGAGTTTATAATCTAAAGGAAAGTTAGATATAAGTCTGTCCTTCTGTATTTCACATGATTACAAAAAAAAAATCTGAAAATTAGAAAAAAATAGAGGGCGATTGGGTGTCATTTTCCCCACTGGGTGTCTCCTTAGTCTCCCTCTATAGAACTATTGCTTGACCATTATTCCGTTTTTAATAATGGGAGCTGTAGTCTGCACCATGACAGATCTCCTCAGTCTGTCTGCTCCCTTTTGCTTGGCATGTTGTGTCGTTTTTCGTGTCTCCTCCCCAATATGCCCTTAGCTTTGATACTGCTCTGCAAGAAAAAAAACATTTGCACATCTTTCATATGTTCAAGAATCTGATTTGTCGAGATACAGTGATAAAAAAAATATATATACATTTGAAACAATTTTTAGTAAGGCAATAAAGATGGTCTGCAAAGTAAACTCAACAAATTTTAGCTGAACGTTCAATGTGTGTGAATTGATCACATTTTTAACTTCATACCAAAATATGTGTAATTGGACCTCTTATTAGCTCAGGCATTGGAATAGAACTTGTTACCATCCACTCAATACAGTCCAGACAATGTGTCACACCTCCATAATGCAAGTGTCAAAAGAAAGGTTTATAGCGGTAAATGGATAACATTTAGTTTTAACAATTTTATTAGAATTATTTTCTATCATTTTCATCCACCTTTTTAGATTGTCACATGAAAATGGTTTCTTAGTGTGTTAAAAAGTCCGATCCCATATTATCCAGCATTGTTATGGCTAATCAGTCCAAAATAGTGGATGTTTTTGTAGCTAAGTATTTTCGGATAAATTGTCAGTTATGGCTTGTTTTATAACGGCTAATGTATTTTAGGCAGAGATCTTTGGAAAGGGAGGCTTCATGAGAGTTCCAGTGCCGATTGCTGGTTGTATATGTACCTGTTTGGAGTTAGCCGAGTGTTTTAAGAGACGTACACTCGGTTTTATTCTTGATTGCGTAATTAAAATCTGGTGACAGTAACACACTGTGACCCTGCTTCACATTACAACTGTTTACATACAGTAATTGGCATGTTTTACTGTTCATACGCCTGTTACACACATGATGCACTTGGTATTTGTTTTGAATTATTTCCCTTATTCGTTGTGTAGTCATTGTGTTTAAAAGATTCACTTCTTATGAATAAGTATGGCCACATGCTAGCTGCATAGGTCTGGCGTTGTCCCTGTTATAACGTGGTTTGTCCATATGGCTTGGTTTAAATGCTCACTCCACTCCAATAAGGAAGATATTATTTGTTAAATTGAATGGAGTCCTGCCACTGGAAGGCCCTATTAATAAGGAGTGCTGGCAGTAATGGCGGCGGCCAGGGGCAACACACCCCTCCCCTTTGAAAATATGTCCCTCTCGCTATACGCTGACCTCTCCAGGGGGACCGTGGCTTGGCGCGCAACCCTGAGGCCTTTTACCGCTTTGCTTCGCGCCCACAACGTTACTTACAACTGGCGCCCTCCAGACAAGCTACAGGTGACTCATGACGGAAAAACGTATCTTATTGCGGACATACAGGAGGCGAAGACGCACCTCATCCCTCTGGGCCTCCCTCCAGACTCCCTCCAACAATCTCGCATGCTGGCCATGACCCACGAATGGAACCCGGCCACAGCAGAGACTTTTGTACCGAGAGGATCGGCCCGCGTTTCACAGATTGCGGCACCTACCTGAACGCCCCTGACGGGGGCACCAGTTAAACATGACTCTGTTTTAAGGTAATTCGAAAACTTTGTTCCTGTATTGTACATTTACTCACGATACTGCCTTGCTCCATGGACGCGGGAACACCCGCCTTATGGGCCTATTGGGTTCCACCCAACCCCACCACCGTTGGACGCTTTGACACCTGCCCATCGGGCTCATTTGAATGTACTTTGTTCGATAGCTGAATACGGTTAACAAATTGATTACTCATTTCATTGTTTGGTTTGATGTTTTTATGTATTTTACTTGTTTTTCCACGGCCACCATGGTCAGACCGTCATGCCTATAACCTGCACCGAGCTAGCTCCCACTGACACTCACGTCCCTTGCGCCTCCACGCATGGACACACCGTGTAAAAAGCACCCACCTCCCCATCCTGCCCTGGACGACACAGCACAGCACAAAAGGTGGCTTCACACATTCATCAGGAAGGGGGGGTCACCCCTGACAGGGCACTACATGACCCACATCAGCACAACACTTTTGTACCCTGGGGACAACGCTACATGAACCCCGCTCCGACACCACTTTCTTACTCATCTCCACCGCTCACATAGACAGCCTTATCTCACTGGCACATTAGTTACCTTTTCTCACGACTAGATGGCACATAGGGAGTCTGGCGGCCCCACTCTCAGACCCACCTACCCACTAGGTAGGACTATGACCCCCAAAGGCTACCACGCTGGCCGAGACCCTTTCACGTTCGACCTATCCTATGCTCTTATTGACATGTTGAACAAAAAAAAAAAAAAACAGTGCAGTATGGATAACCTTCTACTTTATTTGAATGTATGCCTCATAATGTACATGTGTATATCTGCCTTTTGAAATTTGTCTACCTCATACTGCATTGTCAAAAATAAAGAATTTAAAAAAAAAATAAAAAAAATAAGGAGTGCTTATACAGGCTAACAGGGTATCCGGGATAAAAAAGTGGGGAAAACTAAAAAAATTATTAAATACATGTTTGCCTGGGCAGGCAGTAACAGTTGAAGTATACTAGTATTGCATTGCAGAAAGAGAAAAAAAAATCTTATTTCTACTATTCTCTCTACAATCACTTTGTGCTGACTGAAAGGCTTTTTTTTTTTTTTTTTTTTTTTTACAATAATGATTGACAAGAAACCAAGATAGGGGCATCAGGCATAGATGTGGTATCCAAGACAGATAGACATTTGGCAATCTAGATTTCTCCATTTAATGTTATTTTTCAGGCCTCTCAAGCACATATTTGTTTAAATATATGATTCATAAATATAATATTGTATCGATTCCTGTTTAAGGGTCAGGTCACAAAACTCAAACATTTATCAAGTCAGAAATTCTTTAAAGGGACACTATAGTCACCTGAACAACTTTAGCTTAATGAAGCAGTTTTGGTGTATAGAACATACCCCTGCAGCCTCACTGCTCAATCCTCTGCCATTTAGGAGTTAAATCCCTTTGTTTATGAACCCTAGTCACACCTCCCTGCATGTGACTTGCACAGCCTTCCATAAACACTTCCTGTAAACAGAGCCCTATTTAGGCTTTCTTTATTGCAAGTTCTGTTTAATTAAGATTTTCTTATCCCCTGCTATGTTAATAGCTTGCTAGACCCTGCAAGAGCCTCCTGTATGTGATTAAAGTTCAATTTAGAGATTGAGATACAATTATTTAAGGTAAATTACATCTGTCTGAAAGTGAAACCAGTTTTTTTTCCATGCAGGCTCTGTCAATCATAGCCAGGGGAGGTGTGGCTAGGGCTGCATACACAGAAACAAAGTGATTTTACTCCTAAATGACAGTGAATTGAGCAGGGAAATTGCAGGGGAATGATCTATATACTAAAACTGCTTTATTTAGCTAAAGTCATTTAGGTGACTATAGTGTTCCTTTAACGCAAACCAAGATGCACATGTACGCAGCTTGCCGAAAACCTTCGGCAGCCCAGAATCTCAGCGGCTGCTGTTTGTGCCAAATAGCTGTGAGAACTTCAGAACATTTGCAGATGCATTTACTAGAGTGTCCAATTCCACAATCCCTGTCCTGAATTAATTACATGTTGATTAGAAAAATCCTCGAACTCTGGCAGGTTAATGTCCCCTGAGAACCAAGTGGGACTGCCCTCTATAAAAAAAATTGGTTCTAGGATAGTTACATCCTGTTTATAATGAATGTTTGTTTTGTCTTTTTTTTTTTTCATCTCAGCCAAGAAATACTTAATCCCTTTTGCAACAACCCTGTTAAATGTGGTCGTAAAGAAATAAAATCTGTATCTAGGCATATTATTACTTTATATTAGAAAAGAATATTCTTTAAAAAAAAAAAAAAAATGTTTTAAATCTCATGCGTCATCCCATGTGTCTTCAGAGGGAAGTAAAGATCTTAACCTGGTTTCATATATGTATATGTAGGTATGTCTGTGTGTATGCATACACAGATGACATATAACTACATCAAGTACTACCCCACCGTCCTCTTTTCCTAATGTACAAAAAAAAAGATAGTATTCTTCAACTTAGAGTATTAAAGTATTTTTTGACCTAATATGAGCTACTGAAATGTTTTTTTATTTTTAAATTGCTGCACAAGTTAGCAGACACATGCATTCACACCGATATTGCATACACAGAGAAATATCACACTTGCACTCACACTGATCTAACACAGACAGAAACCATTATTTATATTAGGCTTGATGCCTTCCAGTAGATTTACCCCTTCTGAGCCAAGATTCACACTAATAAGATCCAAATGGTCAAAATAGCTCTATGTGTATAGGGCTAATAGATGCAAAACCGTTTGTGTATTTTTAGACTTAATAATTATTTCATTTTTGTTTTCGAGTCATTGTGCAAATACCAGACAGAAAGCTGCAGGAGGCTTCATTGTAACCATGTGGCTATCACCGGGACTGTTACAAGCATACAGTTTAAGAGACTTAGGGCACTTTGTAATTTTTTTTTTATTTAATTTTTTTTTATATGTAGGAATGGGGTTACAGGCTGTGTTTCTCTCAAGTTTACTTGACAAGTCAACTCTACAGACAACCTTACTGAGTCCAGATGTTTAAATCAGTGACTCAGTGTATCAACCACTTCTTTAACCATGTGTGAACCAGAAGCTTGGCAAGCTAGGACAAGTCACCGGATATGAAATTATCATGCACTAAAAATATGCAAAGGGGGGGGGGGGTTGGGTTCACTTTAGATTTATTTATTTGTGAATATGTCCACTTTTAAGTAGAGGAAATTAGACATTTATTTTTAAGTATCGAACAATAAGGGCTGGATTTTATTATGAGTGAAGCATATTCCTGGTAATTGAAAAAACGTATTCCCCATAGATATAAATGGGAGATCTGGTATTCAGATAGGACTGGGTTTTAATACAAGACATGAATGTGATAGTCCTAAGTGTGAAATTGTAAGAACACTTCATATTGTCCAGTATAACTGCCTCTCAAAGATATAAAGAGAATAGAGAATTTAAAAATAACGAGATCTTTGAAAGAAGTGCATTTCTTTTACTATCCAATGGGAGTGCAGCACAATGTATATGATTTGGTTTACGGGTTTGGTTGTAAAAGGCATGCTACAAAAGTGAGCCATATTACATCTTTGAACACAGTTATAATAGTACTGATATAGTACTTACAGAGATTATAGATCTGTTACATTTCAATGCTCATATTTTCTTAAAGTGGCTCTGTTATGTGAACCAATCTTTACAATAGCTATAAAACAGTAACCTTTTTAAGTGGCTTGACTGTTTTGATGTATTTTTAGTATTTGAATTTATTCTGTCTTGTACCCTCTAGCCATATTCGATCCTTATTTATCAGGGTTGTAGACTATTTGGCACCTTTAGGTCATTAGATCGCATGTTAAGTTGGATTAGAATTGTCTTATTGAACACCTTTGAGCGGGGTTTCGATCTTTGTATATATGGAGCGATGTTTGCAATGTTTCCCCATCCAGCTTCATTTGAAAAGTTCTGTCATTCCGAATTCACGTGCCGGAACTTCATGTATGACGCTGGCTGGTTCACAGAGCACAGAGAAACCACCTCCACTGAGATCTTAGTCATGCAACCAGTCGTGGGTGGGAGGGTGTGTGTATCGTGTGTGTTTGGGAGTGTGTAGCTGTATGTTTGTGTATGCGCACAGATTTGAGACCACCATGGGAGCAGACAGCTTGGCCAGTGACCCCCAAATAAGCTGGCTTTGAGCCACCTGTTCTAAGGCATCCGACTGACTGATGTATCATGACATTAGTGGTTATTAACCCAGGGTCTGTGGTTGAAAGGAGGCTATATACTTCGCACTTGAGGGCTGCGGTATGGTTGAAGTAAAACAGTGCTGTTTACATCCATAAAGCAAAACAATGGTCACTTGCCTGTTTGCATTCAGTGTGCGTAAATCTTCATTTCAATAAAAAGAGGTAATGGTTTCTACCCCTTGACAAGCTGTTGACCCTGTTCCAAGAAAAGGGGAGGTTTTTAGGTAGCACTTTAAAACCTTTTCCAGGTATAAAAATAGTATCTCTTTAGGCACAGGTAAGTGCATTATTCTGAATGCATTACAAACGTCTTAACAATGTTAAAAATGTTAACACAGCATGTGCTGAGCTGACTAATGTAACATTTCTTCAGGCAACAGAGACATTTTAATGGTTAGCTCAAGGGGTAGAAAATAAAAAAACAAATGGCCATGGCGTGATTCTGAGAAAAGGGTGTGTTTGTGATGTGTGGCGTACTTGAAGAAAATGTAAAAAAAAAAAAAAAATGCACATTACACACTTTTAACCCCTTAAGGACCAAACTTCTGGAATAAAATGGAATCATGACGTGTCACACACGTCATGTGTCCTTAAGGGGTTAAATACACAGCAAAAACATTACATTGTGTAACTGACAAGTCAAACTTTTAATTTGGGATATAAATCAATTTCAGCACAATTTCTGTAAAACAAGGAGATAATCAATAAAAGTTTAGAGATTTTAAAAGGACATACCGGTATATGGCAGGAATTGATCCTGCAACTTCAATGCATCGTATAAAAAATCAGGAGTCTCTAATTGGGATCTGTGTTTCCAGAAACACCTATCCAGCAGATCATCCCCTAGTTCCATACCTCCCAGCAGTCCTAGATTCGGCTGGACATCCCAAATTTGTGCTCCTTTCCTGTTATCCTAAATCTGGGAAGTTTCCGCAGAAAGCACAGAAAGATGTGCTTGCTAATCTCATGGCATTGAGCCTATGCCAGAGTGCTTCAAGGGTGCTCTATGCATTTGCAGCCCTGAGTTGGGCCAGCCACACAGTAGCTACCAGCTTGCTATGCTCCCTTTTCAAGGTGCGCCCTACGTGTCATTGCGACCCAATCACTGCCCATCTCACGTCCGTACCGCAGCATATTGGGAGGTATGCAGTTAGTCGTCTGCATGGAAGTGGTCAGCAGGTTGATAGCAGCGATACAAAAGCTATTTGTTAATACACTGCCCAGTTCATAGTTTTGTGATGAACCCGGCAGTGATCTGCAGAGATTCTAATCATGCGGCCACAGCTCAACTATCTCCAGAAGAGAAGAGAGAATTCTATCCTAGTTGCATCTACTGCTTGCACAAGCTGGATGTCTCTCATACAGCGCATGAGGAAGTAAAAATGTCTCCTTTGGTATATCAGAAGCAGAGCTGCAGCAACATTTACTGCAGTTATAAGCCATTAGCAGCAGGTTGTAGGGTAGTCTTTGCCGTGATGGAGGGTTGTGATTTTATTTGACTCTTTCTTACAAATGTCTTTTTTATTGAAACATATGACTTGAGTTTGGTCGGTTATATATATATCAGTCTAAGAGTCCTTAAAGCATGTCACGATAAAATGCCGCTCTGTAAATATGATGTTGCCATGTTCAATATCCGCATCTGAACCAGTATAAAGCATAGGAATCAGAAATGTGTCAAACTAATGCATGCGGACCAAAGTTGAATCAAATGCACTATTCTATACTAGTAACCTGATGCCAGCTCTATACTGATACAGTTCAGGCCAACTCCTCGGTTTTGAAACCCTCCGTCACAGGTGCCTCATTCCAGGACCCTATTTAAACTTGCACTGCAAAGAGCCCCAGAAGGAAGGACTTCCCAAGGAGGTGCAATAATCTCATAAGAGCAGACATTAGGTTGTTAGGATAGGATTAGACAAAAAATGGGGTACATAGACATTGTGGCAGACTTATGCAATGTATGATCATATACCGATATAAACCAACATTGGTTGCCTAGGTTAGGTGTGTGAATATAGATATCTAGATAGATCCTTCAATTAAGTAATTTATTAAAGAAGATACAAGAAACATTGTACATTGGGCTATGACGCCTCAGTCCTTTTCAAAGTATGTACCTTTGGCCCTCACTTAGTTCTCCCAGTGTCTCTTCCACTGTTCAAAACACTATGCAAAATCCTTTGTTGGAATCATCATCAGCTTCCCAGATGTATTTACCTGAATCTCATTGATGGTCTTAAATATCTCTCATATATCTTTCAACAGATTCTTGACCATCTTTGAAGCGTTCGTGCCACACTTATTTCCGCTGCACTCATTGCATCTTACCCAAAAGACTTCTGACTTATCTTAACGTAAAATCTGATGCAGATTTGTTGCTCTACCCTTTCAGTCATTTTAAATGCGACAGCCACACAGTACACACGTTCATTCAATGGCGTCTAGCACCCCCACTGACTAGTACGGTGAAGTCGTCGTTGTTCACGCATGCGCATTCCAGTCCACTCTCCTTCGCTGCCAGGTTACTTTGATGTTGCGCAACTTTTCTCTTGATATTAGCAATGACTGGACTTTTTCTGGACAGACCTTGTATATATTTATTCACATTCGTAGTGCTGTTTTCTGACCAATATAGAATGCCTTGCAAGAGAGCGCTCATGGGATTTAAAGGGAAGCAGAAGTGAAACCCAGGCTGCATACATCAGTAAAACTGTGTGGATATAGATAAAACAGATATTGTGACATGTGGTTGGTAAAGAAATGGTAGCTTAGTATCAGGAAGTAAAGCACTCACTGAGAAGTGAATCCTGAGAAACATATAAACAAAAGTGGTAATAAAAACCTTGCTCATACTGTAAATATACAGTAGGGTATCCAAGGCAACCTCAAATAAAAATAAATTCAGAAACCTTACCTACCCACCCAGCTACCAGAGTTTAAAAACAAGAACACCATTAAATGACCCAAATGAAAAAATGCACACAGGGCTATTGACTGAAGTTAGAGTACAAACATAATTTCAAATTTCAGGACAAAGTTCTTGAACTTTAAATAAAGCTGAATTAGAGATTATTATTTTTTTCCAGTGTGAATGTTTTTGCCTTAAATTTCAAATTCACTTATAATTCTCACTTTAGTAAATATCCCTGACTGTTAATATGATACCATACTTCAGATAAGAAAACAGTAATCAAACAAAACTAGATCAATGATTGAAATATCTCAAATGTTAAATATTTAACAAGACCTACTGATTAGCAAGAATAGATGGAAGATTACACAATAATGCAGTTTAGTCAAGAACCCTAGTTCAGATTTAACTCAGTGTTTCGGTAGGAAACAATGAAGATGGTTCTACTCATAAAGCATTCTTGGGGTGCCCAGTATATGAATCCAGAAAGCTTACCTACAGAGAAGCTCCTGATCACTGTCCCAATTTTTGATATTTTTTCATTGTGTTCAGTAGCAGTGAATCAAAGAGTAGGACGTTGGTGAGTTACTGCTTTGAAATTGTGTTACTGGCTTGTCGGATTTGCAATACCCATATGCAGTACATATTCACGATTTTTGTGCATGTGTATGTTCACTCAGTTTATTGTTTGTTTTGCCAACCTAGCATAAGTAACAGGGGCACGTAATCCAATATATCTTGTAATTTGTAATGCACGTAATTCTCTAAAGACAAACTTGGGACAGTGCTCACTGAGCAACAATTGTTGAACATGTAACACATATTGATGGATTGCGATTACAATCACTCTGTTAAACGTGCACGTGAAATATAATTAATAATAGAATGATTTTTGTACAGTTGTGTTTACCAATGCATCAGAATAAATTTAAAAGGCAACACACTCCTACTGACAATCTATATAAAGGGATTGGAGTTTACCTGCATGTTTCTACATTTCTTCTCTGATTCATAAGTATGCCACCCCTCGGTCTCTCCTCTCTACTGGTGACCTTCTCCTGTCTGCTGCTCGCACCCTTATTGCAAATCCACACCTGGAAGATGTCTCACGGGCGGCTCCTTTCCTTTGGAACAGATTGCATACCCCCGTCAGACTCTCCTCTAGTCTTCAATCCTTTAAAAAGTCCCTCAAAACCCATCATTTCAGGAAAGCTTTTGGCCTCCAAAAGTAACTTCTATCTCTCCAACCTTCCTCTTGCTTCCTCCTATAGGGCCACACTTCACTCTCACCTTCAGTTCTGCTACTTTCCCACCGTGTCTATTAGCTGTCTCCCTCAATACCCTTCCTATTGTGTTTTTATACCCCACCTCCTCTAAATTGTAAACTTGTTTGAGTCCTCAACTAACTATTGTTCCTGTTACATTTTGTTATTGTCTCATTTGGTAAATTCCCCTTTTATTGTAAAGCTCTGCGGAATAAGCTGGGGCTATATAAATACCAAAAATAATAAGGTTTCCAGAACCGACCTGCCATATCATACAAACGGAACCTGCAGACTAGTACAGTCGTTGTACCCGCACATCGACCACTTGTATAGGATGTCTCTAATTCCTAGGTTGTGTGGCATGCAGCCTCATGTCACCACAGAAATTCTTTAACCACCCTCATTTTAACAAGATGTACTAGATCCAGCAAAGAATTACTTTCACTATGGATTGCCTAACCTGTCGCATTATGTGCCACTTTGGCTTATGTAATCTTGGCAAAACGAGCAACAAACCGAGGGAATGTGTACACGGCCTTAGATTGTCGATATGCACTGTGTGCAAATGGAAAAACCAACAAGCCTGCCAGTGGCACATTGTTTACTATCAGCTAAAGTTGTTTTGGTGCCCATAATGTCCATTTTATGTACGGCAACATTGCAATTTGTCTTGCGAGTAAACACCGCAGTGAAGGAGTTGCATTTCTGCATTTGTGTTCCTCGCTTCTTGCTTTTATTGTTAATAAAATTTGACCATTGTGAAATAGACTGTAGTAAATTAAAGCTTTTGAATCATTTTAAACCACAAGGTCTTGGTGCAATACTACTTGAGAAAATCATGTACCATCCACAAGTACAAGCAACATATATTCTATTTTGTTTTTACTTTTTAAGAAAAGGGAACATTAAGGTTATGAAATCTATAACAGGAAGTTTTTTCTTCCCCCCCCCCCCCCCCCCCCCGTAAATAACCTCTAGAATTTTACACAAAATTCTGGAAAAAATAAATCTAATAATTGTATTTAGTCTTCACTGCAATAAAGTATGAGAAATAGGATTTTAACACACTCCTTTCACACACAGTATAGCTCATGGGGAAATCTTAGCAGGCGCATTCCAGCCTCCACAGAGCTAGTGGAAGAAAACTTTCCCAGCTGTCTGACAGGTGGGGAGGTGCTGTGGCACCCACTTATAAAAGTGAAGATTTCTGTTAAAATCGGCACAGAGACCAATTTAAAATAAATTACAGACTCTAGTCACATAAAGGGTTTTAACCCCTTCAGAAACTTGGGATGGGAGGGCGAGGGACACTACAGGGACCTGTAGTGCCAGGAAAACTAATATGTTTTCCTGGCACTGGAGAATCCCTTTAAGGTCTAAATAGAAAATGTTCTCAGCTATGTCAGCTATGCTTCCAGTTCCATTACTTTGGTCTTAAATTTAAAATTCACTTTGAATTCTCACTTTAGAGAATAACCCTTTTAATCTTGATACATATGCTCAATAAAGTGTCTCTAGTTTGGTGGCAAGGTGCAATCCATCTCAAGGTAACTACAAAACCCCTTAAATTAGGTTCAAATACACAAGCTGGGCCTCTGCTGTTCTGACAACCTTTCTGATGTGTGCAAAGAAGATATTACACAAATAATAATTCTACTATTAATTTATCTAGATCCAAAATGTCTTCTAATAGGCTCTAAATATGCTGAATGGAGTATTACCAACATCGTCATGTGTTCACTAGGAGAGGAAGCAGTGCTCTGACCTTCTCTAATGCCTACGGTAGACTCTCCAACACCATTAGAAACTTGGTTGTCAGCCAACTAGATCTTGTGGCTCATTCCCATTAAGATTTAGGGTATGGCCGATGCCGTGACAGCACTGGTACACGTTCTACCTGCTGAATGGTAAAGATGGGGAATTATTCTGTCCTAATCCTCTATGATCTCTGTAAACCTGCTGACATTGCAGACTATGCAATTTGTAGTATATGCCTGAAGGAATCTGCAGATCACCGTGTTCACAGCAGTTTAACTTTATAAGCTTTGACATTTGGAATGCTCCATTCTGTATCTCATGTTAGCAGTATATGTTACCACTGGGTAGCATTGTAAGGAAGCTTGGGGTAAGTTAGCACTGCCATACTGTTGACACACATATTTACTTATTTAAACTTTATACAAACAATTCAGTAGAAAATGACTGTCTAGCCAATCTCCCAAGGTGGATGAGCGCCAAGTAGCTTAAGCTGTTAAAACAGAGGTAAATGATGTCTACAAAGGCTGCATTGGCTTGGCATATGGTAAATTGCAATTACATAATTCAGAGCAAGTTTAATTCCTTGTTGTGTTTCTCGATCAGGGATTTTCTTTAAAGAGATACTCTAAGTGCCAGGAATACAAAGCTGTATTCCTGGCATTATAGCTCCCTGTGCCTCCCACGCCCCCTCCCCCACCACCACCACCACCACCACCACCATCAGGGTAAAGAAAAGGGTTGAACCCTTTATTTACTTACCTTTTTCAAGCGCCGATGTCCCTCGGCGCGGGGCCACCGCTCCGCCTCTACGATGGCCCACAATGAGAGGCTCTAATGCGCATTCGCGGAAAAATCTGGCGCTGGATGTCCGAACCGATACTGAATCAAAGGTCAGTTTTGATTCAGGAAGCCCTCTAGTGGCTGTCTGGTAGACATCCACTGTGGACAGACATAGTGCTGCAATGTAAACATTGCAGTTTTTCTGGAAGTGCAATGTTTAACGAAGTACACTAAGCGCAAAAGGGATACTGCATCTAGACTACTCCAATTAGCTGAAGTGGTCTGGGTGCCTAGTGCCCCTTTTAAACATCAGGTGGCAGACAGTGAAATCTTCCACCTGAAAAACAGTTAGGTCTAGTGTAGGATTCAGTTGCCAAATGCACATACTAACACGCACCTTGTCAAATGTCACTACACTTGTGTTACTGTAATACATTGTTTCTTGTGTTTCCATAACAAGAACCATACTGTATTTAGATTGTGCAAAATATTGCAACTGGATTACTAGCAGGGCAACCCATCCGCATCTTAGTTCCATGTAAAGATACAAATACTGCTGGGTTTTCACAGCTCAGAATCAGCGTGTGCATAGTTCTTGTGTGTGCATGTATTCGTGTCTGTATTTGTTTTTTTCGCTAATGAGAATCCCAACACCAAACATTTTCTATTTAAGCCATCATATTTCTCACCCTTCAAGCCACCAGTTGATTTATAAGCAGCGTTGAATATATTAAAACAACTTATGCTCCTGGAACGTTGCATGTTTCTGCAAACTGTTGCAAATCATTAATTGATGAAATGGAAATGTAGGTCAGCGGTGATCCAACACCAATTATTTTGTTTCTGATGTAAGAATCTCAACACAGTGCATTTTCTTTATTCTTGAAAATGAGAAATGTTCCACGTCACTGACTTTATTGATGAATGACCATACTAACATTTCAGATAGTCACCTAGCTAAATAAGCTGTTTGCATTTCCCCGTATGGTAAATTTTCCTCAACATGCCCCCCCGAGTGCCAAAAATATCCTGACATCCTTTCGATTGCAAGACTTGTCTTGAGCTACTTCATTATTGCCATTTAAACAGAGGCGCTATTCACAATTCTGATGCTCTTAAAGCACCACACAAGACAGATTCCACTGACACCCCCTCTCACCCCCGCGCCCTCTCCCCCATTTTGAATCCCTGATTTCCCACATATTTGTTACGTATCAGATACAATAATGGAAGCATGCACAAGAACTTGGGTCTGGGTATTGTAAATTTTTGAAGGACCACCGTCCGTTAAAGTGGGCAAAGTTCTGTTCATCTTCATTTCGCACAATAAAAAGTTCTGTGTAACTTCTGGGCCGGAATATCACTAATTTTCAGAGACTCATTTCTTCATAGAAAGAGAAATAGAGAGATCTAGAAGTCTCACCAGTCACCAGGAAATAGTTTTTCCCTGTACGTTGTTCGTTCAGCTGGTAAGATTGCAAGCTAGGCCCTCAACGTATACTGTACTCATTTGTTCCTGTATATCAAATTACGTTTTGTTCTGCACTTGCTGTGTTCCTTTGGCTATTTAAAAAAATAAATTGACATTGTGCCAGGAAATTACAATATCAAGGTAAGCAGGTATTTATTGGTATCAAGATTAAAACTGCCTCCCCCCCTCCCTCCCCTGCCAATGCAGGTTATTTGATGGTGCAGTGTTTTTATTTTAGGTGCATTCCTTTCAATGTTATCGAAGTTACAGGCAGTTAAGGTGAGATCATAATATAACCACATGGAACATTAAGGATTTCCCACTTCATTTCCTTTCAGTATTACTTTTGTGTTATTCAGTCACTGCCACATAGACCGTGTTTGTTTTATGATGTATTTTGGTCCCATTTGTATCTCAATCACTTATTCTTACACTTATTTTTCTCCCACTATTTGCTTACAAGCCCCTGGCAATGCATAGTCCTGATAGAGATTATGCATTTTTGTCAGTTTTGACAGAAGCAGAATGTTAAAGTTTAACATGTTATTTAAAGGGACATGAACAAAAATAAATTGAAAGCGTGCACATTTTCATGCCTGGATAAAACAAAAACAATCAGAAAGTTTTACCATTCATTTCTTTAGCAATAGAAGACCATCTAAATAATTGTAAAATGTAGGTTCCTTATGAAGAAAAATATATTTATTTTGTAGGAAATAGTAATTTCAGCCATTTATCGTGCCCACCCTGTACATTTTTGTTAGTCCAATAAACAAGGCATTAAAGGGAACTGCCATACTTCACTATTTTGCATCTACAATCATGACTATAGAGTTAAAGCGTTTTATTCAGTTTGATGATTTGTGGAATATTGGTTTCGCTAACACTGCCAAGTTCCGTATGAGGAGGCTATACGGCCATCTTTTTTGTTGTAGTGAGGAATGAAGAGTTAAGTGCTGGGAATGGAACTTGGGTTATAGGGGCTGCTAAGTGCCAAGCTGAGTATATTGCAAAATTAAAGGAGGATACGTCCAATCATTAATCATCTACCAAATAGCTAAAATTAAGCTTGTACCTAACCAATGCGGGTTCCTCGCAGCCACCCCCTGCTGTCCCCTCGCAGCCACCCCCTGCTGTCCCCTCGCAGCCACCCCCTGCTGTCCCCTCGCAGCCACCCCCTGCTGTCCCCTCGCAGCCACCCCCTGCTGTCCCCCCGCAGCCACCCCCTGCTGTCCCCCCGCAGCCACCCCCTGCTGTCCCCCCGCAGCCGTCCCCCTGCTGTCCCCCCGCAGCCGCCCCCTGCTGTCCCCCCGCAGCCGCCCCCTGCTGTCCCCCCGCAGCCGCCCCCTGCTGTCCCCCCGCAGCCGCCCCCTGCTGTCCCCCCGCAGCCGCCCCCTGCTGTCCCCCCGCAGCCGCCCCCTGCTGTCCCCCCGCAGCCGCCCCCTGCTGTCCCCCCGCAGCCACCCCCTGCTGTCCCCCCGCAGCCACCCCCTGCTGTCCCCCCCGCAGCCACCCCCTGCTGTCCCCCCCGCAGCCACCCCCTGCTGTCCCCCCCGCTGTCCCCCCCCGCAGCCACCCCCTGCTGTCCCCCCCGCACCCACCCCCTGCTGTCCCCCCCGCACCCACCCCCTGCTGTCCCCCCCCGCACCCACCCCCTGCTGTCCCCCCCGCACCCGCCCCCTGCTGTCCCCCCCCCGCAGCCGCCCCCTGCTGTCCCCCCGCAGCCGCCCCCTGCTGTCCCCCCGCAGCCGCCCCCTGCTGTCCCCCCGCAGCCGCCCCCTGCTGTCCCCCCGCAGCCGCCCCCTGCTGTCCCCCCGCAGCCGCCCCCTGCTGTCCCCCCGCAGCCACCCCCTGCTGTCCCCCCGCAGCCACCCCCTGCTGTCCCCCCGCAGCCACCCCCTGCTGTCCCCCCGCAGCCACCCCCTGCTGTCCCCCCCGCAGCCACCCCCTGCTGTCCCCCCCGCAGCCACCCCCTGCTGTCCCCCCCGCAGCCACCCCCTGCTGTCCCCCCCGCTGTCCCCCCCGCACCCACCCCCTGCTGTCCCCCCCGCACCCACCCCCTGCTGTCCCCCCCCGCACCCACCCCCTGCTGTCCCCCCCCGCACCCACCCCCTGCTGTCCCCCCCCCGCACCCACCCCCTGCTGTCCCCCCCCGCACCCACCCCCTGCTGTCCCCCCCGCACCCACCCCCTGCTGTCCCCCCCGCACCCACCCCCTGCTGTCCCCCCCGCACCCACCCCCTGCTGCCCCCCCCGCACCCACCCCCTGCTGTTGCCCCCGCCGCCTCCGCCATCCCCAAACATACTATATGTGCCAAAGCCAGCCAAAATAACTTCAACTGAATGGTGTTAATTTTTCCTTTTACTAAGGCTGATGTGCAGTACTGACTGCATTTTGCTTTAAGCAATGAATACGATGCACTGGCCACAATGATGCTAAGCATCATAGGGAACGTCATTCGCAACATCTGTGTGCCAAAGGGTAGCCAACACTGGACTAACAGCACAAAGACGCACAGTTTGGATTAGTTCTCTAAAACCGTCTCCGGTTGTTTGGGACAACATGTCTGAGTTGGTTTAGCCCGTCTCTTTCACATAATGTACCCTAATTTACCGTAGCCTTTTACAGTCAGATATGCTCAATTTAACCAAAACTTGCAGATGATTTGAAACCTCATCATACCACACTTCAGCGGTGACTCATGGGGAAATAAGAGCGCTGGACAGAACAATGTAAATTAGTGTTTAGAAAGAGAACAAGCATCAAAGAATGTTGAAACCAGAGAATTCTCATAGCAGCTCCGGTTTCTTAATTACATATTGGGCCCGGGCCAGCGAGACCAAATTCGAACTATTATTTAGCTAAACAATGAGCAGTTTATTATGCTGTAAATAATCATACATCACGGTAAAGCAAGTAGATCCTCAGAACAAAGGCCGTGCTTTAAATAAATAAAGGCTCTGGTATGTAAATATTTTACAAACTTTATTAAGATGTTGTTCTCTCACAAAGCATCAGCAAGCGGCTCACAGCAAGCCAAGTCCTATTTAAGCATTCCAAAACACTGAGTAACAGATTGTAAGAAAGCCAGTGCGGGAGGTGGGCGTTAACAGTGCCAGGGATCTGATCATTAATGCTAGGATTGTTTTATTATAGTGCCAGCATGAGATAAAGCTGATCCAAAGGGTCATTTCAGAGAACATCTGCGGCAAACACTCTTACTAATCATCAATGCCACTGCATGTCTACTTGTTACAACAGGTTTCGATTTAGCAAGAACTAACTCTTATTTTGTCGGTGTCCCCACCATAACTTTTTATTTCGTTCTGAAACGCATTAGATTTGTGCACGTCATGGTTTTTCTATCAATGTTTATAGAATAGAAAGCTGCATAGGATCCCTGTATTAGATTTTTATGAGGTTTATATGATGCATGACTGGTGGGAAAAGTCTTTTCGTTTATTTATAAAATTTCTCCTATCCCGCAGTACCGTAAAACAGCTGAGGTTACAGCGTTAAGTGTAGCTTGTGTGACTGTTAGCCAAAGAGCTCTGCTAAAGTAATCTGTATCAAACATACCGCTGGTGTCTGTATATACTCTGGGGTTTCTCTTTATTGTCACTGATGTGGCCACAGAATAACACTGGTCGATACCTTTCAAGGTCGGATTTTATCAGCATTGAAAAGGTTCTTTGTCCGAATCCTGAACTGAACTGAAATGCTTACTCTGGGTGAATTTATGAAACACAAACCTTTCCAATGACCTTAAAAATAGGGTTTTTGACTGTTCAGTTTATTACTTTCATCCATTGAAAATACATTTGATTAGTACAATTTTTGCCAAAAGTCCAAAGACCGTAATAGTTGTTGTGTTTTTGGCTACTAAATGTCTGTTCTAGAATTACACTCCATATTTAGGATTTTTGATGCTGTGTTCCTGCATGGAAAAACAAAATGGTTCAAAATGATGCATTCGCCTGTCAAACTTTATTTCCGGTTTAACATTTTAAAGGGGTAACACTTTCTATTCAAAATGGACATTCTGAGCTAAAGCTCCTTCCAGATACCTAAATCTAACTTATTTATAAGGAAAAAAAGAGGAATTATATTCACTTTCAAATCCGTCCGCTTCTTATGAACAGTAGGTAAACAACTCGCAGAAATAGAGCCGTCCTGGGCTTTAGATAACGGACTTCTGCAATAACTACATACAATCAAGGAAACAAAATGCCGGCCCTGAAGAAGACTAATTGGTAGTCGAAACGCGTTTGCCCTATAATTTGTTTAATCTATGTTATTGGATTGTATGTAATGTATTTTGTTACCTAAGATATTTTGCAGCACCATGCCCCCTTTCATTACATTTTGGAAAGTTAGCTAATTGTTCCAAACACTTTATAAAAAATGCCCTGTTTGGCATACCCTTAGAACTCTATGCCAGACTTTCTTTACTCTTTTTTTAAATTTCTTTTTCTTCTCGATTGTGATTGTTTCCTCTGTTCAGCCTCTCCCTTTTGGTTACTCTGTATATCCCCCCCGCTCCCCAGGGACATATTCACGCCTTCCTTTAATAGTTTAGAGCATACTTCATATCAGTCTGAATTAAAAATAAAATTGTCTCATAAAATCCCCAGTGGTGGTGCATGTTTTTGTTCTGACTCACAAGTTTTAAAAATAAGCATAATGGTTGATGTCATTTTTAGCTCACTTGTTCTCAGGCAAACTAAAAGGATGAAAAGCTTAATACTATTAAATCAGGTGCAGTCATTATTATTCTTTAACTGTCTCACATTGATTTAGTGGATATATAGTTGATAAATACAAACAGATATTACCCACGTCCTTATGGAACCAGCTGGAGGTATCTCTTGGCTCCTGACTCTATCCTGGATATCTTCCCTTGCTAGACATTGGTCCGTCTGTGGATATCACACCCCCTCTTCAGTTGATTGCCTAAATCCACCTACCTAATTCCATTGGAGAACACAACAAACAGTACCTGTTTAGTAATGGAGCAAAGGGGTCCATAGCATGAAAGAAGATATAGCTACTACCAATTATGGTTCTGATCTCAATTAACCCCTGCAACACTGACCGTCTCACCCCTGCATCCCACTTATTAGGTACCCTCACAATGAATTATTATTCTATGTATTGTTGCCTTTAATCTGACAAACTTGATTCATTAGTGCAGTCTGCTATTTGTCCAATCCGATCTACCGCAGATTGAGGCTGTGCTCCAAGACCAGTTTACAGAGGTAGAAAAGTGGATCGCAAAAAAACTCTTCCTAAACACTGACAAAACTGTCACAATGATCTTTGGAACAGTACCTAAATTACACAAATTACACAATTTCCACCTATCCATCAAAACAAATTCAAATAGCACACTGACCGCAGTCCACTCTTTCAAATACTTGGGTATGTTGTTAGACCCCAATCTATCTTTTGGCCTTCACATAGAAAAACTTGCATCTAAACTTTATCCAAAACTAGGTGCCCTGTACAGTAACAAATCCTGCCTAAGCCCTACAGTAAAGGACAATATTGTACAGCAAATGCTAATGCCAATCATTGATTATGGGGATGAAGTATATGCACCTGCACCGCAAACCCACCTTAATAAACGTACATAGGCGTGCGCAGCCTGTTGCATTAGGGTGTGCACCCTAAAGCACAAACACACACGCCGCGTGTATATGTATTTTTATATACACACACACACACATACATATACATATACATATATACATATATATATATATATATATATATATATACACACACACACAAATACAAGTATACGTAGGTGCAGTGTATGTATGATTGTGAGCTGAGCTGTGCAGTGTGTGTGATTGTGAGCGGTGCAGCGTGTGAGGGGTACAGTGTGGTGTAATTGTGAAGGGTGCAGTGTGTGTGATTGTGAGGGGTACAGTGTATGTAATTGTAAGGGGTACAGTTTGTGTAATTGTGAGGGATTCAGTGTGTGTGGGGTACAGTGTGTATGATTGTGAGGGGTGCACTGTGTGGGCGATAGGGGTTAGGAGGGTGGAGGGGCAGCAACAGGGGTTGGGGGGGTAGAGGGACAGGAGGTGGGGGGGTGGAGGGGCAGTGACAGGAAGTAGCGGGGGTAGACGGTTAGTGACAGGGGTTAGGGGTGGTAGAGGGGTAGTGACGGGTTAGGGGGATAGAGAGGTAATGACAGGGGTTGGGGTAGAGGGGCAGTGACAGGGGGTGGGGGAGTGGATGGGCAGTAACAGGGGTTAAGGGGGTTGGAGAGGCAGTGACATGGGTTAGGGGGGTAAAGGGGCAGTGACAGGGGTTAGGGGGGTAGAGTGGTGTGACAGGGGACAGGGGTTAAGGGGGGTAGTGACAGGGGGTAGAGGGGGTAGTGATGGGGTTAGGGGGGTAGTGACGGGGGTTAGGGGGGTAGTGACAGGGGTTAGGGGGGTAGTGACAGGGGTTAGGGGGTAGTGACAGGGGTTAGGGGGTTAGAGGGGTAGTGACAGGGGTTAGGGGGTTAGAGGGGTAGTGACAGGGGTTAGGGGGGTAGTGACAGGGGTTAGGGAGGTAGAGGGGTAGTGACAGGGGTTAGAGGGGTAGTGAAAGGAGTTAGAGGGGTAATGAAAGGGGTTAGAGGGGTAGTGACAGGGGTTAAGGGGGTAGTGACAGGGGTTAGGGGGTAGTGACAGGGGTTAGGGGGTAGTGACAGGGGTTGGGGGGTAGTGACAGGGGTTGGGGGTAGTGACAGGGGTTGGGGGGTAGTGACAGGGGTTAGAGGGGTAGTGGCAGGGGTTAGAGGGGTAGTGACAGGGGTTAGGGGGTTAGAGGGGTAGTGACAGGGGTTAGGGGGGTAGTGACAGGGGTTGGGGGGTAGTGACAGGGGTTAGAGGGGTAGTGACAGGGGTTGGGGGGTAGTGACAGGGGTTAGGGGGTTAGAGGGGTAGTGACAGGGGTTAGGGGGGTAGTGACAGGGGTTAGGGAGGTAGAGGGGTAGTGACAGGGGTTAGAGGGGTAGTGACAGGGGTTAGAGGGGTAGTGACAGGGGTTAGAGGGGTAGTGAAAGGGGTTAGAGGGGTAGTGAAAGGGGTTAGAGGGGTAGTGAAAGGGGTTAAGGGGGTAGTGAAAGGGGTTAGAGGGGTAGTGACAGGGGTTGGGGGGTAGTGACAGGGGTTAGGGAGGTAGAGGGGTAGTGACAGGGGTTAGAGGGGTGGTTAGAGGGGTAGTGAAAGGGGTTAGAGGGGTAGTGAAAGGGGTTAGAGGGGTAGTGAAAGGGGTTAAGGGGGTAGTGAAAGGGGTTAGGGGTTAGAGGGGTAGTGACAGGGGTTGGGGGGTAGTGACAGGGGTTGGGGGGTAGTGACAGGGGTTAGGGAGGTAGAGGGGTAGTGACAGGGGTTAGAGGGGTAGTGACAGGGGTTAGAGGGGTAGTGACAGGGGTTAGAGGGGTAGTGACAGGGGTTAGAGGGGTAGTGACAGGGGTTAGAGGGGTAGTGAAAGGGGTTAGAGGGGTAGTGAAAGGGGTTAGAGGGGTAGTGAAAGGGGTTAAGGGGGTAGTGAAAGGGGTTAGGGGTTAGAGGGGTAGTGACAGGGGTTGGGGGGTAGTGACAGGGGTTGGGGGGTAGTGACAGGGGTTAGGGAGGTAGAGGGGTAGTGACAGGGGTTAGAGGGGTAGTGACAGGGGTTAGAGGGGTAGTGAAAGGGGTTAGGGGTTAGAGGGGTAGTGACAGGGGTTGGGGGGTAGTGACAGGGGTTGGGGGGTAGTGACAGGGGTTAGGGAGGTAGAGGGGTTAGGGAGGTAGAGGGGTAGTGACAGGGGTTAGAGGGGTAGTGACAGGGGTTAGAGGGGTAGTGACAGGGGTTAGAGGGGTAGTGAAAGGGGTTAGAGGGGTAGTGAAAGGGGTTAGAGGGGTAGTGAAAGGGGTTAGAGGGGTAGTGAAAGGGGTTAGAGGGGTAGTGAAAGGGGTTAGAGGGGTAGTGAAAGGGGTTAGAGGGGTAGTGAAAGGGGTTAAGGGGGTAGTGAAAGGGGTTAGGGGTTAGAGGGGTAGTGACAGGGGTTAGAGGGGTAGTGACAGGGGTTAGAGGGGTAGTGACAGGGGTTAGAGGGGTAGTGACAGGGGTTAGAGGGGTAGTGGCAGGGGTTAGAGGGGTAGTGGCAGGGGTTAGGGGGGGTGGGGGGCAGTAAGTGACAGGGGTTAGAGGGCTAGGGACAGGGGTTAGGGGGGGTATGGGTGCAGAGGCAGGGTGGGGGGGCAGTGAGTGACAGGGGGCAGAGGGGGGTTTAAATACCTGCCCTGGTGGTCCAGTGGGCGCCCTCTCTCTTCAGTCTGCAGCTCCGCCGGGAGTGAGCTGCAGACCACATGGTGAGTCTCGCGATCTCCAGGCAGAGCGTTGCCGTGGCAACGCTCTGACAGGCTGGAGATCGCGAGATACTTCAGTCTGCAGCTCACTCCCGGCGGAGCTGCAGACTGAGGATCAGGGCAGACAGACAGGAGGGGCCTCTCACCCGGCGGCATTGTGTGCACGCCGCCGGCCCCCTCCTGTGTCGGGTCCTCGGTCATAGACCGAGGACCCGACATGTTAGTCTGCCCAAAGGTAGTGCAGCACGGAGGTGTGATTAGGGTGTGCCCAGGCACACCCGGCACACCCCGTGCGCACGCCTATGTAAACGTAATACATTGTATAACTCGTTCTGCCGATTTGTGCTACAATGTAATTACAGGACCCACCATTGTGACATGCTAAAAGAACTAAACTGGCAGTAGCTGGAATCCAGACGCACCCTTCATCTTTACAGCCTTGTGTTTAAGAGCTTTTCTGGGAAATTCCCACCCTACCTGAGACGAATACTCTCCCCGGCTGTTCCCATTACCAGCTCTTTATAGTCTACCTCAATACAAAAAGAAAGCATCTCGATCCTCCTCCTACAGAGCACCGCAATTGTAGAACGACTTCCCGCACACTTTCAAATCCTCCTCAAGCCTAGAGTCCTTTAAGAGATGCCTCTCTACATATCTCAGAATGCATCTGTCATGGTTGATTATATATTTCCTACCTGTTCTATGTTAAATTTTGCATATATTGTGTATTAATATTGTTTTTGTATTTTATTGTACCCTATTATTATTATTATTATTTTATTATTTATATAGCGCCATCAGATTCCGTAGCGCTGTACAAAGGGTGGACTAACTGACATTTAATTGTAACCAGACAACTCAACGTACATTGTAACAATGCAATGTTTTGTGAACCCAGGACATACTTGAAAACGAGAGAAATCTCAATGTATCTTTCCTGGTAAAATATTTTATAAAGAAATATATATAGATATATTATTTTTTTAAGCACTTTAGGTAAATGTTGAACTATACTGTTCATTTAAGGGAATAATGGACAAACATAACTCGGATTACATGTATACTGTCACAGACAAAGTCCTGTTCTCAGTTACTTTTGGTTTCTTCATGGGAGAGCCAGCAAAGGGGGCAAGTGCTACTTGGGTCCTAATATGCAAGGGTTGCGGGAGCTGCAAAAAAAATCCAAGTACTTAACTCTCCTGCATTTAGCCCATGGGCAGAACTCTTGCTGGGGCTGGCATTAGTATCTATGTGTCAGCCTGCCATGACAATATGGGGCCGGACTTCCTCCATCATAACATCACAACCCACCTAATTTGTCCTTAATAGCTATCTCCCAACGTTAGGTTGTATTGGTATAGGTGGTGAACCTTGCGATCAGACTTTGATAAGTTTGCATGATGTACCCCGTGGAGTTGTTTACAAGTGGCCACAGGGTCAAATGAGAAAGTGCTCATGATCGTACACACACAGGGTGTCATTGGTGCCAATGAAGTCACAGGAAACTTTTAAAATGTTTTTGGTACGTGCCTTATTTGCATATTTGGAACCGGAATCCTTGGCTCAGTTTAAAGACTGTTCAGAGGAAATCTTTGCGAAAGGTAAATCTGTTGACTTACCTAGGATGTATTGTTGTGCTGACAGAATGCTATAGTAACTCCACCACATCAAGAGTGAAGGATTTTTTGTTACCTTTTTACTCTCCATGATCGATGTTATGCAGTCTAAAACATGTTAATCTGGACAATAGTATATGTAGAGTTATACAGAGTTTTATAAAGATAAATAAGAAAGTAAGGATTGGCTACCTAGCGCAAATTAAAGCAAAAAACTATATATTGAGACTTTAAAATTTCAAACGCCTACTCACATTTTCCATGCAACAATTAAGCCTTCAGAAGCCACGCCAGATGATGCCTCCTCTGGTGAGATAGCGTGCGCATCTCCTCCAGTTTCTGCCAAGAACATCGTTTTTTTTTGCTATTAAATATAAAAGTACTCTGTGTATAAATGTTATGTATACATTGAAGTCTGTGTGGAGTGAATATTAATCCACACCAGCTGGGAAACAAACATTGCGAAATCATCTTGAAACAAAACCTATAGACAGCTTTTCTGTTTTATAAATCTGAAGTTGTTTCAGACATCAAAACCAGAAAAACATCCATCACATTGACCAGATTGTTGGCCTCGATTTCTTGCAACGAAAGAAAAAAAAGTAACTTAGTATAAATTACACTTCAAGGTGTGACATTTAATTTGAGGGTACTTATTCAGATCAATATGGTATTTGACTGTTTTGAGAACCATTTTTACTAGACTTGGCCATTTAAAATTTTTATTAAAAGAAAGAAGAAAAAAAAAGTTTGTCTGAACCGAATGTCATCTGTTTGTTCATTCGTTCTCGGATCCAATTCAGTCATTATTTTCATTTTGGAATTTCAGTGATCCAAATGAATTTTTAATACGGGCCACAGGTGCATCTTGGTTGTTTAATAGATAATACCCTAAATTGATACCCTTGTGGGATACCAAGTTATCGAGCTGTTTAGAACATGGCTCCTTTTAGGGAGCTATCTACTCAGAAGCTGAAAGACCAAACTTACGAAAAGTCCTTTCTTTTCATAATTTTGGTCTTTCAGACATTACTAATACTAAGTAAAAAATACTTTGGGTCAGTAAATAAGGGTTTAAAAATAAGTTAAAATCGTCCCTCCTGCTGATACCCGCCGTACCGCGAGTAGGGGTATGTCCACTAAATAGAGAGCAACCAGTGGTGCAAGAAAGGGGGACCTGACAAAAATTATCCTCCCCAAGTAGAGGTTCCCAAGGGGTTGTGAACCGTTCTCTCCCTCCCTGTAATATAAAATGAACAAAAGAACGAATTGCATGGACAAAATGTCAATTTAAAGAACATCACCAGGTTTATTTACTAATGTGAGAATTCAGAGTGAATTTAAAGTAAATTTCAGAGTTCAAAATACCCGATCTGGAAAAATCTAGCTAATTATGGTTTAGTTCAGCTACTCTGGCCTCAAATGTAAGATTCACTTTAAGTTCTCACTTTAGTGTCTAACCTTGCAAGCTAAAGTAACCAAACTAGAGACAAGTGATTTTTTTTCAGATTTTAAATATTTGGCTACTTTGGCCTAAAAACTGAAATTCACATGGAATTCCTAATAAATCACGTTTTGTCGAATAATTCCGATAGTGTTCCTTAAATCTATCCATTTATGGATGCACATTGTATAATGTGTACATAACCTTTCCGCAAATGTATGTATGGTGTGTGTGTATATAAAAAAAATATTTTCCTTCTTTCTCTTTATAAGCGCATTAGTAGGATCTAGTGCTAGTTTTTTAGCTGAATACAGCTTTTATCGTACTCATTAAGAACATGATGATTCTTTATACAGGTCAGGGAGTACCACTTAAAATAAGCAGAATTCTTAAAATACAAAAATATAACATTTCACACCTTCTAACATTCGCTCTCACTCCACCCTGTGATAGATGAGATTCTAGAAGCTGTGCGTGTGTGCACATGTACACATGCTGTGAAAATGTGTTTCTTTAGCATGAATAGGGAAATTAAAAAGAAAGCCCGTCTCGATTAATTTCCGCCAGGCTCAGAAACTCAACAGTAGCCCGTTCACCAGAAGAAATTTGTCCTATTCATTTCAAGCCTTTTGAGGCTTCTTTGAAGCTCCAGAACTTAATAAAAACCAGCCATAAATATAATGATTTAAAGCTGTCACCTTTTTAAATATAGAATTCTACGTATAAATATATGTTTTTGATTATTTATTTTACTTCTCAGCGGAGGCTTTGATTACTGTTATAGTAACTTCAGAATGGCTTTAAATATTTAAATGTTAGGACGCACGTGATCCTAATTCCATCACTGTGAGTGCATAGCTACGTGCTCACTACAAATGTTCAAATCTATTCATAGTCACGTAAGATCCTGGAGACAAACATTGCACATCAGATATCCACATTTATCTTGGACCGTTTGCGTACAAAGGAATGTAGGTTTTTGTTTTGTATGCATGGAACACCCACATATCCATAAGACTGTTACAGATCTACAGAAAGTGAAAGATTGCAGGGCTCAAAGTTGGTTTAAAACTTTAATTAGGGTGTGGGAGGAGGTACAGTGTTCAAACGGTTATGTGACTTCCCATAATTCCTTTGACATGGTTTTAAGGATAATACACCCGTATCTGGTAAATTCCAGGGGGGAATGAGGCTTAAAAAGCTTGTTTCATAGGAGAGTATTATCTTACCATCTGTATTAGATTAATGGTAACATGATCTCATCGTGGAGATCCAAGATTAGAATTCATCCTTTCCAGGTGCAGGCACATCTAGCTGAACCTTATGTGCTATCAAATGATAGCAGACACGGGTAGATTTTTGTCAGTCAGTTTTGTATCTGTGATGATTCACACTTTAATAAACGTCTAAAAAAATATAATATAAGCACAACTTTGGAACTCCGCAGGTTGTTTTGTAATATGCAACTTCTTTCGTCTAATAATAATCTGTATTCCTGCACGATTTGATCTAATTGCTAGTTTGATGCGCAGATACAAGGCAGATAATCTAAAATATTTATATGGTTGCCTTGTATGTCTTTTAACATCACAACTGGGTTTCATGTACATATATATATATATATATATCTCCATTGGTACTTCCCGTGCCACTGGGAGCTGTGCAGTGTGAAGGTCAAGGGTAAGGCCAGTGCAGTGCTCATGGTTTAATTCATGCAGTTAGTCAGACAATTATTTAGCTAACTTTAGTTCCAGGCCATGCCAATTCCTCCAGTAACATTTGGCATATGATTTAGGACATAATGGCAAGTTAAAAGGAATGCACCTTTGTATCATCACAGCAATGTAAACCTCTAAAAGTGACTTGCCAATATCTGATGGATCCCAATGCATTATTCTCCTGTGCAACTCACACCCACACTTCTGAAGGAGATTCCAGGAGGTTGACTGCCACCCAAGGGTGTGCTTTGCACGTGTGTTACTTTACATATTGTATCCTCATGATAGAGGCTGCCTAAGTACGTGGCATTGGCTTGCTGTTAACTTGAAGTTTAGATCAGTCAAACATTATTCCAGAGAAACCAAACCACGTGTCTCTCCACTTTTTTTTGTTGGAATACGTCACCAATAACAGACATGCACCTTCTTTTAAGTATGTTTACCTGCTGACTACCGCAGATCATCGTATTTGAGTACTGATCAGCACAGTGCGCATGCACAGCCAGCATGCCCACTAATGAGGACTGCCAGTGTGAAGCAAAGCAGGTGTCACACTATGCAGATATGTTCTTGTTAAGGACCTTCTGCAGCTGCTAGATTCTTTAATGACACTTTTGTGCAGATATTTTTGGGCTATCATTGTTGCTACAGAAGGAATACATCAATGAAAATATTTAAGCATTGAGTCAGTGGTCCCAAATTGGGACTGTCACACTGGATTTTTGTCTGTTGTAAGATCTGAATCTGAGAGCGTTAAGGGTTTATATACTAGACCTACAATTGTGACAAATTCAAGGTTTATTGACAAAACTGGAAAATTGGAAAAATCCTACAACGCAGCCATTTTCCCTGCGTGACTATTTTGACCTAATTGCAATTCCCTTATAAATTCTTCTCCATTCCCAGCATAGTGAATGAACGTGTTAATAATTTGAGGTCTTGAACTCTATATCAATCCAGTGTTTATTGAGCTTGTACCCCAAAAGACCACTTCCATTCTCTCCGCAGTATGAAAATCTTATCAAACTTTTTCATTGCCAGAGTGGTTATGTTTATAGTCCTTCTAAAGCCCTGAGCTCTGCACATGTCATATGTTAAACGGTTTAGTCTGAATGTAAAATTTACAGTTTTTAGCACAGGTGTGAGGATGTGATTCATTTTCTGAATATTTCCATTGAAAACTCCACCTGGAGAATTATGCCTTAGATGCGGTTCATATCCAGATCTTGCACAATACCGAAGTGGACACATAATGAGCTCCAGTCTCCACAATAATCTCCAACAGCTCTCAAGCACCGTAATGAGGTCCATATGTTGTTTTCTATTTTTATCTACAGAGGTGATAAAAAAGAAGAAAATTCTTGAGTTCGCAAACTAAACTATGAAGCCTTTGGGAATTTTTTAGTCGATGTTGTTAATCCCAGTAAATATCACCATTTTTACTATCCTATCCGGTTTAAACTTGAAATTCAATGTAGCAAGAACACTGCACGTTCTTGACCAGTTTGACATATTTTGGTTCTGAATTATCATTTTATTATTGAACTGCTTACATATTCGAAAACTCTATACGTGTGGATAAACCTAGGTTTTTGAAATATAGGAACAAAAATGAGGAAGACCTCCTTTAAGCTCTGTCTCTAAAAAAAAATAAAAATAAAAAACATTTTACATTTCAGATTAAGTCTGTAAGGTTTGGAGTGTTATAATGAGATCTGAAAATACACAAATTTTAATATGAGATCACTTTTTAATTCATTTTAAAAGTGGCACAATAAACTAAAATCGGGTGTATTCTCTGATATCGAATTCTAACACACCATACCTTAAAGATTTATTTTTAAGTTTTTGATTGATTTATAAACACTTAGGTTTGCAGTGTATACTTTTGGGAGTACAGAAAGGTGGGAGTAATTTATTAATTTCTTGTATATTGAGCTGGTTAAATTGTAGTTTTTTTTTTGTTTATCAGATTAATTCTGCCTTTTTGTAAAATACCATCATTGTCCTATGTACACAATGGTCTCAAGCACTAGAGGCAGAGATAAGCCACTGATGTTCTATCTTTTTACTTTGCACTTTTCGGAAAGATGGCCAGCCTACAAGCCCAGCCATACACTAGGTGGCCAGATGAGTACACTTGTATCCCAAACAATTATCTGTCTTTATAGATAGACACTTTTGACTACTCAGGTCCTAATGATTAATTCTACTTGCTGGGTTGCAGACACTGTTTAAGTTACGTCTGGCCACTCTCATTTATTTCGCAGTTATTGTACACAAACATGTCATGTACCAATTAAGTTGGTACATTACATGTCCTCAGCCATGCAAACCATAAATATGGGGTACTAAGTGGAAGAGCGTTACTGAAGTTCAACCACCATGACCGCTTCTGCACTTAGAAGTGGTTGTGTTGGTAGCAGTCTGCATTAAAACGCTGGACATACAGAGATATATCAATTTATTCATGTTCATTTTTTTCTGGGGGCTTGTTGAATCACCAGAACTCTGTACCCTGCTTCCTAATGTCAATTCCGTGCAAAGATTACATGTGTTGTCAGTGCGTTGGCAACAGTCCTAATGGGCTTCTCCCTTGCAGGCGGCAACTACAAGAGGAAACTTGTATCTCCCCTCCCTGCTTTCATTTAAATCCCTGCTTTCCTATACCCTTAACGTTTTCTTTAGTTTTTTTTTTTTTTTTTTTTTAAATAACCCTTAAATAGCTCTTGGTGCACCCATATACTTTGTCGGTGAGAACAGTCCAATCAAATGGTTCTTTTCCAGAATCATTTGATTGTACCTTGCAAGAGAAGCGGTGATATCAGATCGGGCATGGTGGAGCTCCGCCCCATGCTGGATTCCAGGTTAGCTGATAACACAGATTGAGACGGCAGATAAGAACCATTGGCCCATCTATCTGCCTAATTTTCTAATTTCATTAGTCCATAATGTTCTTTTACAGGGTTTTACAGCCTCATAATAATGCCCAATAATGGGAAAATAATAGACATCTGCAAATGATAATCTGTGGGATTATAGTCTTTTTTGGGCTTTTTCTGGGAGAAAAAAAAATTCCGATGTATGAGCACATTTAATCCATATCATAGTGTCATTTTACCAACATTAACCAAATACATGAATGTCACAAAGAACACCGGGAAAGTGTGTAGGTTAATATAAATTCATTGGGAGTAGCTGGGATTCCTAAACACATCATTAAAATTAAATAAAATCTGCCAGTGACTTGTAGCAACAAGTTAAATTACACTAGTTGCCAGTTTCCTCGTCAATAAATTTGATGGTTTGTGATATGCTGTGTTTGATGAAAACAAAATTATGAAGTAATAAACTTCCTGTTTGTTATGCAATTGAGGGAGTCTGCAGTTCAAGCCTAGATATGTTTATCAGGAATAATATAAATGTTAACAATGTATATGCTTGTTTAGATATGATAGAAGGTCTGCGTTACACAGGTACAACGATTTATTTAAAAATACTGCATTCTAGCTCTCTGTCTGAGCTAAGCCCTCCAGTGTAGGGCTCGGCTCATTGGCTGAGAGCGATCAGCTGACACTTAGTCAACGATTCCCCCTGCACTGTCAGGCTTATCGAATGGAACCTTTCTATAGAATGTAGTGCCTTGCGGAACCCAACTTAGAATTCAAACATTTCTAAAATGATTTTACTGCTTACAATGGGAAAGCACCACTACAGTCACATAACCATAACTACTACAGCACATTGTAGTGTAGTGATGGTGCTTGGAGTGTTCCTTTACGATGTATAGGCTCGAAATGCCAGTAAAAATGTGTGTATTGTTTTAAGAAGCACATACTGGAAATCGCAAAGTAACAGAGATGCTTTCACTTTTTCAAATTGTCATCCCTCATGCAACCAATACATTATAACAGTGTGTTCCAGTAATGTTTCCTACGATGTGCATCTGTCGTGCAATAATGGCATGGAAGCATTTGGCAGCTAATATGTTGTTTATAAATTGTGCTGCCGAACATCTAACTAATATATGGGTTTCAGTTGAAGTTTGCAGCATTTCCTTTATATTTGGCACAGAGAGATGTTTGCTATTATGCACTTGGAGTGTACTTACCTCTAAGCTCCCATAATACAGATCAGTGCTCAGGCATTATGGGAGGGCACTGGGGTGGGGACACTCCAGTAAGCAGCACAGGACACACAATCGTGTGACACAAAAGTTGTATACAGTCTTCTTGATCACTGGACATAGAGGTTCTGTCACATGGTGTCAGAATGACTGCGTTAAAGGGCAATATGAACCCATATCTAAACAATGGGAAATACAGGATATTTCGGCCTGCGCTTAGCATTAGGCAGTTCTGATTGGCCACTGCTGGGCAGCCTGTCCTCCAAACCTAGAAGACATTCTCCCTGAATGGGAGAGCATATCGACAATGATGCTATTTATGTCACTGGCACACCAGCTGTCAGGATCGGGTCAGGGATCCAACACGCAGAGTACAAAGAGTAGCAGATACGTATACCGGTCCTTAGAATGGCCGGACTTAACGTATAACTACGATAGAATGGTCAGAGACAAGCCGAGGTCGAGGGAACGAGAAGACAGGTAAGCGAGAGACAAGCCGGGTCAAGGATAACAGAAAGACAGGAGAGTAAATACCAAAGCCGGATCAGAACCAAAAGGCAAGAGAATAACAAAGCACTGTGTGACTAGGCGGACTAGAACCACGACAGGGCAATGAGTAAATGAGAGAGCCACTGTTAAGTATCCTGGCTAGAGAGAGAAGACACGCCTCCGGCGAGTCCTGATTCGTCTCCCGAGATTTGAGTGACAGGATGTTCCGGGTTGGCGTCATGACGTCGACCTCCGGTCCTCCTGCTATAAAAGGAAGTGACTCCCTCGCGGCCGGCGTTAGCAAAACCGAGTGAACCGCGAGGGGCCGAGGAGACATGCCGTCCGGACGGATAAACTTCTAAGTCTCTACCTCTCTCAGAGGTAGAGGCTTCAGGTACCCTGACAGTACCCCCCCTCTCAGATACGCCCACCGGGCGGAAGGAGCCGGGGCGAGATGGAAAGCGGGAGTGAAATGCCCTGCGAAGGCGAGGAGCATGAACATCCTCTTGTGGTACCCAACTCCTCTCCTCAGGACCATAACCCTTCCAGTCAACCAAATATTGTACTCTCCCCCGGGAGACACGAGAATCAATAATGGAGTTAACCTTATACTCCTCCTGACCCTCCACCTGAACAGGGCGCGGAGGGGCGATTGTGGAGGAGAATCTGTTACAGATTAGAGGTTTCAGCAGTGACACGTGAAAGGAGTTCGGGATGCGTAAAGTAGCTGGGAGAGCTAGACGATACGCCACTGGGTTAATTCGAGTCAAGATCCTGTAGGGACCAATATAACGAGGAGCGAATTTCATGGAAGGAACTTTAAGGCGAATATTCCTAGTACTCAACCAAACTCTATCGCCTGGAACAAAATTCGGAGCCGCCCTTCTACGTTTGTCAGCATGTTTCTTAACCAGTATAGAATTGTGTAGAAGAATCTGTCGAGTCTGATCCCACAACTTCCTCAAATTGGCCACATGGACATCAACCGACGGCACTCCTTGGGAAGGAGAAACCGAGGGAAGAATAGATGGATGAAAGCCATAGTTCATGAAGAAGGGGCTTGAATGCGTAGAGTCACAAACGAGATTGTTGTGCGCAAACTCCGCCCAAGGAATCAAACCGACCCAATCGTCCTGGTGTTCGGAAACAAAACAACGTAAGTATTGCTCAATCTTCTGGTTGGTTCGTTCGGCAGCTCCGTTAGACTGAGGATGATAGGAGGACGAAAAATTCAATTTGATGCCTAATTGAGAACAGAAGGATCTCCAAAAACGTGAAACAAATTGGGAGCCTCTATCAGAAGTGATCTCCGAAGGAATCCCATGCAAGCGAAAAATCTCTTTAGCAAAGATCTCCGCCAATTCAGGAGAAGTCGGGAGTTTAGGCAAAGGTACGAAATGTGCCATCTTGGTAAACCTATCGACTACGGTGAGGATAACAGTGTGCCTTTTAGAAACAGGCAAATCCACAATAAAGTCCATTGCCACACAGGACCAAGGTTTGTCAGGAATTTCCAGAGGTTGTAGAAGGCCACAAGGAAGCGAATGCGGTAGTTTAGTTTTAGTACAGACCTCACAAACTCCGATAAAATCCTTAATATCCTTCCGTAACGAAGGCCACCAGAAATCCTTGGAGATCAAAGAATACGTCTTGCGAACACCCGGATGACCAGCCACCTTACTCTCGTGAAGACACTGTAAGAGCTCCAATTGGAGTTCAGGAGGAACGAAATGTCTGGAAGCCGGAGTCAGTCTAGGTGCCAGATGCTGCAAGCTCCTTATCTGATCAAGTAGCGGAGAATGGACTTTGAGAGTAGTGTTAGCGATAATGTTACACTTGGGTACTATAGAGGACAAAACCGGCTCAGATACGGCAGCAGGTTCATATTGGCGAGATAAGGCATCGGCTTTAGAATTCTTAGAACCTGGCCTATATGTGAGTACGTAGTTGAAGTGAGTGAGAAATATGGACCAACGAGCCTGTCTAGATGATAGTCGTTTAGCCTCTCCAGTATAGGATAAGTTTTTATGATCTGTCAAAATAGTAACAGGATGCAAAGTACCCTCCAATAAATGTCTCCACTCCTTCAAGGCCATTATAACCGCTAGTAGTTCCCTGTCACCAATGTCATATCTGCTTTCAGTACCTGACAATTTTTTGGAAAAGTATCCACAAGGATGTAATGGTTTATCTACACCCAACCTTTGGGACAGAACAGCACCTATACCTGTCTCAGAAGCGTCAACTTCGAGTAGGAAAGGTAGTGTAGTATCAGGGTGAACTAAAATTGGTGCGGAAGCAAACAGCTCCTTGAGTGTCTTAAAAGCCAGAAGTGCTTCAGTAGACCAATTCTTAGTATCAGCCCCTTGTTTGGTCATATTGGTGATGGGAGCAATGATAGAGGAGTATCCCTTAATGAAACGTCTGTAGTAATTGGAGAAACCAATAAATCTCTGGATAGCCTTGAGACCCTTAGGTAAAGGCCAATCTAATATGGATTGGAGCTTCTCCGGATCCATTTCAAACCCCTCCCCAGAAATCACATAACCAAGAAAGGTAGTTTGGGATTGGTCAAAGCTGCATTTCTCTAGTTTGCAGTATAAGCCATGCTGAAGAAGTTTGTGTAAAACCCTTCTGACTTGTCCGTGGTGAGTTTCAATATCCCTGGAATGTATAAGTATATCATCAAGGTATACAATCACACAGTCATCTTGAAACTCCCTAAGAACCTCATTAATAAGGTCCTGAAATACCGCCGGGGCATTGCAGAGACCAAAAGGCATTACAGTATACTCATAGTGCCCATATCGAGTATTGAATGCAGTTTTCCACTCGTCTCCGTCGTGAATTCTCACCAAATTATAAGCACCTCTAAGGTCTAATTTAGTGAAAATCTTAGAACTTTTTAATCGATCAAAAAGCTCGGTGATCAAGGGAATCGGATACACATTTCTAATGGTTATCTTGTTAAGACCTCGGTAGTCAATGCAGGGTCTTAAAGAACCATCCTTCTTTTTAACAAAAAAAAAATCCAGCCCCAGCAGGAGAGGAGGATCTTCTAATGAACCCCTTGTCTAGGTTTTCACGAATATACTCCTCTAGAACTAAGTTTTCATTCGTAGACAAAGGGTATACATGACCCCTGGGGGGCATAGTACCAGAAAGTAAATTAATTTTGCAATCAAAAGGCCTATGTGGTGGTAAGGTATCAGCCTTTCCTTTGTCAAATACTGCCTTTAAATCTTGATACAAGGACGGTATCTGTACTTTGGTAGAGTCGGTAGCGTTATTAAGTGAGTTGACACTACAAAGAGGTGACACTTTCTTTAAACAATTCTCTTGACAATCCTGACCCCATGAAACTATTTCCCCTGATCTCCAATCTATAACGGGGTTATGTCTCTTAAGCCAGGAGTATCCCAGGACTATGGGAACAGAAGGAGATGAAATGAGTAGTAGGGATATCTCCTCCTTGTGTAGAATACCAGTAGTTAAGTAAAGAGGTGTGGTCTCCCGGAAAATCACAGGCTCAACTAAAGGTCTACCATCAATGGCCTCAACAGCCAAGGGTGTCTTCCTTAACTGGGATGGGATAGTGTGTTTGGTGAGAAACTTTTGGTCGATAAAACTCTCAGCAGCGCCGGAGTCTATCAATGCCATAGTCTCTAAAGTTCCCTTTTCCCAAGTTAAAGAGACCGGTAATAGGAGTCTATGTTCTTTGTAGTTATGAGTAGAGGACAAAATCGAAACACCCAAGGTCTGTCCTCTAGAGAAACTTAGGTGCGAGCGTTTCCCGGACGACTGGGACAGCTCAAACGTACATGACCTCTGACCCCACAATACATACACAGTCCCTCCCTTCTCCTGTACTGTCTCTCCTCCTCTGAGAGACGAGTAAGGCCTAACTGCATAGGTTCTGAAACCTGTGGAGTTTTGGTTTCAGAAATTTGAAATGATGGTGCTAGTCTAAAGGAAGATTTACCGGTTCTATCTCGAGTATTCTGCCTCTCCCTTAGACGTTCGTCAATACGAGAGATAAAGGAAATTAAGTCTTCCAGGTTCTCGGGAAGCTCTCTTGTCGCTACCTCATCAAGTATTACATCGGATAATCCATTTAAAAATACGTCTATATAGGCCTGTTCATTCCATTTTACCTCTGCCGCCAAAGACCTGAACTCTAGTGCGTAATCCACAAGTGTTTGGTTGTCTTGTCTAAGGCGCAACAGTAACCTGGCTGCATTGACCCTCCTGCCAGGGGGATCAAAAGTTCTTTTAAAAGCAGCTACAAAGGCATTATAGTTATAGACTAATGGATTATCATTCTCCCACAACGGATTAGCCCATCTCAGAGCTTTCTCAATGAGTAAGGTAATAATAAATCCCACTTTTGCCCTATCAGTAGGGTATGAACGGGGCTGTAGCTCGAAATGGATACTGATCTGGTTCAAAAAGCCACGACACCTCTCAGGAGAACCAGCATAACGTACAGGTGGGGTAACTCGGGAAGAAGCACCTACAGTAACTACCTCTAGCCCTGAACCCACAGAAGAAGCAGACATATTACGCATCTCCTCAGGTGGATTAATAGGACGAGATAGCAGCGCCTGTAGTGCTAGAGCCATCTGATCCATCCTATGATCCATGGCGTCAAACCTAGGATCAGGAGAGCCAAGCTGACAATTTGTACCTGCAGGATCCATGGCCCTGTCGTAATGTCAGGATCGGGTCAGGGATCCAACACGCAGAGTACAAAGAGTAGCAGATACGTATACCGGTCCTTAGAATGGCCGGACTTAACGTATAACTACGATAGAATGGTCAGAGACAAGCCGAGGTCGAGGGAACGAGAAGACAGGTAAGCGAGAGACAAGCCGGGTCAAGGATAACAGAAAGACAGGAGAGTAAATACCAAAGCCGGATCAGAACCAAAAGGCAAGAGAATAACAAAGCACTGTGTGACTAGGCGGACTAGAACCACGACAGGGCAATGAGTAAATGAGAGAGCCACTGTTAAGTATCCTGGCTAGAGAGAGAAGACACGCCTCCGGCGAGTCCTGATTCGTCTCCCGAGATTTGAGTGACAGGATGTTCCGGGTTGGCGTCATGACGTCGACCTCCGGTCCTCCTGCTATAAAAGGAAGTGACTCCCTCGCGGCCGGCGTTAGCAAGACCGAGTGAACCGCGAGGGGCCGAGGAGACATGCCGTCCGGACGGATAAACTTCTAAGTCTCTACCTCTCTCAGAGGTAGAGGCTTCAGGTACCCTGACACCAGCCCACCATACCCTGTCTGTCGCTGTCTCCTAATCTTAGACCAATTAAACCTGGCAGGCATGGGAAATCTAAACATTTACTAGTAATTGCAGTTGCACACTGTATCAATAACATACTTTCACTTAATTGAAGAGGATATAATTCTGGTTGACCTTTCTACAGAAGATGGCTTAACTAAAACGAAAAGTCCAAATGACTATTGCATGAGTGTATCTCGTGCATTGAAGGAACATGATTTAACAATAACCCGTGCTTGTAAAACTTTCCTCACTTTTAAATAAATGAATGTTTAGGATTTCCAGTTACCGTCAGCAGGCCAGTTGAGTAATTTCAGTTCTCAGATTTTCCTTGACCTCTCCTGGAACTGCACAGCCTCCTTAGCATTAGCAGACCGTTTGAAAGGAACCCTGGGACAGAATTATACAGATTACCCAAGTTACATTTGCTATTGATCATAAATTGGCTTCAAAGAACAAGCAGCTTTCCATGGGTGCAATAAGCTGGAGAAGAGACAGATCACGCGATGAAATGCACCAGGCTATGTATGGCTGTACTCAGCATCAAGAGATTTTATTTTATTATGTTTTTATTACTCAACTTTTTGATGAGCAGGACTCTATCAACCAACAGTGCTCGCTAGGAACTTTGTGTTAAAGTAGTCTCACGGTGCTAGATTGTAGTATAAACGTCAGGTTCTCCCAACTCCTGCGTACATACATATCAAAATAAATAAACCAACACAGTATTGTCTAACAGAAAATGATTACATAGGCAACAAACTATAAGAACCATAACTGCAGTGTCTAAAAATGTCAGCAGTGTCTAAGGTGGGGTCCTGCACACTGATCATGACGATGTTCAAATCCGCTTTATTCCCATACAGACTGATGGACCCCACCAGTCCTTAGGGGACTGAGGACATTGTAAACAGTGCTACTTGATGGAGAAATAATAATTCTACTACTGGATTTGGTTTGAGGCTACTGTCCATAAACCCCCTTGCCAGCCTTCCTATTCTATTTCCTTGGGGGTAATTGCCCCTGTTGCGGACCGTTTCAGCATAAAAGGGAATAAAATCCGTTTAGGCGATAATCCCCTTTCCTAGAGACAGGCACAGCTACTGCAGAACACCAAACTCCCGATCTGGATACGAAATAACACTCCGAACTGGAACAGCTGAACAAGAAAAGCATACAATCCGCTTACACTCCTGGCAGTCAGCTTACAATCCAATTCCCCCCAAGAACGAGACGACACTTCATTTTGAGGGTTAAACAGGAACTCTGGACTGGAACTCACACATACAGGCCACACCCAGGGGGAGGCATAAAATAACCAATCACATAGATGTTACCTCCCACGCATCCCCTCCCCTTAGTGGGACACATAATCCCATTATGCATACAGTGTAAAATATACTTTTACACAACTTTAATAACTTTAAAACCATACATCACATTCATATAAAAAAATACATATCCACAATCAATCCATTCAGGGGAACAACATATTAAAAAATGGCATGAATCCGACCAGGGGTTCAAAAGTTACTAAAAGTATCTTTTGTTCCTTTCTGGCTGGCAGAAAAACATCCCCACAATGCACCCTGGTTTCCTCCCTTCTGCCCTGGAGTTAATTGGAGAAGTAATCCAATTATCCAGGACTAGAGGCAGACTCCATTAACCACATGGTTGCAAAACGACATAAAACACTTTAAAATACATAAAGTCACATTTACACATAACACACAGACATTTCACCTATCCCCAGATAGCTGGGATCTGCACGCACAAAACTACCGAATAGCGCGCAGATCCTACTCACACAGTACAATTGCCATGGAGCTAAAGTCTTTCCCATAGTCTTTCATTATATGAATAGGCTCCATGGTATAGCTATCTGGGGTATCACATTCCCATAAAGTCTGGTCCATAGTCCAAAGGCAAGAGGCAGGCAAGCAGCCCCCTCCAAGGACACGTGGCGAGGTCGGTTTTGCCACAGCCCCCCTTGCCAGCTCTGCGATGCACGTGCAGCTGCTATATCTACACCTGGTTTCTATGGTGGAAAACCTATAAATTGCAATTATTATTATTTTATTATTTATATAGCGCCAGCAAATTCCATAGCGCTGTACAATGGGCAAAGGTTCTATGAGAGAAATCCTATCTGTTTTGCAGCTTACTTGTTTTATTGTTTTGTTTTTCGTTTTGTTAGGAAAGAAGTAAACATTATCACTAATATCAATTAGTCTTATTTTTGATTATTTTATACAGTAAGACAAGTCCGTCCAGCCTCCGTTAGCTACAACATCACAAAGAACATCTGTAAAACCTTAGAACGCTGGTAACCTTTTTTGGATTCCTGACTATACCCAGTAGAATTATTGTTCCAAATACTGATCTGCTTGTTATATTCTTACTTTGGGTGGAATGCTATAGTGCAGTCTAATTTATAAGTCCCTATACCGTCACCTTCGACGGGAGCCCAGTTGTTCTCAAGAGTCACTCTCAAATTCTTTCTTCACAACAGCAAAAATGAAGCATTCCACATGTGAAGCCATCGAGAACAGCTGAGATGGGTACAGGAAGCTTTGCATGTTCCAACACAGGTTGATTTATTACACAAAAATGATTCCGAGCATCTGACAAACCTAGGAGAGATGCCTATATACCTCCACTAAATACGACTAATACAAAGCGTAACCACACTAGCCTGATTACCTACCTAACACCTGCATTGCACAAGTTCATACTAAACTACCACACTAACCAAGCCTGCGTACAAAGTAAAGTCGCTGTTCTAACATTAGCAAATTTATGTTATATTAGGACAATACCTAAGCAACGTAAATCCATACTCTTTATAGCCTTAAAAAAAAAAGTGCTTGTTCTATCATGTACCTCTACGTTTAACGGTTTCAATGCGCTGGAGGATTGCCTTTGGGGTACCTCGCATGCAAATGTTATAAATTTACGCACGACAAAAATAAAGAATAAAAAAAAAAATAATGATTCCGAGCACGTCTGTTAGTTATTGTGAAATGCTGATGTCGGTGCCAGAAATATTTCAATCAGAATGTTGTAGGACATGCTTTGTCATCTTTCTCACCTGAGTAAGAGGTGGGGGAGGAAGGCTGAACACTGCACACCTCCACAGGACACTGGGTGCATTTGTTGCTCATCCTGTGGCCACAGGGAGCTTAGTTAGAAAGTTTGGCAACTCACAAAATCAAAGAATAATGGAATATATGTGAATCATAGATACACTTATTATGCTAAGAATCAGTGTTTTATTTAATAAAGAACAAAATTTACTCTGAATTAAAGAGCATGTATAGTATAAAAGGAATAGCTATTACTATGATTTATGGATCACAGGGTGCTAATGCAATTGATATTAACATAAAACATATACTTTAGAATTAAGATAGCGGACAGTTGTCTCAAGGGGCTAATGTAGAAAAATAGCAATAACAAAGTTACAATGACAATGCAGTCCATGGACTAAATGCTACATGTTGTGAACATTACAGTCTTGTTCCTAGAGAACTTGGATGGAATATCCTGCTTACTTGTGTATGATTGTTCCATGCAGTCTTTAATTGAATGGGTTACTTAAAGCACCGATTTTGATGTTGGTATTTCTCCAGTCAACATAACTATTGCAGTAGTGGTTATGATGCCAGGAGTACACCAAGGAAAAGTTCGTCCTGGAACCAAAATATTTGGAGTCAAACAAACAGAGCTGAACAAAATAATAGTGAGAAAATGTGTTCCAAACAAAAATAAAAAACACTTAAAAGTGGAAAATGAACCCAAGTAGACTTAAATACTCAAATAGAAACATTCACGCATGCCAATGCTGAATTAGTGGTTAAATAACCTTTATTGAATTGCTAGGAAAGTCATGCGTGGTATGTCTACTAGACAGTTAAAAAGAAGTGGAGGAGGTGTATCAAAGAGTGGAGAAGTATTTTAGCGGGGCCTAGAGAGTCCTCGGAGAGACTTAGGTTTATATTTGAAAACCCTTTCCTGATGTCTGAGTAAATTCTCCACTAAATATAATGTTGTAGGGAAGTTACACTGAGACAGCGTCCCCTTGAGGTATAGTAAGAGACCAGTAAACCGTGTTAAGAATAAGTAAGCGTCTATAGAAGGAGATAGAGAGCCTGTATAGAGAGTCTAGTGCAAAAGTAGTAATACTGTATCGGTAGAAATAACAAACGCTAGATACTTAAGTGATCGAACGTAGCACCTGAAACAGCCAAGAGTCAGAGACTATCAAATAAGGCTAAGCTATGAGAAATGTCCACCTGGATACTCTTTTATAATGCTCTATAATAATAATAATCCCATAGAGGCAGATATCAACACGGGAGTGAAAAATCAACGAAATGCTACCGCAAGGTTCTCAGCAGATCGTGTTATAAGCAGATATCCTGTGAACGTGTATGGGATATCAAGACTCCATTCCTAGGCTGTCTTATAAAATATACCCACAAAAACTGACACTTCAATGTTATCTATAGATAGCTGTTAACAGACAATCTTCAAGCGATTATGCTAACATACCATAATTCACTATCTCAGTGCTCTCAGCCGGTCATAGGCTAAACTAATAACCTAGGATGAGTGAGCAGTCTCGGAACAAACTTCTTTGAGTGAATTCTTAAATAGATAATTAACAGTGCTCACAGCCTAAGTAACGAAAATTAAATAGTCACCGGACGAGATTCTAAAATAGGCTACGAGGTAGCTAAGGAGCTCAGACCGAAGTCCAAACTCTGAGTAATAGAGGGACCAACAACCCTACAAAGAACACCCCCACTGCCGGATACTTAAACTAGAAATCCATCACCAAAAAAAGCCAAAATTAAATTAAAGAAAAAGTAAAGAAACAAGCGTAAATGAACGCTCGACACGCGTTTCGGCACTGTGGGAATACGCCTTCATCTGGGGCTAGGATGATGCCAGGAGTACTGTGGCCTGGTTCCCTGGTAATGAGGCAAACCTTGTAGCAACAATTTCCCCCCTTACCTGGGACTGCGCAGGGATCTGATGCTTCCTGGTGATCCAGGAACGCTCTTCTGGCTTCTACAGAGTGACAGAAACTGGAAGTCATGGCCATCATCATTCAATAAAATTTACACAGAATTGACATTAGCCAGCCCAGATCTCTAGTTCCGGCCTGGTTGATCACAACCCAATGATGCAGAGTTATACCTTTGGCAGCAGAGGGGTTGAACTCAGTATATGCATAGTTTCATAGCAAAACGCTGCACATCCAGACTCCAGATACAATGACTACTTCAAGTCACTGAATTGGTAATGGTGCTAGGAGTAACCATTTAAGGAATTAAAGAATAGTGGTGAAGCTCATGTCAAAAAGACAATGTTGGTGAAGGGCATTGTTAAAGATGGATCTTGTAGTGGATCTTAGGTCTGCCTTATTTATTCACTGTGTCTGTGGACATTGAGTTTTTTTTTTTTCAGTTTGTTTTTTATTGAGGCAAATTAATTGATATACATAAGTAGACATTGCAATTTAAGAGTTAGCATTGATTACATATGAATAACGTGTTAAATGTTGCAGACAATAATCTAGTTTTATCATAAAGAAAAAAAAAGAGAGAGATAAAGAGTGCATGTGAGAGCTTAGAACGGAGATATATGACGTTATAGAATGCAAAGAAAACACATCAGCAGTAGATGCATAATATGGCCACCCTACATGGCCACTTTACAAATCGTGTATAATTATAATTGTATAAGAGAGGGTAATATGGTAAGCAAACAGTCAGTGGCGTACACACAACCCATGGGGCCCCGGTGCGAAAACTGATCCGGGGCCCCCCCCGTCCCCCCCGCGCGAGCGCTTACTCTGCGCAGGCTGGGGCCGCAACACATGGCGGCGGGCACCTGGTCGCAGGGCTGCGGCCCGTGCGACCGCGGTATGTATGCCAGTGCATGCATAAACACATACACTTAAAGGACCACTACAGACACCCAGATCACATCAGCTCAATGAAGTGGTCTGGGTGTCAGGTCTCTCTAGTTTTAACCCTGCAGCTGAAAACATAGCAGTTTCAGAGAAACTGCTATGTTTCACTGAGGGTTAATCCAGCCTCCAGTGGCTGTCTCATTGACAGCCGCTAGAGGATTTTCTGCGATTCTCACTGTGAAAATCACAGTGAGAAGACGCTGAACGTCCATAGGAAAGCATTGAGTAATGCTTTCCTATGGGCGGTTTGAATGCGCGCGTGGCTCTTGCCACGCATGTGCATTCGGAGCTGAGAGGCGGATGGGGACGGAGAGATCCCCAGCGTTAAGGGAGTCCGGCGCTGGAGAAAGGTAAGTGCTTAAGACACACACACACACACTCTCATGAACAGACGCACACATTTACTGACAGACACACACTCAGTGACAGATGCACAAACATACTCAGTAACAGACACACACACTAACACACACTCTAACACTAACACACTCTAACACACACACTCACACACACTCACTAACACACACACTCACTAACACACACACACTCACTAACACTAACACACACACTCACTAACACACACACTCACTAACACACACACTCACTAACACACACACACACTCACTAACACACACACTCACTAACACACACACTCACTAACACACACACTCACTAACACTAACACACACTAACACTAACACACACTCACTAACACACACACTCACTAACACACACACTCACTAACACACACACTCACTAACACACACACTCTAACACTAACACTCACACACACACTCACTAACACACATACTCACTAACACACCCACACTCACTAACACACACACACTCACTAACACACACACACTCACTAACACACCCACACTCACTAACACCCACACTCACTAACACACACACTCACTAACACACACACTCACTAACACACACACTCACTAACACACACTCACTAACACACACACTCACTAACACACACTCACTAACACTAACACACACACTCACTAACACACACTCACTAACACTAACACACACACTCACTAACACTAACACACACACTCACTAACACTAACACACACACTCACTAACACACACTCACTAACACTAACACACACACTCACTAACACACACACTCACTAACACACACTCACTAACACTAACACACACACTCACTAACACACACTCACTAACACTAACACACACACTCACTAACACACACTCACTAACACTAACACACACACTCACTAACACTAACACACTCAAACGTTTTTTGTTTTTTTTAATCCCCCCAGCCTCATTACCTGTGGGAGAGCTGGGGGGATTCCCTGGGGTCCAGTGGTGTTGCTGGCCCTGCTGTCACCCGGCTGGCTGGCGGGCGCGCGAGGGAGCACTGTCCCCTGAGTGCTCCCTCTTCAGCTCCCTCGCGCGCCGCGTACTGATGCCGGAGCCGGAAGATGACGTCATCTTCCGGCTCCGGCTTCAGTGCGTTGCGCGAGGGAGCTGAAGAGGGAGCACCCAGGGGACAGTGCTCCCTCGCGCGCCCGCCAGCCAGCCGGGTGACAGCAGGGCCAGCCTCGGGGGGCCCGGAGGTGGCCAGCTCCTGGGCCCCCCAGCAGAAGAGGCTGGCCCTGTGGGTACATACCTGGGTCGCAGGGCGGCCGGGCCCCCTGGTGGGCCGGGCCCGGTCGCAGCCGCAACCCCTGCGACCCTGGTATGTATGCCACTGCAAACAGTTAAGTTTCAGCATAGGATCTGCACATCATTCACTCTGATAAAGGAGGAGGCCCGTAAATGCATGAGCATGACCTTGTTAGCCCAATAAAAATGAGAAACAGAACAAGGAAAATGCAAAGACAGTATAGACAGTCTCAGCATTTTGGAGTAATCATGGACGACTGTTGCATTCCAGATAAAGTGTTTCACCTTGTTAACATCCCATTGATGTGGCTCTCATGTGGATTGTTGCTTCAGGCTGGCCATCTTGAGGCCCAAAACCCAGACAATGGCTTGTGTCTCCAAGATGTCAGTAAGCTTGTGGACAGAGCTATCTTTAGTAACTTAAAACAAAATAGGGCTTCCCTATCAATAAGGGCATACTTTTCTCCCTAAAATTACTAGTAACTGGACATGATAAATCAGAATAGAATGTAAGCGTGTGACACACTTGTTGGAGAGCTCCTTAGAGCAGATACATATGTTATTTCATGAGGGCTAAAAGTGTACGATGAGATCCCTTGAGGATGAGTTAGTCGCCTGCCAGCCTCAGAATAGTAGAATATAAGCCTTGGCTCTCTTAGGTGACAACAGGCTAAGAAACTGTTGGCGGAGGTAGTGGGGCATTTCGGCCTCACCCACCTTGTACTCTTCTTATTTTAATGTTTTTGCATCAACTCTTGTGCTTCTGGTCTACTAGTTTTTCCTGTTATTGCCTCTTAAGCTTGAATAATTAGTTTGGGTATTATGCAATGAGGCCTGTTTGCCCATAATCTCAGTAACCCTGTGAGGTTGTGTGTTTCTTCTCCTATAATCGAGAGGTCAGCCTGGAAAAGGGGACGGATATCCTTTAACAAGGACTCAATGTCCCGTTTGGTAGCGGGTGTATCTGCCTCATAGTCAGACGACATGTGGAAGTAGGCCTCCTCCCGCCTTTGTCATCGAGCGTGTCCAAGGATGGTACCCCCTCGGAAGAAGAATTCTCAGCTGAGGCAGCCATCATAGATTAACCACGCAGTTTTTCACTAATTAACAAATCCACAATATCTCAGGAACCCTTTTCTGTAGTGTTATTGCGTTTCTTCAAATGTTCCCCATTGTAATAGGAATAAGAGGCAGTGTTTGTCACACTTGCTGGCAGATTTTGTTTGTAAAAAGCGAGTTAGATGTGGTCCCATGTGGAGCTCGATCAGAACACCTCTTCTCAGGCAGCCTGTAGATCCGTTCTTCCAGGACATTAAGTTTTTTCTAGTAAATTTGCATCGTCCTTGAATTTAAAAACTCCCTCCGCAAAAATGAAGCATTCCACATGTGAAGCCATCGAGAACAGCTGAGATGGGTACAGGAAGCTTTGCATGTTCCAACACAGGTTGATTTATTACACAAAAATGATTCTGAGCATGTCTGTTAGTTATTGTGAAATGCTGATGTCGGTGCCAGAAATATTTCAATCAGAATGTTGTAGTGAAAAGAAGTAGAGACTGTAATGGCCTATTTACAAAATTAGTCAGGTCACGGGAAGGTATGTTCGTTCAACAAATGTCTTGTCCACCAAGCGTCCCAATCCATTAAAGCTGTATAAATAGAATTTGTGAGAAAAGTTCACATTTAGAAGCTCAGTTAGTTGTGCCAGAACGTCCATATAAGATGGATATTCCGTCCCGTATATTCCAACATCATGTATAATTAATACACGGTTAAATTTTTCTCTTAGTTCTGGATGTTTTATTTTGTATTTTTTCCAAATATAATGGGTAATAGTGCGCTACATACAGTACATTGTTTGGCTGCACCTGTCATACTTGACCCCACAGTTTGTGGATTGTTAAGTGGCCACTTTTTAAAAAGCTGATCTGTAATCTTTGGCTTGGGGCTGTCTTGAAACGCATTTTTATTGTGTTCAGCGGGGTCTAAGTTGCTGAGGAACCGACCAAGTTGGGGATCTAAATTTAATCCAAGTTTATAATTCTTACATCTTGATTACACCTGGCCTTAGTGAATAGGCCCCAATGTTTGCCCTGTAGAAGAAAAAAAACACTTAAGTTGCTAGCATTGTAAAATAAATGGTACAAACATTGTCATTTAATGACATTTAATCCTTTGGGTGCATACACTGGCTAGGGACTTTAAGAAAATCTAATACATTCTAAATTCCTTGTGAAAAACATTGGATTTATTTAACAGAAACTGTCTGAAAGGGCCTGTAGCTAATGAACAGTGCTTCTTTGTACTTTTAATCATTAAATGAAATTGCCGGTCCTTTGAGAGTGTTGTAGGCAGGAGTGTATATCTACATGGCATTCTGTATGACTTGGAGTACACACTGCGTTTCCTGAAGCACTAAGCTTATTACAGATGTTGAATGCTACAACGTTTTGTTGTGGTCCTTTTCTTTTCTTTTTTTTTTTAATAACTGTACCCATTTGTTTCAGTTTTTCGAGTGACAGTCGGGGCTTGGAAAGTATTTCAGATATGCAAACGGTCAATAAGACTCCGATAATTTCCCCTGCTGAGAGTACTAACTTACAAGTTACTTTAATTAAAGTAAGATGAGCCGTATAATGCCGAGAGTTTGAATGGCTTAGCTATGTAGAGAGAGAGGTTAACGAGCACAGCCAATTACTTTACAGGATTTCATTATTCGTGCGGTATTCAAGTTATGCATCCAGGCATCTTAGAACTTTTAAAAGATTTGTTCAATGGGCACAATTTACCAAGCAACAGTTAAGGAGCAGCATAATATGAATCTCATTATATACATTACAAGACCTGGACAAATGCCATCTGTCAGGTAGACATGGAAGGTACATTTTACTGGTGGTTCAACTTCACCTGCTATTTTATTTCAACCACTATTTGTCCTAAACAAAGATAGCTTCCAACAAAATGGCTGTTTTCTAAATTCTGCGTAAGTGCATACAAATGGCTATTATTTTCCTCTGTATACATTTTATCATTTCATTTAAGTGGCTACTTTATCAGGAGTCCAATAAAGTGCATGGAGCGGCAGTCTGTTGTCTGTTTGCTCCACCTACAGAAGGCTTGCAGCCACAAGTCTACATTGACTGGTTGTCTCCCTTTCCTTCAACCAGGGTACAGAGCCAGTGTGTGCCTGCCAGCGTGTGCCTGCCTGTGTGGCCAGGGGTCCCCAGATTATTTTTGGGTTCACATCCCAGGTGTTTTTCTGACCCTAGCAAAGCTCCTGCCAAGATCCAACCCATGCAGATCATGTCTTCCTCAATCAAATATTGGCTCCCATGAGTTAATTGCACCTCTGGAGCAACGTTACATTGGGTTTTTTTCTCTTTCAAAGTTATCAGTTGAATAAAAGTGTTTATCTGTGATACATATCCACTTTTATTGTGACATTACTGATTTTGTAAAAATGCACACATTTTGTGGTGTTGCTGTTGTAACAGTCCCAACATTCACATATATTGCAAATGATATTAGGATTCTGCATTCTTCGATAAATGTGTAAACGTGGCATTGAGCAGTGTTTACATAATGTTAGTTCCATAGTTTTGCATAGAAAGTGAAAGTCATATTTGTTCAACTACACACTAGACTGAGTTACATTTCATAAAGACTTTGCGACACCCTCTACACAATTTCTGGAAACGCTTACCAAATAAAATAACATATTTTAAGCACAGGTTTTTTTTTTCTTTATGAATTTATTGTAATTTAATTTAATATGCTTAAAGGAACAACTTTAGCTTAATGTAGCAGTTTTAGTGTATAGATCATGCTTCTCAGGTTTCACTGCTCAATTCACTGCCATTTAGGAGTTAAATCACTTTGTTTCTGTTTATGCAGCCCTAGCCACACCTCCCCAGGCTATGATTGACGCAGCCTGCATGAAAAAAACTGGTTTCACTTTCAGTCAGATGTAATTTACCTTAAACAATTGTATCTCTTTCTCTGTATTGAACTTTAATCACATACAGGAGGCTCTTGCAGGGTCTAGGAAGCTAATACCATAGCAGGGGATAGAAAAATCTAAATTAAACAGAACTTGCAAGAAAGGAAGGATAAACTTTAGATGACTCTTTACAGGAAGTGCTTAGGAATGCTGTGCAAGTCACATTCAGGGAGGTGTGACTAGGGTTCATAAACAAACTGATTTAACTCCTAAATGGCAGATAATTGAGCAGTGAGACTGCGGGGACATGATCTATACACCAAAACTGCTTCATTAACCCCTTAAGGACACAACTTCTGGAATAAAAGGGAATCGTGATGGAATATTTCCGTCATGTGTCCTTAAGGGGTTAAGCTAAAGTTGTTTTGGTGACTATAGTGTCCCTTTAAATGATACAGAGTTTGTGAGTCCTTGGACCTGGAGGAATGGAGCATTATATTTGATAACAGCTCCAGGTGACTGTGTGCACCCTGAGAAAAAAACTCCTCAAATTTCTGGCAAGGTGGTATTTGCCCCGCCTCCCCTTCACCCCCCCCCCCCCCCCCCCCCCCCCCCCCCACACGCGCACACACACACACACACACACACTTGGCTGCAGCACACACATCCATCATACTCTAAGTGATTTCAGGGTTGTGGAGTTACGTGGCTTTTATCGACACATTCCGTGAACTTGGTGTGACTCTTGGAGTTAACATTGCCCCTAAATCCTGGACAGCTTTGCCCAATTGCCCATACCCAACTCTAGAACTTACATCACATGCCATAAACTAATCTTACACATATGCACGGCCTCTGGTCACTGTACATCTCTATTTTCCTATTTTTCATTTGCTCTCTTGAATTGAATGATTTTATTCATTACTATACTAATCAATAATGACCATACCATTTTTTCATCTTTTGAAATTTTCTCTTTATTTCATTAGAAATTATTGCCCTGTTTTACATTTTCTGTCTTTGCTTAAAGGGACACTCGAGGCACCCAGACCACTTCTGCCCATTGGAGTGGTCTGGGTGCCAACTCCCACCACACTTAACCCTGCAAGTGTAATTATTGCAGTTTTTATAAACTGCAATAATTACCTTACAAGGTTATGTCCTCTTCTAGTGGCTGTCTATCAGATAGCCACTAGAGGGATTTACGTGTTCTTAGAACACAAAAAGTGTTTTAAACGACGCTGGACATACTCACACTATGCATGAGGACCTTCAGCGTCGCTGGAATCCCCATAGGAAAGCATTGAGTAATGTTTTTCTATGGGGAGGTCTAATGCGCAGGCTCAGCTATTGCCGTGCAGGCGCATTAGGTCTCCCCCACACGGGGGAGGAGCGTGGGCAGAGCCTGACCCAGCTGGATTCGGTGCTGCGTTCAGCAGTCACTGAAGGAGTTTTTACCCCTTTAGCAACATGGGATGGGGGGTGGGAGGGAGAGGTGCATTGCAGGGTCCTCAGTGCCAGGAAAACAGATATGTTCTCCTGGCACTGGAGAGTCCCTTTAATACACATTTTTGAATAACGTCCACTCTTGTGGCCCCTTGTTCTATTCTTCATTGTCATGGGGCTTGTGTATCATTTAATTGCTACTGTGTTTTCAATATAAATTTTTTTTAAAAACATTTGCGTATACATTTATCGACGGTTTACATTTCAAGTCTGCACTTCCTCTTTAACGTTTAATGATGTAGGGTGTAACGAATGGTGAGAGTTTAGCGCTCGTAAATATCTGATAAACCAATTATCAATTCACTCTTTGGAATGTTTGCAACAGTTTAACATAGAACTCTAGTTAGAGCAATGACAAAACCCGAGCAGAAGGCTATAAGACAAGTTTCAATATCTGTGAAGTGTCTTTACACAAGATGTAAAATATAAATGTCTCTGCATTACTTCAGACTAATTCCTGCACGCTGTCCTTGCTAAATATGGATCCAAGCGAGAATCGCCACACACAGACTGGCTCGTTTCACAACTCGAAATCTCATTACTAATACCAAACCAGGACTCAGTTTTACAAACAAAGCAGTCACACAGTCATTAGGGATGTACTTTGTATTCAACGAGTAAATACTTCAGTGCCCCACGTCACTACTCACTAATAAACATAACACACAAACATTAATTCTGCATGCTATAATACAACTGTTCCACCAAATCCCATCGTGTAGTTATCTGCTGACAGAATGCAGAACACCAAGAGCACAAACAGAGAAGCTGATGACCATGTCTGCTGTCTGGACAGTTATCTTTTGGCAGTGACCTGGTTAATGATTTAACCCTTGAGGTGCCAAGTGGGAGAGCTGTGCGGTGTTAAGCAGAAGAAGGTGAACGATAGATGCCCGAAAGGTACACTCCTACCCACCTCGGGGTTAAATGTACTGCAGTTTTGAAAACATGCTCATTGCCTTTTTGAGGCGGTAACTGAATGGTTCTTAACCCCAGCACGCTATACATAGACTGCGTACAGTACCCAGCCCATACTGTCATCTGATCTGAACAATATGTTTCCTATTTTACAAATTTCCAAGAAATGCAGTCCCCCCCACCCCCCTCTCCAATTTGCAGGAATCCAGTGACAAGCCACTTTCATTTTTAAAGCAAATTCTCTGTTTCTTGCCTCACCTTTAAATCGCATTCCTCTCCCACTGTTGGCAATATCACTAGATCTTGTCTCACACATCTCCTTCATTAAGGTATCTTACGCTTTACTCTGTTGCCAATGGAGGTACTGCCATATCCACATTTACGTAGCACAGCTGGTTTAACATAACTGGAAACGCCATGCTCTCCATCCAGGTTCTAGGCTCGGCAACTGGTTGTCTGGGTTGCTGCCTTTTTTTTTTTTTTTGTACTATGGTTAATGTGTCCGGAATTAGCAATTTGTTGAAATTCCAGGAAATAATCAAACCATAAAGGGAACCACCATTTTGGAATCTCCCTTCACATTTAAAGACTTGTCCAGGTATACCAATATATGCAAATTTGATGTTTTAAACCAGACTTTCTCCACAATTTGTTGTGGACTAATACAGACTGTATTGCACTATCGTGTTACAGTCCAAAATGTGAATGCTGCCACCACTCCCATTATTTTTGTCATAGTACCACTGTTGTGATCAAGACAGGCCTCACTATCCTTTATAAGGTCCCCTTTCATCTTATCGTGTTTCATAACAAATTATGAAATATTCACTGCATTATCCTCAGCTGAGTGGCCAAGCATCAGAACTCCCAGCTTTCTCTATGTTCTGTTAAAAAAAATGTGTGAGCTTTCCTCCATGTGGTGGAGAAACAGAATTTGAATTGGGGAGGGGGGGGGGGGGGTGATACAGCTTGAAGGAAAGATGCAGCTCTTGGTGATACATAGCTATGGGAGGAAATTGGGAATTATGGCCTTGATAGGAACATGCTGGGTATGTTGGATATGGCTCTCAACAAATGCACAATAAAACTAGAAAAGACAGGTCCACAGGCAGCTATAAAAACTCATATGAATGGAGGACCATAAGAAGTAGATAAGACAATGCACTATAACAATAGGAGGCAAGTGAAAACGGACAAGCTGGTACAGGAGATACACTGTGAAAATGATGCATTGCATACAAAATAGAGCCACACTACGTACAATTATCAAAAAGTAATCTTTGTGGTGGATGGTGTGTGGGCACCGGATTCACAAAAGCAGTACGGGCAAAGGAAAGTCACAAAGAAACACTAAGGCCTGGTACTAAAAAGCCACAAAGCAATGGGATCGCAGCCGAAACAGCGAAAAGATGGGCACAGGCAAAGACACATACGGAAAGTGGGACACAAGAGTGACATAGGTGTAAACAAAAAGGTACCCAAGAATTGACACACAGGAAAAATAGCCACAACACAGACAAGGAAATGACACATGGGAACAGGAGCTACAAGACAGACTAAATCTGCAAGAACGTGAGATGCAAATGTCACACAAAGCAGTGGATGCTGCAAGCCAGTCACAAGGTCAAAGGAAACAGCACACATTGGCAAGAATACACAAAGAGACACAAAGAACAATGCTGTTACAAAGGGACAGAGACCACGAATTTGGCACAAGCAGAGAGTAGAAAATGGACAGAACAAGTATTTTGCTTTACAACTGATATCAGTGAAGTGGATGCTTTTAATTGAACATGTGGTTTCTGGCATTTTTTTTTTATAGGCTCCAAAGTGTTAAACATGTGTGTGTTGGTTACTTAGCTTTCTGCCGTTCAGATAGTTAACACAGTACGATGACTTCCTCTATGTACTTTGGCTACTGGCTTCCAGTAAAAGTTAAATTAATTTCCCATAAGAACGAGATGAAGGCATGACTGAGATGAGGTAAACACAGTAAGAGAGCACAAGCCAGAAGATGAGGTAAACACTCACAAAGAACGGCATTAATTATCGCTAAACTAAACACAGCATTTCTATATAGGGAGCAAGATCCAGGAAAAGGACTGCAACCCTATGTTATACTGCCACGGCTGCAGGAATAAGGCACAACATATCTGGAGCAGTGCAATGTCTCCCCCAAACTGTACTGTGAAACCGGCATTGTCTGTTTAAAAGACGACATATATATATTGCTACATTTATGGTTTTATTTCTTTTTTAATGCAGGGCTATATCATCTCAGGTTGACAAATCTAACAAAATGGCCCAGCTACATTACATTTCGTACACACAGCTATCCCAACTAGATCAATACCTGCTGTATGGAGCCGCGGAATATGCTTTATAAATAAAATGAGCAATAGAAACCCATAGCAATTAGCTGTAGCTTGTTTTCAGAAGTCTCTATGAGCAACTGGAAATGAACGTCTACTGGATGCATGGGATAGCCTTCTAGCGGAAGTGGTAGAGGTTAACACAGTGAAGGAGTTTAAGCATGCATGGGGTAGGCATAAGGCTATCCTAACTATGAGATAAGGCCAGGGACTAATGAAAGTATTGCGAAATATTGGGCAGACTAGATGGGCCGAATTGTTCTTATCCAGTGGCGTACACACAACCCATGGGGCCCCGGTGCGAAAACTGATCCGTGGGCCCCCCCCCACGCTTACTCTGCGCGGGCTGGGGCCGCAACACATGGCGGCAGGCACCTGGTCGCAGGGCTGCGACCCGTGCGACCGCGGTGGCTGGGTCCTGGGCCCCCCAGCAGAACAGGCTGGCCCTGGGTACATAACTGGGTCACAGGGCGGCCGGGCCCCCTGGTGGGCCGGGCCCGGTCGCGGCCGCGACCCCGGTATGTACGCCACTGTTCTTATCTGCCGTCACATTCTATGTTTTTATGTTACTATATTTTTATCCTTTTATTGCTCAAATTGCAGAGTCTTCAAACCCAGATGGAAATCACATAATTTACCTTCTTGTTTGTTCCTGGTCACAGATATATTTGAAGACTAAAAGCACATCTGGATGAAAACAAATAAACGTAACTAATCTCTAAAGTGTGTGTGTGTATATACATACACACACACACATATATGCTTCAGAGGTTAGTTTAGTTATTTCTGTTTTTTAATTGGTATCAGTACTTTGCATTCCTACATATTGTAAGGAGTTCAGGGACACAAATTGATCTGCTCATGTTTGTTTAAAAAAGTTGCATCCATATCCTTTTAGCAGGACAACTAGTGCAACAATCTGAAGTGGTTATGGTCCTTGGAATGTCCATTAAAATGAATATGCTTAACCCCTTAAGGACACACGACATGTGTGACATGTCATGATTCCCTTTTATTCCAGAAGTTTGGTCCTTAAGGGGTTAAAGGGTTCAGAGAAAAGAAAGTGAGATAAACACACGTATAAATATAAATACAATACAACCTGGAAAAATTTGGAAATATTCCAATATGTGTTAAAAGGAATCTATAAAATAATTAAAAAAAAAAATAGAGAAAACCTAGCGGTATGCAGTAAAAGAAAAAAAACGAACCAGTGTGTGGTAGGTAGATCACTTAAAAAGTTCTGCTGATTACTAATGGCGAAGACAGAATCAACACTCTAGACATCTACTCACTGCTTCAAAAATATACGTAGAATTTGTCAAATTTTCTATTGACTCGTAAGTGCAGGTTGAATTATAGATCACACTCTGCCTCTACCGAACGTGAGGATATGCGGTGGGAGCTAATGCACGTATATTATTTGTATGCTAACACACTGCTCTCTCCTTTGATATTACATAGAAAAACACTTACTGTTAAGATGTTGATGTACTGAGCATTGCAATTTATGTTTATAAAACGGTTTTCTATCTCTCTTACAGTCTCTCCATTTTCTGCTGTCACTCCCCCTAAAGCTTTGGACCTGGCATTTGGTGTCCTGTGTGAATTGATTCAGCGGTGGGACCAGGTTACGGCTGGCATCATCTTTCTGATGGAGTGGTTGTTGGGAGAAGATGACCTAAGTGATCTGGAGACCATGAAATTGGTAATTGCTGACCACAAATTGCAGTCAAACAAAGACCTGTCTAACATCGGAGAGCATGCAAAACAACCACATGTGAAACAAGCATTAAATAAACAAGTGGCCGTTGGAGAATTAGGCAATATTGAAAATATGCTAAATTTTAAAAGATGTCTGAGATCCAGAAGGAGTTCCATAAGATAGTGGACTAATTAAGAGTTGAATAATGATTTATTTACATAGTCCTCCTATGGATGGCTTTCAAAGAGCTTTGCAGTTACAAAATGAAATCAAACGATGGCAAAGGAAATAAGAAATGTTTTAAAAGCTGCCAGGATTAGGGTGCATTAACCAAACGTCTGGCTAGACAGGAAACTTTTCCATAGTAATCATTTCTCTAGAATTCTTTTTTACTGGATGAGAAAAAACACTAAATTAAAATCTAAATTAAGTTGTTATGGTGCCAGGAGGCCCCAGGTGCATTCTTATGTTAAGGGTTTAAACCCCAAAGGCTGCTTTCTGCATCGGATCAGTTCCCCCAGGCAGCATGCGGCTTCTGAAATAGAGTTTGAGGAAGCATATAGTGCTGTCGGGCAAGGGCACCGCTGATTGGCTATTGAGGTCATTTGACGCTCTAAGCCAGTCAGTAGCTCTGCATTCATAAAAAAAAGGTACGTACTTAGATATATATGTTATGGTGACTGGAGTGTTCTCTGTAACTCTCACAAAACTTTTCCTTTCTCTTGGAGAGCTAAATCCTAAAGGAATTCTAGTCCACTGTGGGTGACATGCAAGTTGACATTTCTGTTTAATTAGGACTTGCCATTCCTATCAGCCCTGGTAGTTTGGTTGCTACACTCGCTCATAAATCTGCTGACCACTTTTTTTTCCAGAAGATTCGAAATTTTTATGTGTAGAAGGGAATCACATTGCTCCCCGGCAATAAAACCAATACAAATTTATCAGACATTTGTTGTATAGAAGTGTATCACAGAGCTCCACAGCTATAAAACTCATAACAATGTAAAAGCATTGTGCAAAACAAGTGCTTGTCTCTTACTATAAACTGCGGTTTCATTTAATATTATGGACATCCGTAGTTAATGCGGTCACCTGATATGCTCTAGAAGAGTCCTTCTGCCCACCTCTGCACCTTCACCCCAAACATAAGTCTCCCTCTTCAGTGGTTTGAAATGTTGGGAAGCATGTATTCAAGTTTGATTAAAAAGAAAGGAGCACGTTATTTGTTAAATAGACATAGGCAATTTCTGTTAGTGTGTGTTGTAATGTATTATTGTTAGTTTACAGTACATTTTATTCACATAATGACCCACAGATATATTATATCTGCTCATACCATGCAATCATTGACTCAGAAATAGGATAATGAATTTGAAAAGTAAGTTGTTTGTAAGAACCAACCCATCTCCCACCAAACCCCTAGATTGGACCAGTGTAAGTCCTGCATTGATTTACACATTTATTGTGTTGTAACCTACACGTACTAACCTGTTGTTTCTCCCAAGGAGGAAGACGAATTGTTTGAGAAAGGGGAAGCAAACTTTTGGGCTGAAAAGCTGATAAACATTCGGCTTCTTTCTATACATCTTCACAAGCTGATCTCAGAATCTTCTGCCCTTCCACCATCTGATCCAGAACTTTGCCACATATCCAGAGCTGTCTCCAAGCGTTCAGAAAGGATCCAGAGGTTTCTTAAAGAATTGCCAACTACTCCAGAGTTTCTGAAAATGGCTGAATACAACAGACTGCTCATCCAGAGAGAAAGGACTTGCAAATGCTTTGAAATACTAACTTTACTTCAAACAAAAATGAACAAACACATGATTTAGAAAACAATTTTGTTTATTTCAATGTTATAAGATCTGAACAGTTTTATTATAACTTTTCATCAACATTTTTAACATCATTAAAAGCAATACAATTTTAGATTTAATGTATTCTCATCTTCACTGTGAAGGCTTATTTACTGGTGCTGTGTTTCATAATATTTATATTATCCACATAGTAAGGAGGGTGAAGAATTGGGTATGTAGATATGAACTTGATAGCAAAGTATGCCCAGCAACACAAAGTGGGAAGCAAACTCCCAAACAGAATTAACATTTCTATTATCTTAATCTCAGAGCTGTTACCGTAAAAAAGATTTTTCTCCTATTTTTCATTGTTCCATATTTTCACTAGTGACTTACTGAATTTCCACAATGGTTTATTAATCATTCCATAGGTATCTATAAACTACCAAATTCTACCACGGCCTCAGCTCCCTTTTACTCAAATATCTGCTCATGCACACAGTTGATTCTAGAATAACCTTGCACCCAGTGAAAGCCTCTTATCCTATTTAAACGTATCCAGTGTCTTGTGGCACGGCCGTGTAAGGAATTCCATCAAGTCTCAGAAGCCCCATGAACCTCGGATCTTAGCCCACAGGAAACGGCAATTAAGAACTAACCAGCATGCGTATAATAATACAAGCTCTGGGAATCCAAACTGGTACCAAATGCCAGATATTTTAGCAGAACATTTGTTTTTCTTGCACAATTATCACGATATTTACATTTTTTTTTAAAGGGACACTATAGTCACCAGAACAACTACAGCTTATTGAATTTGTTCTGGATCTGGAGAGTAGAATCATTACCTTCAGGCTTTTTGCTGTAAACACTGTCTTTTCAGAGAAAATGCAGTGTTTACATTACAGCCTAGTGATAACTTCACTGGCCACTCCACAGATAGCAGTTAGAGACCCTTCCTGGGTCATGGCTGCTTAAAATGCATCCAAACATTCAGTGTCTCCTCCCTCGGCATGCAGACACTGAACTTTCCTCATAGAGATTCATTGATTCAATTCATCGCTATGAAGAGATGCTGTGTTTGAATCATGCTGGCTCTGCCCCTGATCTGCCTCTTTGTCAGTCTCAGCCAATCCTATGGGGAAGCACTGTGATTGGCTCAGGCTTCCACTTCTGATGATGTCAGCAGGCATTGGGCAGGTCTAAAGGAAACAGTGACAAAATAAGCAGCTCCAGACTTAATCACAAGTAAGATTTTACTATATTTAGGGAGGCATGAGGGGCCCAGGGTGGCTAGATGTTGGTTTTAACCCTATAGGGTTTAGTAATACATGTTTGTGTTCCTGACCCTATAGTGCTCCTTTAAATACAAAGAGTCAAAATAATCACAATTAATACTTTTTTAACTAGACTTTCTCCATTATAGATTCATATTGTGTTCATACAGTGCAGCCCTTGCCAAACAGTCCTACTTTTCCTCTCTCATTAGTTCATGTTCCCGCAACCCCAGGCGTCTCTAACACCTTTGATTCTCTTCTTCGCCCTGCTGTGGCCACCCCCCAAACTAACCTTACTGCTGATAACTTTGCATGTTACTTCACTGACAAGATTGAACAGCTTGCCATTCTGTTTCTCAACCACACAACCTTCAGACATTCTCCCCAGCTACTGACCAAGAGGTGGCTGCTCTTCTTTGCTCCTCTCGCCCAGCCACTTGCCCACTCGATCCTGTCCCATCTCACCTTATTAGATCTCTCTCCACTTGTCTCGTGCCTTCTTTAACACACATCTTCAACTGCTCTCTCTCTTCTGGCATCGTCCCTGCTAACCTTAAACATGCCACTGTAGTACCTATACTAAAAAAAACATCCCTCGACCCGTCCACCCCCTCTAACGACCGTCCCATATCCCTGCTCCCTTTTTCCTCAAAGCTTCTGGAAAGACTTGTCTTTACCCGTGTGTCTCATTTCCTCAATTCCAACTCTATCCTTGACCCCCTTCAATCTGGCTTCCACCCTCTCCACTCTACAGAGACTGCCCTTATCAAAGTTACTAACGACCTAATCGCAGCTAAATCCAAAGGCCACTACTCCATACTAATTCTTCGTGACCTCTCAGCGGCCTTTGACACCGTTGATCATGCTCTCCTTCTTAAAACTCTTCAATCGCTTGGTCTCTGTGACTCTGTCCTCTCGTGGTTTTCCTCTCATCTCTCCCAACGCTCATTCAGTGTCTCTTCTTCTAATGATACCTCCTCCCCTCGTCCTGTCTCGGTTGGAGTCTCCAAGGCTCTGTCCTTGGTCCCCTTCTATTTTCTCTTTATACTGCCTCTCTTGGCAAACTTATTACCTCTTTTGGATTCCACTACCACCTGTACGCTGATGACACCCAGCTATATCTCTCCTCGCCGGACCTCTCCCCTGCCGTCCTGCAACGTGTCACTGCTTGCCTTTCTTCCATCTCTGACTGGATGTCCTCCCGCTTTCTGAAACTCAATCTCTCTAAAACTGAGCTCCTTGTCTTTCCTCCTCCTAATACTGATCCTCCTCTTTTGCTCTCCCTTCAAGTTTGTGCTACCCACATCAGTCTATCCTTGCAAGCGCACTGTCTTGGCGTCATACTTTACTCTGGTCTCACCTTTGAGCCTCACATCCAGCATGTTGCCAAATCCGGTAGATTCCATCTTAAAAACATAGCCCGCATCCGCCCCTTTCTTGCACCAGATACTACCAAGGAGCTTGTCCATGCTCTAGTAATTTCCCGCATGGATTATTGTAACCCTCTCCTGATTGGTCTTCCCAAAAGCCGTACTGCACCCCTACAGTCCGTAATGAACGCTGCTGCTAGACTGATTTTCCTCTCTAGTCATTTCTCTCACACCTCACCCCTCTGCCAGTCCTTACATTGGCTTCCTGTATGCTATAGGAGTCAATTCAAGGTACTAACTCACACCTATAAAGCACTGAACAACTTTAGCCCCTCTTATATCTCCTCACAGATCCATAGGTATGTCCCTTCTCGGTCTCTCCGCTCTGCCCGTGACCACCTCCTGTCCGTTGGCTGCACCCGTACGGCCAACTCGCGCTTGCAGGACTTCTCGCGGGCGGCTCCCTTCCTATGGAATAGCCTGCCTACTGCCATCAGACTCTCCCCTAGTCTTGCATCTTTTAAGAAGTGCCTTAAAACCCATCTCTTTAGGAAAGCTTATGGCCTCCAAGACTAACCCCTACCTCACATACCTGTCTCTTGTCCTCTCCTAAAGGGCAGCCCACCTTATTTGATTGCAAATTCCTGTCCTAATGTGTTTTACACCCCACCTCCTATAGAATGTAAGCTCGATTGAGCAGGGTCCTCTTCAACCTATTGTTCCCGTAAGTTTATTTGTAATTGTCCTATTTATAGTTAAATCCCCTCTCATAATATTGTAAAGCGCTACGGAATCTGTTGGCGCTATATAAATAGCAATAATAATAATAATAACTAGATGATAGAAAAAAGTCTTATACATTTTTTTAAAATAGATAAACACAGAGGCGGAGCCTGACCGGGTAAGAAGATGGCCGCTTAGCGCGTGAACTCCTGCCATCGGGTGCAAAATAAAGCCCGCAATAATGCTAAAATCGGCACGCAGACCCCCCAAACACACAGGCACACACACCAGGACGCCAGCACCCACTTACCGATATATGCGGCAGCCGCAAGCAAGATCAAACGCCCTCGGTAGCCACAATGTTCCGGTCCCAGCGCTGTCCGGCGCCATCTTCCCCACAACAGGCGGACGACACAGCCTTAAACTCAGATCAGAGTGAGGCAGCCGATCCAGCAGCAGCCCCCCTTACTAAAAGAGATCTGCAGCTCCTGCTCAAAGAAGCAGCCACAGACATCAAGACACACATGGCAGCTGAGCTGGAGAAGAAGCTGCACAGCATAAAAGCAGAAATAGCAGACCTGGGAGAGAGAACAGACCAGGTAGAACAGAGAGCAGACGAACTCCTAAACACCTTAAAGGCACAGGAGGAAGACATTGCCACAATGAGACACAGAGTGGAAACTCTGGAAACAGGTATGGAAGTCCTAAACAACCGCTCAAGACGCAACAATATAAGGATAAGGGGCCTCCCTGAGACGGTAGCGCCGGACATGTTACCCGCCACGCTACGCGAAATTTTCGTGTCCCTCCTACCAGACGCTACACCACAAGACCTGACCATAGACCGGGCACACAGGGCACTGAAGCCCCCCAGTCAAAACCAATCCACACCCAGAGATGTCATAGTACGCCTACATTACTTCACCTTCAAGGAACCAATTTTATAAATACATATCACCCATCACCCTTGCCAAACGCAGAGAACTCAAACCTCTCACTAACGCACTGGCACAAGCGAACATTGCGTACCGCTCGGGGCACCCATTCAAACTCCTAGTACGCCAGCATTACACCACACATGTCCTTCAAGACATCTCCAAAATGGCAACCTTCACAGCAACACTGGGCATCCGAATACAGGAACCACTGGTAAAGTCTACAAACCCAGCGACCAGTATCAGAACCCCCCGGGCACCACTCTGGGAAACACCACGACCACATCAGAACCGTCCAGCCAAGAAGCAGCTGCAACTCGTCCGACAAGCACAAGACCACGACTCGTGAATACAACAAAGGTGAAGCCCAATGGGCGCAATGGAGAACGCACAGGGACTGCTTTGGGCGGCAGAGTGGAATAACCGCCATTGACCGTCCCGGACGAAAATAACTTATATCCTTTACTGGAACTGTATAACTGTTCATAATTACAAAGTTTAGTGAAAGGACTGAGCAAGAATACTGGGACGCTACTTAAAGAGTTGGGCGAAAGGGGACGGAATAGAGGGGATAGGGAAAAGGCGCTAAAAGCAGGATAGGGGGAAGGGGGTGGAGGGAAAAGCAGGGACAGGGGACACATCTAGGTATCAATGAAACAGGGGGAGGGAAGGGAGGGAGAGGCGGGGAACTGTGATGATCAATGTTAACAAAAGCACACCTAAACACTGATCCAGGACCTTAGCGCCCTCGCACATAAACACGTCATACACCATAGCAGCCCAAAAGAACGGGGACCCCAGGCTAATCACCCCGGCCCACTAGCAATCTCCAAAACCCACAGGATAGGCCCAGTACAGACCCCCTGCGTGCGAACCCTAAACGAAACCAGCCCATAGCGGGACGTACTGAGAGGACCCCCCGTGTGATGCACCACAACACACGGGACAAAAGGCGCACACCTCATCCAAGTCAGGATGAAGCCGCGCACCCCACTCCACCATGCCTCGCAAAAGACCTAAGACCAGGCAGTTGTTGTTGTTGTTACTGGTTAAATATGTTAAGTTGGTCTCACTAAGGGGTAACGCAATGACCTCCCAAACGGGGTCCCGAAAGTCTACATGGGACAGGCAGGCAGGTCACTCCAATACCCAGACGAAACAAACCCAACCACACCACCATGCCAGCTAGTCTAACATGCATCTCTATAAACTGTAAAGGGCTAAACAATCCTACAAAACGACACAGACTCATGCGATGGGCCAACCGCACCAAAGCAGGCATCATCCTCTTACAAGAAACACATTACTCCGCAGAGCGCCCCTTCCCCCTCCTGAGCCGCCACTTCAAGGCATGCCACTTAGCCAATTCTGATACAGGTAAACACAACGGAGTGGCAATCCTTCTGAGGAAATCATGCCCACTACAGGTCAAGTCCACTTACAAAGACCACCACGGACGCTACCTAACGATAACAGGCACAATAGGGCCATCTAAATATGTTATCTCCTCCATATATGCCCCTACAACCCCAGAACCTGAATTCTGGCCCACATTACAAGCCCACCTGTCTACACCCGAATCACCATAAAATCATAGGAGGCGACTTTAACGCAACCATCTCCCTAACGATAGACAGACTGTGACAACCACAGTATCCAACTACACAAAACCAACCATCCAGATCGGACAAACTCATGGCAGACTTTATCTCCAACACCAAACGTATTGATATATGGAGAATACACCATCCAACTGCACAAGACTACACATTCTACTCCCACCCACATAAAACGTATTCCCGCGTTGACTACTTCCTAGTCTCCCCGTCACTTCTCCCAATTACGACCGCAACAGCAATAGGCAATATAACCTGGTCTGATCACGCTGAAATATCCTTAACATTTCAGCCACCACATATCTCCAAACCCTGGTCATGGAGACTCAACCTGATCCTACTACACGATCCACAAACAGTACAACAACTTAAATCAGAACTCACAAACTATTTCACCACGAACAAAGACTCAGTCCAATCACAAGCAATCCTATGGGCCGCACACAAAACGGTACTTAGGGGCTCCCTCATCAGCATAGCAACAGCACGCAAAAAAACACGCCTAGCACACATAGAAACAACTCTTAACGAAATTAGAAACCTAGAGGCCAAACACAAGCATACACCCACCCCTGACCTCACTGCACAAGTCCAACTACAGAGGCAAATCCTCAAGAACGCAATGACAGCGGATGCAACTAAAGCCCTTCAATGGACACGACAAATGTTTTACGAAAAATCCAATAAAGCCGATACCCTCCTCGCACGCAGGCTACGCAAAAGAACACAGGCCAAACACATAGACCACATTCGCACACCTTCTGGGAACACCACAGATATTCCAGTCAAAATTGCAGAGACATTCCAAACATATTTCTCAAACCTATACGACCACTCCCCACAGCACAGACAAAACACCTCCAACCTAACGGACCGCATCCACACATTACTCAAACAAACCAAATTACCCACCTTACCAGACGGCGCACTCGCACAACTCTCGGCCAACGTCTCGGAACAGGAGGTGACAGCCGCGATTGGAGCCACCAAACCAAATAAAAGCCCGGGCCCCGATGGATACTCAGGCATTTATTACAAAACATTCCTAGACACACTACTGCCACATATGATAAGGCTATATAACTCCCTACTACAAGGAGAACCACTCCCCAAAGAAATGCTACAGGCTAACATCTGTCTCTTACCCAAGCCCAACAAACCCATATCAGACCCAGGCCACTACAGACCCATATCCCTTTTAAACGTGGACTTGAAGATTTTCACTAAAATACTCTCCAACCGGCTCTTGCCATTTCTCACCAAACTGATCCATCCAGACCAGGTGGGCTTCATCCCCACCCGACAAGCCAGTGACAACACCAGAAGGATGATAGACCTGATCTGGGTGGCAAACCGACGCAATATTCCGACCCTTCTCCTATCCCTAGATGCCGAGAAGGCCTTTGATAGACTTCTCTGGCCATTCCTTTTTGCCACATTGGAGAAATTCGGCTTCCCCAAACCCTTCCAAGATGCAATCAAAACAATATATACCAACCCCACGGCCAACCTCCTCATACCGAACACAAACCCACCTACCTTCTCCATAACAAATGGAACGAGGCAGGGATGCCCACTGTCCCCCATCCTCTTTGCCCTATCCCTCGAACCCTTAATGCACCTCATTCGCACCACACACACACACGATAACAGGTATCGCAGTACGCACACAAACATACAAAGCAGCGGCGTACGCTGACGACATGCTATTGTCACTCACGAACCCGTCACACTCCCTCCCACCTCTCCTCAAACTCATAGAAGAATATTCCGAGATATCGGGATACCGGCTAAATCTAGATAAAACCGAGGCACTCATGCTCAATATAGAACCAAACCACAGACAAGAGATACAAAACACATACCCATTCAGATACAACACCTCACACATATCATACTTGGGAATCGTTCTACCAGCGGAACTACACCGCACATACGCACTGAACTTCACTCCGCTGATACAAAAAACAATAAACGACCTGCTCCGCTGGGGGGACCTGTCTTTGTCGTGGCTGGGACGTCTAGCTACCACGCTGCCTTTACTTTTTCCAGACCCTCCCCATCCCAATACCCAACTCTGATTTCAAATACATACAGACACACATAGACAAATTCATCTGGGCGAATAAACGACCCAGAATAAAACGAACAACGATGTACATCCCCAATAAAACCGGAGGTCTGGGTCTACCCCATCTCCAACACTATTACCATGCTGCCCAACTCACCCACATACAAAACCTCCACGCACCACCAGGGATCAAACGGTGGGTTGAACTGGAACATGATCTATTTGGCTTCGACCTCCCCTCCCTCTACCTCTGGGTACCAAGAAAATCCAGACCCATGCCACCACCAACACTCCCAACACTGTCAAACTCCATTGCCATATGGGACAAACTCACCAAGAAATTCCCCATCATCAATAACCCAACACCACTAACCCTCATACTGCGCAATAAAGCCTTCCTCCCAGGCATGAACCCGAAAGACTTTGCACACTATGAATACAATGACCTCTATAGGTTCTACCACTTCTTTGTTGGTGGGAAACTACTACACTACAACGAACTACTACAACCACACCGAGCATACAACACTCACGACCTCTTCAGATACATACAACTGAGGAGCTTCCTGGAACTCCCAGAAAACACGACAGCAGCCACCACCAGACTTACAACTTTCGAAAGAACATGCATACACAACCCAACCCACAAAGGACAGATCACTAAAAATTACACACTATTAATCACTAACCAACCACCGGGAGCAATGGCATATGTGGCGGCTTGGGAGAGGGACCTGGGACCACCAGACGACCCAACAGACTGGCAGGAGGTGTGGGAGGCCACGGCATCCATATCCATATGCGTAAATCATAAAGAACAGGCCTATAAAACTATGCTGAGATGGTACCTAACACCTACACGGCTATACCACAGGGGAAAGGCAGACACAGACCTGTGCTGGAAGCAGTGTGGACACAGGGGCACATATATACACCTTTGGTGGCAATGCCCCAAGCTGACGCCACTATGGACAGAAGTAGCACATCTGATCTCCAACCTCCTCCACACCGACATACCCCTAGACCCCTGGATATGGCTCCTGTCCAAGCCATGGGAACCCCTAACAAGAGCACAAAACAAACTCACGAACAGACTGGCCTTAGCAACTAGACGAGCAATAGCAGAGCTCTGGGGCACCCCGAATATACCCACATTAGCTGTAGTCATACGCAAAACCAGGGAGGCTATGGAGATGGACAGGCTCTCAGCCAAGATCCACGAAACATCACATCACTTCTATAAAATTTGGGACCCATGGCTGAACAAGCCCTCCCTAACATGAGACCCCCCAAACACTAGGCCAAACAGCAGGACCTCGCACTCATACCACGAAGAAGGGAGGACCTCAGCCTTTATGACAGAGGGAGATCCCTGGCACAGACTGGGGCAGAGGGCCCACACAGAAGCTCATCCGAGCAACCCATGAGCAGGCCCAACACACAAGATCACACCCAAAGAGCACGCATGGCCCGCAACAAAAGAGCCTAAAATACGCCCATGCAGGGAATCAAAACACCAAACTGGAACCCTTGACACATTAAATAGAACCACAACTTAACCCCTGAGACCGAGAACTCGTACCACTTGTATTTGTATCCATACTTTTGTAAATATGTGTTATTTTTTGCGTTACATTATTTTATATTACCTTGTACATTTAGCGCAAAGACAATAGGGCACAACATGACGCAGCCAAACAGACAGGCACCAACTAAAAGTTCGGCGAAACCAACTGTATCACATGCCCCTGTCTGTCAAATCAAGCATATCAAATGTCTATGTAATGTATGCCTTTTGTCTCTTTTAGTGTGAAAACCTGAAAACCCAATAAACACAGAATGTTAAAAAAAAAAAAAAAATAGATAAACACAGCAGAAGGAGAGGATATTGCTCTACTTCGCCCCTACACCCCTACTTAAGCTTGAGTTGATTTATGCCTTCTAAACGGATTTCAATATTGAAACCGAGTTCTACAATTTAGAATGTTTGTTTTCCTCCCAAACGCATAACATTCTGCAGAGATCTCACTTCTGATTTATGTCTCTCGCTTTAATTATAGGTTCTAAATTATAGAAGTTATAAATGTGATTCATATATAACCAGCTTGAATGTGGTATTGAACCCTTTTCTCCAGGCATGAAGTATTAAAGATCTCCTGGATGCCTACAGCAATTAGCTCTGTGTGTTTTGAGGTAGTCTTAATTAGCTATTTCACACCGCGCAATGCTGAAGTTAATTTATAATTGCAATACATTTGTCAAATTCTTTTTATTTTTTTCGACTGGAAATATGGATTTGTTGTGTTTGCTAATGTGACCAGAGCCAGGAAAGGAAAGACTAGAAAGCCTTGTGTGCGCTTTGCCGAGTGAGAGCCACCTGTAGATTGATAATGTGTTCCATCATTTTTCATGCACTTTTACCTTGTTACCAAGTAAAGTGTGAATTTATTTGTTTTCTTCCTACAGAGGTGAAAAATAGATTGCACAACTTGATTTTGTATGAAATCTTAGTGGACCATAATTTAGATAAAGTGGAAAAACTCCAAGTTGGTTTAAAGGGACTCTGTGCCAATACAGTAACTGGAACATACAAAACCCACCCCTTGCGCTCATTATAGCCTAATTTTGTGCGGTGCTTACAGTTATTATAAAAAATGAAATTAAGGGAAGGTGTACTAAACTACTTACCCTGCAAAGGGCAAGCATGCTATTCACCTGGGGCAGGGTGGCACGCATTCAAATGTCAGCGAGTACATTGCTGGCCGACTCCTGTACTACTACATACAGCTCACTTGCACACACGGGCACTTCACTGCACGTTTTTGTTATGATTTAAGTTTTTCCTTTCAATTTTTTTCTTCTATGCCTATTTAGTAAGTTTAACAGGGAGAGATGCTTTCTTTATTTTACTTTATCTGTCTGTCTACTTTTGATTATTAGGGCTGCCAATCTTTTAGACAGTGACCTTTCTCCCTTTAGCACTTTTTTTGGTGCTTGGGTACTAAGGGGAGATTTACTAACACCCTATGCATTAAAGGGCCAGGACTAATAAAGCCTATATGTATATCGCAGACTTAGGTGTTGACAGCACAGCGCATGCACATATCATCACAGTATGCCTAGGTATGAGAGCCAGGAAAAAAAGAGTTAAGCAACTATAAATAAATGTAGTATCACTTTAAGGAGTGCTGGACCGGTCTTCTCTTTTTTTTTTTTCTTCTTATACAAAATAACCAAGCAGCGTCATTCATGTTTTTTTTCATGAATAAAATGACTACATGCTATATTGCATGAAAAGTGTATAACAGAGCTTGTAGACATTTCTGAGATTTTTTGTTTGAAAAAAGTTCTGGAGTTGAGACATGGGTGATTTATTGGGGATTACGGAGGACTACAACCAATATGTTTACCCAACTTAAAGACCACATGAATACCTCCCAGCCATACATTGTTCTGGGCCCAAATACCTATATTTTCTATCCTAATATCCATCTCTTCTAAGAACTGCTTTTGTTGGTGTTTGTGTACAAGAACGCCATAGTAATGTTACTAACAGTAAAGTGTCTTTAAACAATAGAAAAATGATTAGAAATCAGTCTTTGTAAATAAGATACATTGTTCTTGTGCTAAATTAAATTTTAGCTGTATAAATAGTTAGTAAGTCACCTCAAATATCTCAAACCAGCCCTACCCCTGGTCACACCCCTACAATGAAAGTGTCTCTTTGTCCATTCGAAATGTTAGGAGGTATGTGCATGTCACATGTTGCTGTTGTCCTCTTGTCTTGTCTTTAAGGGCCTTGTGCCAACATGGAATATCTTGTTTAGTTTACTTTTGCGTCTCCACACAGTCTTGCAGTTGGTAATTGACTGGGTCATTCCATTTTTAAACAGGTTCTTTAAATTGTGGATTCTGACATAAAAAGCCATCACTTCTTAAGGGAGTCCCCAAATGTTGTAAAACTACAACAGTTAGATTGGCAATTAATTATAGAACTTATGGATCTAAAACATGTTTGCCACGTCTAAAGTGGCAGCTAATTCATTGTTCAATGACAGAGGTATTATGGGAGGGAACCAAAAGACTGATTAAAAAAAAAAAAAAAACACTAAATGCACCCTGGCAACTTTATCTCAATGAAGTTGTGTGGGTGCATTGGCCCTGTAGGTTTTTTTTTTGGTTTTTTTTTGTCAATCTTTATTTTATTTGTGCATAAAGAGAACAAACACGTTTGCACTGCCACGACAGCCGGTGCAAACAATTATGCAGTCTTAGTTTAACATTGGTATGGCATTTAGAAACTTTGCACATTTTTTGTTTTTGAGAATCAGAATATGGAACAAGTTGAGTATTAAACAATAAGCATAACCAGACTGGACTATGTTCCGCTTACAAGAGTTAAAGAGAACCCATGTGGAGTCAAAGGGTAAGTCGTGTGTGTTAGAGTAGTTAACCTGCCTAAGCAAGTCGTGTCAGAGGTGGAGATGTCAGTAAGCACAGCATATACATATTGATTAGTCTGACAATAACGTCCACATAGGAGAAAACTTGTAATATGTTGATCTAGGAGTATTTCTGTAGCTTAGTAGTCGTTAGGTGCTAGCCATAAGGTTAAGGCACAGTTTGCTTTTTTATATTATTTAAACATTGTCATACATGCTAGGTTCAGCTGTAGCGTATTAGTACGTATATTAACATATATTAACATATTGCTTAAACTGCACTTGTTTGTACACCCGTAATGAGGAGTAAGCGTGGTAGCTGGGGGTACAGGTCTACGCTGTACATCCAACCGAAAAGCTGTGCCTAAAAAAAAACAAAAAAAAAACATGCTATTCTGTAGTGTCACATCTATGTACATACTATTAAAAGTGAGTGCCTTAGGTCAGCCGATTAATATTATAAGCAAACAGACATAAACAGTAAGTGCTCAGGACAGCCGGATCAGAACAGTTATGTCCTTACAACTATTTGCCTGCTGTATTGTCCACCAAGAGTCCATAACTGCGGGCGGCCTGTGGTGGGGCTGCGGGCTTACAGGCCATCTATCAGCCAATACCCCTGCTGGGAAGGTCTGAGCCATGTGCCGGACGGGTTAGTGTTTCGCAGTCCCTGTTAGGAGCTTCTGCCTCTTTTCCACTGCTTGGGTACAGGCTTGGTAGGTGAGCTCGGTCCCTGGGGCCCTGAGAAGCAGCAGTGTCGCTCCCCTCCTGTTGTGGCCCTGGCGTTGTGCTTGCATGGAGTCGGTGTTCGTGGCGGACCCCTGTACCTCTTATCTTGTACGGGTGTCGATACTTGGTGGGGGTCGTATGGCGTTGTGGTGGTGGGTGGTCCCCTCTGCCCCGGGGCTGCGTTGGAGCTAGCGCCTTCTTGCCACTGACCTGGGATCCGTAATGGCCCATGGTCGTCCCTGTCGGGAACTGGCGGAGAGTTGCAGATCTTTGCGTGTGTCTTCGGGTGGTATCTTTCCGCTGGTGTGGTCGACGCTTGCGGGGTATGCCCCTGGTTGCTCCCAGCCCGGGAGGGTCTCTTTTGTGGGAGATCGCTTTTGGCCTTTTCTTCGTGCCCTGAGGTGGAGGCTCTATTTTCCCCCTGCCATAGCCTTTCGCCTGTGAAGACGGCGTGGGTTGGGCTGTCCCTGCTTGTAAACGCTTCAGCCACTTTGCCCAGAAGCGGTCAAACAGCACATCGATGGGGTCATCAGCAGTGGCAGTGGTGCCTGGGGTTGGATCTGGTCGTCGCTGACCTCGCGTATCTGGTTCTAGCAGAGCCGCCATCTTGGAGGCCCTCACTACCGCGTTGCTTGGCAGGCTGGCGGGAGCCGTTGTTCGGTGCGGCGTGTGGGGTCTCCCTTCAGGCAGGGACCGGGATGACCCCCACCGGTCCATAGGGGGGGGGAAGCGATTTTCGAACGCTTGGGGGCCTTTGAGTAGGGCGGGAAGGCGGCCGTCCTTCCCCCTCACCTCCTCCAGTAGGCCCAAGCCAGCTGTAGCGGTTCCCGGGCATGCCGGGGTTCGATATGGGTATCGTTGTGTGCACAAGCTCAGTGTGAGTCCAATTGTCTTGGTTGCTCGCTTCTCTTGTCGCTGTGTCTCGATTTGGCAATGTTATGGAGCCCAGAAAGCTGGAGCCCATGCGATGTGCGACCAGCCAGCTTGCTTGCTCGGCTCCGCCCCCCTGGCCCTGTAGTTTTATCTCTGCAATGTAAAACATTGCTGTTTTGTAGAAACTGCAATGGTTTCACTGCACAGTTAACACACCTCTAGTGGCTGTCATAACTTACAGCACTTACTGCACAACAACTGAGGGAAACTCGGCATTATAACCAAATACACATATGAAAGGATTACATTCAATGCTCTCCTGTGAGAATCATTTGATTGTCGCGTGTGGCAGGTCTCGCTCCAAGATACTATTTGTCCTGACTCCCAGTCAAAAATGGGATTGTGAGAACGTAACCATGGGTACCCTAACACGATGTGAGAGGAAGGAGAGGTAATGACCTGAAACCGAATGGTTTCTAAGTGTAAAATCCCTGTATACATATGCAACGGTTCAGTTTCATGTGTAATAACTGGGGAGCATAATGGTCTACCATCTATGGCCTCAACGGCCAAGGGTGTCTTCTTCTCTCTAATGGGAATGTTGTTTTTCCTAACAAAACCAGAATCTATGAAATTCTCAGCTGCCCCGGAATCAACCAGGGCTAGTATGTTCCCAGCTATGCAGTTATTTTCCATATGCAGAGAAACAGGGAGAAGTAATCGGTTAAGAGGCAATTTTGGGGACTTAGATATCACACCCAAGGCCAGTCCCCTATATGGCCTTAGGTGCGATAGTTTTCCGGAAGCACAGGATATTCTTTTAGCATATGGCCCTTCCTACCACAGTACAGGCAAAGTCCCTCCTTTCTCCTATATAATTTTTCAGCATCAGAGAGTTTGGGAACCCCTAATTGCATGGGTTCCTCCTCTGATACCTTGAAACTCTCAGGATTAGCAACTCTAGGAGTATTTAATGTAACAAAACGTCTATTCCTATTCTTGGTATAGAGTCTGTCACGAATCCTATTGTCTATATCAGTGTTTCCCAACCCAGTCCTCAAGGCACACCTACCAGTCCAGGATTTAAGGATTACCCAGTTTTGTCTAAGGTGTTTTTAGAAAAAAAAGAAAAAACACCTTAGACAAAACTGGGTAATCCTTAAATCCTGGACTGTTAGGTGTGCCTTGAGGACTGGGTTGGGAAACACTGGTCTATATCAATGAGATAGTCGATAAGGTCCTCTAATGGGATAGGAAGATCCCTAGCCACTACCTCATCCAATATAGTGTCAGATAAACCTTCCATAAATGCAGTAGTTAGCCCATTGTTGGTCCAATCTACCTGTGAAGCAAAGGTACGAAACTGAATAGCATAGTCAGCAACAGACCTAGATCCCTGTTTAATTCTCATTAATGCTCTGGCGGCATTCTTCGACCTTTTAGTTGTGTCAAAGGTTCTACGAAAAGCCGTAAGGAAGCTATTGAAATCATGCACCATAGGTCCATTAGCCTCCCAAATAGGATTTGCCCACTCAAGTGCTTTATCAGTAAGTTGGTGCATAAGGAACCCAACTTTAGACCTATCAGTGGGAAAGGAACGTGGATACATCTCAAAGTGGAATTCCACTTGATTAATGAATCCCCTGCACGTCTTAGCTTCCCCTCCATACCTAGGAGGAGGGGTTAAATGTGCAGAAGCATTAGGCATGGTAGATACATCTGGGACAAGAGGTGCAGGAGGATCTGGTACGGTTACCGGAGTAGTTCTAGATAAGAGTGTCTGGAGGGCCTGGGCTATCTGATCCATACGGTGATCCTGCTCTACAAATCTAGCCTCATGAGAAGCCATTTGTTGAGCTAAATCTGCGGGGTCCATGGCCCTATCGTAATGTCACGGTAATTTACCCCAACTCGCAAGATTTAGTTCAACAATTGACAATATAGAGCAGAGATACATCTTACCGGACCTTAGAATGGCCGGACTCGATGTAGAGGAGAGAAATACAGAGTCAGGAACGATCTGAGGTCAAGGGTACAAAGAGACAGTGAAAACAAGAACTAGCCAAGGTCTGGTACACAGTAATCAGTAAGCCGGCAAACAAGACAATACAGGGATAAAGAGATAAACGGAGTCAAATACAAAGCCAAGGTCAAGTACGAAAAATCACAACTGAACACAACAAGCGCTAAAGGGAACTGAAACAGAAACCACGATAGGGCAGGGAGTTAAGGGAGAGATAAGTATAAATACCCTCACATTTAATTTGATTGGCCCATGTCATATCCACGCCCCCAAAATGTGAGTGTATGGGGAATGAGGGATTACAGGGGCCAATGGGAGACCGTTTTAATTTTCGGCTCCCACTTCCCCTTTAAGAGTGTGCCCGAGACGCGCGGCGCGCTCTTGGAGCTAGTCGGGACATGTGACCGCATCCTGCGTCCAGTGCCCGCCGTCATCCGAGCCCCGAGCGAGCCCCGAGCGGCGGGAACTGAGGACCTCGCCCGGCCCCCAGATAAGGTAAGTACCGCTACAATATCATGGTCAAAGCTACAACTTTTGTCTGTAAAATAATGATTTAGAAAATATAGGATGTTTTGCAGCATGGAAAAAACTGTTTTTCTTGTTCATTTTCTGATTATATTCTTTACATGTTGTTGTGCATGGGATGGAAATTCTCCCTTAAGTTTTATTTAATAGAGTAAAATATACAAAAAAAACTTGCATGACTATGAGGCAAACACAGTCACAGGATGAATTCCATATCTACTGACTAAATGAGTTTTAAATTACCTCCATGAATCACGTATAATAGTCCGCTAATAGTTTGACATTTTTCATACAGTGCATTTTTTATTAATTTTTTTTTTTTCTTAGGAAAGTTTCAACTTTTTCCCTACTGGTTGTTAGTTTAACATCAAGCACAGCGTAGTGATAGCTCTTACCTGAGTCTTAAAGGTAATCTTTTTTTCTTTATGTTTACAGTAAAATCAGTTTAATGCATTACAAAACATGGATATTTTTTAACCCCTTCAGGACCGGCCTGTTTTTGCGATGTTTGTACGTTAAGGACCAGAGCAGTTTTAACACTTTTGTGGTGTTTGTGTTTAGCTGTAATTTTCCGCTCTCTCATTTACGGTTCCCATACAAGTTATATATTGTTTTTTTCACGACAAGAAGGGCTTTCTTTACATACCATTATTTGTATTATGTCATATATTGTATTTAAAAAAAATAATAAAATATGGGGAAAAATAAAAAAAAGAACATGTTTTTGGACTTTTACTTGAAAAATCTTTTACTTATCTACAAAAGCTAATGAAAAAAACTGCTAAATAGATTCAAAATTTTGTCCCGAGTTTAAAAACACCCAGTGTTTACATGCTTTATTGCTTTTTTTTGCAAGTTATAGGCCTATAAATACAAGTAGGAAATTGCTGTTTCAATATATATATATTTTAAATGTATCAATAGTGACATTGTTACACCGTTATCTGTCATAAATCCCCGAAACACACCTAACATGTACATATTTTTTAAAGTAGACAACCCAGGGTATTCAAAATGGGGTATGTCCAGTCTTTTTTAGTAGCCACCTAGTCACAAACACTGGCCAAAGTTAGCATTTATATTTGTTTGTGTGTTAAAAATGCAAAAACCGCTAACTTTGGCCGGTGTTTGTGACTAAGTGGCTACTAAAAAAGGCTGAACATACCCCATTTGCAATACCTTGGGTTGTCTTCTTTTGTAAATGGTATGCCATCATGGGGCTAATTCTCATTCCTTGGCTACCATACGCTCTCAAAGGCAACCTAACCAATCTGACAAATTTCAATAAAAAAAAAAAGAAGTTAAATCAAGCCTTATATTTGACCCTGTAACTTTCACAAACACTATAAAACCTCTACATGTGGGGTACTGTTATACTCAGGAGACTTCGCTGAACACAAATATTAGTGTATCAGAACAGTAAAATATATCACAGCAATAATATCCTCAGTGAAAGAGCTGTTTGTGTGTGAAAATGCAAAAAACTTCACTTTCACTGACAATATCATCGCTGTGATATGTTTTACTGTTTTGAAACACTAATATTTGTGTTCAGCGAAGTCTCCCGAGTAAAACAGTACCCCCATGTACAGGATTTAGGGTGTCATAGAAAGTTACAGGGTTAAGCACAGTGCTAGCAAATTAAATTATCTGGACTTTTGGCCTGGGTTGGCAGGCAGGTCCCTCAAATTGCAATCATTAAAATTACTTAATTAGGTAAAAATATTACATAAATATGCACGTAGAATTTTAATATATATACATATTTATATATTTGACGTCTACGTGTATATTTATGAAATTATTAATGTAATTTTGTATGTGGACATATGTATATTTCGTATTATTTTTATTTATTTATTTATACATAGATATATATATCATTACATTCTAAGTGTATTTTGATATAAATATATATATATCAATATCAAAATACTGTTAGAATAAAATTGCAGGCAGATACAAAGACCCCTATTGCGGTCATGTGATCGAGTGATCACATGGCCGTGGGGTCCTGATCTGCCGAGGGGGGACTGCCCGGGCAGACAGGCAGTCCCCCTGGACCGGGAGGAGAGCTGATCGCCGCCGTGGAACCGACGGCGATCAGGTAAGTTGCCCAAAACCGTTATGACGGTTCAGGACCGTCAGCGGTCCAAACGCACGTTTTACCGCTGACGGTCCTGAACCGTCAGCGGTCCTTAAGGGGTTAATATTGTTTCCCTTTAATATAGATATAAATAAGTGTTTCTTCTGCTTTAATAAAGTGCCCTACATTTGGATACTGAATTGCTATGTGCGTCACTGAAAGCCCAAAACAGGACAATGCGCACACTCATGTAACTAAGCCGAAAGCTGCCATTGATTTTAGCAATGTTCTAGAGGAAAATATTTAAAGAATAGATTTTATATACACAAAAGTGTGATCTTAGCCCACACAAACCAACTGGCCAACCCTGGTGCAATAAAATAGAATTCACCGATTTATGTGCTACCTATGAGCATGATGACATTATCAGGGTTATTTACTAAGGTGAGTATTGTCAGTAACTCAAAGAGAATGTGACATTTAAGGTCAAGATAGCCTAACTAGATACATTTCCCACGTGATATATGGCTGCAGATTATCTACTTTGACCTTAAATTTGAAATTCACTTTTAATTACGGACAATTCTTAAAGGATCACTATAGGGTCAGGAACACAAACATGTATTCCAGAACCTATAGTGTTAACACCACCATCTAGCCCCCCTGGGCCCCTTAATGCCTCCATAAATATAGTAAAAATCTTACTGTATTCAAGCCAGAAGCTGTAAGTCTGCATGCTGTTAGACTCAGAAAAACTAGCAGTCTGCTGACATGTTGTAGCCTGATCCAATCACAGTGCTTCCCAATAGGATTGGTTGAGACTGACAAGAAGGCAGATCAGGGGCAGAGCCAGCATGATTCAAACACAGCCCTGGCCAATCAGCATCTCCTCATAGCGATGAATTGAATCAATGAATCTCTGAGGAAAGTTCAGTGTCTGCAAGCAGAGGGAGGAGATACTGAATCACGGGATGCTGTGCACAGTGCTGTCCTGTGCTCTGCTGAGAGCAGATCTGAGTGGATGGAGGCATATTAAGCCTCCATCAACTCCAAAGTCCCTCTGGTTCACTCTGAGTGACTGCAACTGGAGGTGTTCCTAGATTTCAATGTAAACACTGTATTTTCTCAGAAAATACAGTGTTTACATGAGAGAGGCTGCAGGGAGCTATAGTTCTCACCTGAACAACCTCATTAAGCTGAAGTTGTTCAGGTGACTATAGTGTCCCTTTAATTTACTGAATAATCCTGTATGTGTTTCTAGGCAATCGTGTTAGATAGGACAACCCTATCTGTAGTTAAAGAGCTCAGTGGGTTTTCAGCAGGCATCTTAAAGTGATCCTATAATGGATATTTTCACTTACCTGAGATCACTCCCATATACCTGGAATACATTCTATATCACAAAGATACATGGTACATTCAATGCAAAATATAGAGATGTACTCACTTTTACTCAGTTCCGGCACCGCTTTGAGGGTGTTACTCTTCCTGCAACACTCGCCTCAGGGCTGTTCTCCACTCAGCCTCGTCTCTTCTTTGATTTGCCCTGCTTGGGATGTATCTCCAAGCAGGTCAAATCTCGTCAGTACCTTCGGCACCCAGGCTTCATTCCCAGCAAGCCGGTGTCTTAACGAAGCGTCAGCTAGGGGCATCCATAGCAAACAAGGCACATGCACTGTGGATGCCATGAGTGGAGAGCAGAAGGACCTCCTGTGGAAGGTCTTTTCTGCTCTCGCTTGTCAATCAATTCTTCAGCACACCAAGGCATTGACTGACTGCTGGGAGTAAAATCTATTTTTTAAATAGTTTTTTTTCTCGTACTCTATACATTTGCTAGCAAAGCTGCTAGCACGATGTATAGAATGAATCTTATGCTCAATCTAATGAGCATCAGTTGTTTTGGAACATTGCAGGTGACCTTTTGCAATTCTCCCTAATTTCCTTAAGTGAAAAAGTCCCTATTAACTCATCATTATGCAGTTAGTGGTGATGTAAAAACATACGATAAACATGGATTTTATCTGCTGGGATGTTGAAACCGAGTAATGCTGGTTTATCCCCTGGAAAACTTCTCAGTGGTCAAGTATGCGTATATAACTGCTATCTCCATTTATTAAGCCAGTGATATGGTGTGTTCATTAGTCATAGATTTATGAATGGCTTCTAAATGAGAACTTGTGCTAGTGTCTTCAAGGTGAAATTCTTTGCAGCCACAAGTTAATCCACAGATTGTGAATCACAGGTCAATTTATTAACCTCCGGAGGCCGTTAACAAGAACTTCATTTGAGATCTAGAATAAAGTTACAGAAACAATCTATAAAATAGATGTAGAAATGACTGCAAGATCTCTAGAGCTGCTAGTTTATCAACTTGTTTACCCAATAAATGTGCTAGCAGAATTTGAAATGGTACTACATCAAGGTCAAATCAAAATGGACCCAGATATATTTGGCCAAAAGGGTGAACAGTAATATACATTCCCTTCAGCAATGGAGTAATGAGGGGGCAAGGGAATGGTCTATCTGAAGTCACCACAGGTAGTGAGGTGTACTCAGGGAGCACCTGCCATTAGTTTAGTGCAGCCAAGCATTAGCGAACAGAGGAATTTGTTTCCCTCTGCTTGTCTTTTCACTGTAATGTCTGTGTTAATGAAAGGAGCGGTGGCATAATCCGTCATATCTTCACACCAGTGGCGTACACACAATCCATAGGGCCCCAGTGCGAAACTGATCCGTTCTCCCCCTACTCCCCCCACTCCCTCCCCCGACAGACACACACACACACACACATACATGCATGGAGACACACACACACATAGACACATACAGACAGATACATACAGACACAAACATACAGACAGACACATCCATACAGACTGACACACACACAGACACATGCATACAAACAGACAGGCACACACACACACACACACAGGCACACAGACAGACACATACATACAGACACGCACACACAAGACACATACAAAAATACAGACAGACAGGCACACATACACACAGGCAGACACATACAGACAGACACACAAACATACATACATACACACAAACAGACAAGCACACACAGACAGACATACAGACACACAGACAGAGACATACATACAGGCACACAGACACACACACACACACATACAGACAGACAGACACACACACACACACACATACAGACAGACAGACACACACACACACACATACATACAGACAGGCACACACACACAAAATGTTTAAGTCACCCTCCTGTTTCCTACCTTTTAGGTGCAGGAGGGTGACTTCCCTGGGGTCCAGTGGTGGCTCAGGTGGATGGGAGTCAGAGTTCCCACTCTGTCTCCCTTTTCTTCCTCCCGCGCAGGCTCTCTGTATGCTGGGAGGAGTAACGTGCAGTCACTTCCTCCCAGCGTGTGATGTAATCACAGGGGGCCTGGTCACGCTGGTAAAGTGCCCAGCGCTGACTGGGCCCTCTGATATTCCATCTCCATCTGGTGGCCCTGACAGCATGGGCCACCCGATGGACCCCTTAACATGCGGCCCTGGCCAAAGCGGTTTGCCATCGTGGCCGCAAAAGATGATGACGGGTACCCGGTCGCAGGGGTCTGCAGGACGGCCGGGCCCCCTGGAGTCATGGGCCCGGTCGCAGCTGCGACCCCTGCGACTGCGGTATGCACGCCAGTGCTTCACACTAGGCATGGAAGATCCACAGAAGTGACCAGGCAGTGGGATTGCATTCACGTGTACAAGTAGAGAAAAAGGATAAACGGCATTGCACATGAGAGACAGGGGGTATAAGGGAGACACATGAGGGACATGGACGAATTGAAGAAATACATGAAGGACATGAGGATAAAGTAACACCTCAGGGACGCACATGAGGGGGATGAAGAGACACACGGAGTACATGGGATTTCACAGACACATGAGGGACATGAAGGAATGAAAAGACACGAGCAATATGGGGGAATTGGAGGGACTAGGTATACCCCCAGGACTTACGGCATGAAGGACAAAATGGTTTGGGAGGATAAGGAAGACACAACTGGAGGCCTGGGGGATAAGCACAAGTAAGGGAGAGTTGGGAAGCTTGACACAATGGACACAGATAAGGGAGGGAAACACAATTGGGGAGAGAGACAGATGGGAGGGAAAGGAGGAAGAACAAAAAAAATAATCAGAATTACACACTTAAACACACAGCTGTACATACAATCTTTAAAAAGTAAGTCAGAAAAGTATCTACAAAGCTGACCTATAGTTTGAACTTCCTGTATTGAAAGAACAGTGAGACAGGCTCCACCTTCCATTGGTCCCAAATTATTACTTTTGCCACATGTCAGGAGGTATCTTACCAAAAGCTCCAGGGGAGGAGAAAGTGCTGGAGAAGGTGACGGTTGTCTTTTATTACAATAAGGTCTCCTTGAGGATCATGGATGACTATCATTTGCAATGGACAGCAAGATCTCTTCTCCTCACCAAACACATGCTCTGGGCACATGGTCAAGATTAACAACACTGACTTCCATTCCATGGTTGGTCTTGTCACTAATCAGGACATCTATCCTGGACCTCAAATGATTCAATTCATATCTCGGGTGTATGCAGACACATTTATTTCTGTCTATTTTAATACTAAACTCTATTGTTTGCATGTTCCATTTATTATTGGCATCTTATTAAAGGGACACTATAGTCACCAGAACAACTACAGCTTAATGTAGTATAATCATTGCCTTCAGACATATTCATGCAAACACTGCCTTTTCTATGACTGCAAAGTTTCTCTAAATCAGCTATTTTAGTCTGAATGTTGCCATACAAATTTCAATACACTACAAGTGGTGAATAAACCTCACTGAGTAAATCATTACATTGGGGAACAATAAAGAACTCGAATACTCCCTGATTCCGGTGGGTAAGTAATGTCAGTTGGTTCACAACGTGGTTCACAAGTGCAATGGGTTCATCAATAAGACAATGAGTGTGGAGGTTTCATTACAAGTAAATAAATGCACAGCTTGCAATGTGAAAACCAGCATTAAGTAGCGGGATATTCAGCCACACATAAAAAGTTATGTAGACTTATGAGGGTGAGCAGACTGAAGGTGGAACATATTGGCCTCATGGTTTTTCCCCAGTGCCCCCTGTGGACACTTCTGATACTGCAGGTAGAACAAATTACCTTTTGCTCTTAGTATTCTGTACATAGAAATATATGTTAGTACATAGTCCTGGCTTGTCCACTCTGGGGACAATGACAAAGATAATCAAAGCTAAACAAAAAATATAGGCTGACCGTAATAACCTTGAAATAAGGTACCAGACCCTTCATATTTCCGTGGACAGACTATTTGTACATGTTTTGGTAGGTACATTCAAAGCTGGGGGTAGTATATAGAATTCATGTTCGGGGGGATTGGTGGCATAAGTTATTCAAAACACAAATATTAGCGAACATTTCCTCAGCTTGGCTAATTTAGCAATTAGCAGTTTTTGTCCCACTCCAATTCCGAGTTTAGTGAATATACGCCATTAAGTTCTTTGGGATTCCCTATTTTATTAATAAACTAATGCAACAGATCAATTCTACTAAGTGCAGGGCAGCACCTTTCCTGTACTAACTGACATCATGCAAAAATGGCATGTCCAGAAAAACACAGTATATCTGGCAACTCTTTCTGGGAACAATATACATGTAAACGAATATTAGCCCATTTCCAGGCCGGGGATCTTAGTTTGAGTACCCAGTACAAGCCCAGTTCCAGTTAGTACATGACTGCTGACTAGTGATGTACCGAACTGTCCGCCGGCGAACAGTTCCCGGCGAAATTAGCGTGTTCGCGTTCGCCGCGGCGGGTGGACACATGCGCAGTTCGATCCGCCCCCTATTCGTCATCATTGGGCAAACTTTGACCCTGTGCCTCTCGGTCAGCAGACACATTACAGCCACTCAGCAGCACTCCCTCCCTTCCACACCCTCCAACCTCCCTCCCAGCATCCATTTTCGATTCATTCGGAAGATGCATGCTTAGTGAGAGGAGGGAAAGTTTAGCTGCTGCTGATTACATAGGGAAATTGATAGCTAGGCTAGGGTATTCAGTGTCCACTACAATCCTGAAGGACTCATCTGATCTCTGCTGTAAGGACAGCACCCCAAAAAGCCCTTTTTAGGGCTATAACATCAGGCTGCTTTTTTTTTTTTTTCCCTGTGTAATGTAATTGCAGGTGCCTGCCTGCCAGCTTCTGTGTGAGGTTCACATTGGATACTGTGCCTATTTGCCCAGTGCCACCACTCATATCTGTTTTAACAATAGGTTAAGCTTTACATTTAAAATAAATATTTTTTTTCACTGTAATAGAAGAGCAGTTGCCTGCCTGCCAGCTTCTGTGTGAGGTTCACATTGGATACTGTGCCTATTTGCCCAGTGCCACCACTCATATCTGTTTTAACAATAGGTTAAGCTTTACATTTAAAATAAATATTTTTTTTCACTGTAATAGAAGAGCAGTTGCCTGCCTGCCAGCTTCTGTGTGAGGTTCACATTGGATACTGTGCCTATTTGCCCAGTGCCACCACGCATATCTGTTTTAACAATTGGTTAAGCTTTCGATTTAAAAGAAATATTTTTTTTTCACTGTAATAGAAGAGCAGTTAGTTGTCTGCAAGCATCTTGGTGTCAGGCCTACTTCAGCGTGTGCTCTGCAGACCTGTGCCAGCGTGCTTTGACAGTTGCCACTCATATCTTGTGTCTCTATAGCGTGCTTTTAAAAACAAAATTTGTTTTTCACTGTTATAGATTGAATAGCAGTTACTTGTCTTCAAGCGGGTGTCTCAGGCCTACAGTGTGTGCTCTGCAGCACTGTTCCAGTGCACATTGCCAATCATATCTGGTGTCTCTATAGCGTGCTTTTAAAAACAAAATTTGTTTTTCACTGTTATAGATTGAATAGCAGTTACTTGTCTTCAAGCGGGTGTCTCAGGCCTACAGTGTGTGCTCTGCAGAACTGTTCCAGTGCACATTGCCAATCATATCTGGTCTCACAGTAGCTTGCACGCATAGTACCACAAATCCCCAAAAAAATGACAGGCAGAGGCAGGCCACCCCGCAGGGGCCGTCGTGGTCGTGGTGCTGTGATTCCCTTTTGCCCTAGAATAATGCCCAGTTTTCAGAAGCCACGTACCCTGAACTTGAAAAGTTCTGAGGACTTAGTTGACTGGCTAACACAGGACACCCAATCTTGTACAGCCTCCGCTCGGAACCTTGACGCACCATTCTCCTCCAGCTTAGCTTCAGGCACCTCTCAAGATAGCACTCACCCGCCTGCCGCCACCACCAAAACTAGCACCACAGCCGCTTTACTTGGTATGTCAGAGGAGTTATTCACACACCCGTTTGAAGAAATGAGTGATGCGCAACCATTATTGCTAGAGGATGTAGATAACAGGGATATGTCTCAGGCAGGCAGCATTAAACACATGGAGGTATGGTGTGATGATGATGATGTTGTACCCGCTGCTGCTTCCTTTTCTGAGTTGTCAGATACAAGCGAAGCGGTTGATGATGACGATGCGTCCATGGATGTCACGTGGGTGCCCGCTAGAAGAGAAGAAGAACAGGGCGAAAGTTCAGATGGGGAGACAGAGAGGAGGAGGAGGAGACCAGTTGGAAGCAGGGGGGGGTCGTCGCAAGGAGCTAGTGGCACAGTCAGACAGCATGCATCGGCACCCGGGGTCAGCCCGACAGCACGCCAATCAACGCATGCTGTGTCCACCACCAGAATGCCGTCATTGCAGAGCTCAGCAGTGTGGCATTTTTTTTGTGTGTCTGCCTCTGACAACAGCGATGCCATTTGCAACCTGTGCCAAAGGAAACTGAGTCGTGGGAGGTCCAACACCCACCTAGGTACAACTGCTTTGCACATGATCTCACATCACAAACGCCTATGGGATCAACACATGAGTACAAGCAGCACGCCTACTCTAAGCTGCCATCCTCCTCCTGGTCCAGCATCTTCAGCCACGTCAACCACTGCTGTCCTTCTTGCCCCCTCTCAACCATCCGCCACTCCGTCTCCCGCCTTGAGCAGTTCCCGCTCATCTGCCCACAGTCATGTGTCTGTCAAGGACATGTTTGAGCGTAAGAAGCCAATGTCACCAAGTCACCCCCTTGCCCAGCGTCTGACAGCTGGCTTGTCCGAACTATTAGCCCGCCAGCTTTTACCATACAATCTGGTTGAGTCTGAGGCGTTCAAAAAATTTGTAGCTATTGGGACACCGCAGTGGAAGGTACCCGGACGGAATTTCTTTTCACAAAAGGCAATCCCCAACTTGTACTCGATTGTGCAAAAGGAAGTCATGGCATGTCTGGCACACAGTGTTGGGGCAAGGGTCCATCTGACCACTGATACCTGGTCTGCAAAGCATGTTCAGGGCAGGTATATCACCTACACTGCGCATTGGGTAAACCTGCTGACGGCTGACAAGCAAGGAATGCGTGGCATTGCAGAGGAGTTGGTGACACCGCCATGAATTGCAGGCAGTCCTGCTGCCACCTCCTCTACTCCTCCTACTCCATCCTCTTCCATAACCTCCTCGGCTGAGTCCTCTTGTGCCGCTGCTTCTTGCTCCACATCAACGGCACCCCCCTGCTCCCCAGGTACTATTCCACATCCCGGATACGGCAGTGTCACGCCGTCTTGGGTTTGACTTGCTTGAAAGCAGAGAGTCACACCGGACAAGCACTCCTGTCTGCCCTGAACGCACAGGTGGAAAAGTGGCTGACTCCGCAGCAACTGGATATCGGCAAAGTGGTGTGTGACAACGGAAAAAATTTGATAGCGGCATTGAAGTTGGGCAAGTTGACACATGTGCCGTGAATGGCACATGTGTGTAATCTGATCGTACAACGCTTTGTGCATAAGTACAGAGGCTTACAGGACGTCCTGAAGCAGGCCAGGAAGGTGTGTGGCCATTTCAGGCGTTCCTACACGGCCATAGCTCACTTTGCCGATATCCAGCGGCGAAACAACATGCCAGTGAGGCGCTTGATTTGCGACAGCCCTACACGTTGGAATTCAACACTCCTAATGTTCGACCGCCTGCTCCAACAAGAAAAAGCTGTTAATGAATATTTGTATGACCGGGGTGCTAGGACAGCCTCTGGGGAGCTGGGAATTTTTTTGCCACGTTACTGGACGCTCATGCGCAATGCCTGTAGGCTCATGCGTCCTTTTGAGGAGGTGACAAACCTAGTCAGTCGCAACGAAGGCACCATCAGCGACATCATACCATTTGTTTTCTTCATGGAGCGTGCCCTGCGAAGAGTGCTGGATCAGGCTGTAGATGAGCGTGAAGAGGAAGAGGAAGAGTTGTGGTCACCATCACCACCAGAAACAGCCTTATCAGCATCGCTTGCTGGACCTGCGGCAACGCTGGAAGAGGATTGTGAGGAAGAGGAGTCAGAGGAGGATTGTAGCTTTGAGGAGGAGGAGGAGGAGGAGCAAGACCAAACACAACAGGCATCCCAGGGTGCTCGTTGTCACCTATCTGGTACCCGTGGTGTTGTACGTGGCTGGGGGGAAGAACATACCTTCAATGACATCAGTGAGGAGGAGGAATGGGAAATGAGTAGCTCGGCATCCAACCTTGTGCAAATGGGGTCTTTCATGCTGTCCTGCCTGTTGAGGGACCCTCGTATAAAAAGGCTGAAGGAGAACGACCTGTACTGGGTGTCCACGCTACTAGACCCCCGGTATAAGCAGAAAGTGGCGGAAATGTTACCGAATTACAACAAGTCGGAAAGGATGCAGCATTTGCAAAATAAATTAAAAAGTATGCTTTACACAGCGTATAAGGGTGATGTCACAGCACAACGGGAATCTAACAGGGGGAGAGGTGGAAGTCATCCTCCTCCTCCTCCTCCTCCCACGACCACGCCGGCAAGGACAGGATGCTTTAAAGACGTGTTGTTGATGGAGGACATGCGGACCTTTTTAAGTCCTATGCATCGCCACAGCCCTTCGGGATCCACCCTCAGAGAGCGACTCGACCGACAGGTAGCAGACTACCTCGCCTTAACTGCAGATATCGACACTCTGAGGAGCGATGAACCCCTTGACTACTGGGTGTGCAGGCTTGACCTGTGGCCTGAGCTATCCCAATTTGCGATAGAACTTCTGGCCTGCCCCGCTTCAAGTGTCCTGTCAGAAAGGACCTTCAGTGCAGCAGGAGGTATTGTCACTGAGAAGAGAAGTCGCCTAGGTCAAAAAAGTCTAGATTACCTCACCTTTATTAAGATTAATGAGGGATGGATCCCGAAGGGACTGACACTGGGCGATACATTCGCTTAAAAAAGGCCTGATGAGATGAGCTGCCTTGGGCTAAAAATGGTCCACTGCTGTATTTTAGCTCTGAATGACGTTTGACTTGCGTGACTTATCCGCCACCAACTAGGGTTCAAGCCGCCATGTTTTAGGGCACTTTCTGCCTGTGAAACAAACATAAATTTTTCTGGCCGCTGCTACAGCAGCGGCTGCAACAATACCAAATTTTTCAGGCATGTGTACATGCCTAATTTTTAGCCCCACTGGTGCAAGTGGACTGATTACAATTACAGGGCCTCTAAAGAGTCCTGTATTGTTATTTGTCGTCACTACCTTCCCGCGTCGGGAAGATTTCTTGCACAGGGCGCCCAAAGGCCTAAGGCTGGCCCTGCGCATGGGTCAGTGGCTCTGCACCAGACTTCCCTCCAATTGATCAAAGTTAAAGGATTTCAAGTGGACTGATTACAATTACAGGGCCTCTAAAGAGTCCTGTATTGTTATTTGTCGTCACTACCTTCCCGCGTCGGGAAGATTTCTTGCACAGGGCGCCCAAAGGCCTAAGGCTGGCCCTGCGCATGGGTCAGTGGCTCTGCACCAGACTTCCCTCCAATTGATCAAAGTTAAAGGATTTCAAGTGGACTGATTACAATTACAGGGCCTCTAAAGAGTCCTGTATTGTTATTTGTCGTCACTACCTTCCCGCGTCGGGAGTGGGTCATTTGCGCCCCTGCTGCCTTCCTTGCATGTGGTAGCTGTTTGTCAGGGATTTGTCAATCCATATCTGCCAAGTGACCCTATGTAGGGGGAACAGTCTCTATTCTGCTCTGTGTCAGTGTGTATCAGGGATCATTAGGATAGGTGTCAATCCATATCTGCCAAGTGACCCTATGTAGGGGGAACAGTCTCTATTCTGCTCTGTGTCAGTGTGTATCAGGGGTTTTGAGGACAGGTGTCAATCCATATCTGCCAAGTGACCCTATGTAGGGGGAACAGTCTCTATTCTGCTCTGTGTCAGTGTGTATCAGGGATCATTAGGATAGGTGTCAATCCATATCTGCCAAGTGACCCTATGTAGGGGGAACAGTCTCTATTCTGCTCTGTGTCAGTGTGTATCAGGGATCATTAGGATAGGTGTCAATCCATATCTGCCAAGTGACCCTATGTAGGAGGAACAGTCCCTATTCTGCTCTGTGTCACTGTGTATCAGGGATCATTAGGATAGGTGTCAATCCATATCTGCCAAGTGACCCTATGTAGGGGGAACAGTCCCTATTCTGCTCTGTGTCAGTGTGTATCAGGGGTTTTGAGGACAGGTGTCAATCCATATCTGCCAAGTGACCCTATGTAGGGGGAACAGTCTCTATTCTGCTCTGTGTCAATGTGTATCAGGGGTTTTGAGGACAGGTGTCAATCCATATCTGCCAAGTGACCCTATGTAGGAGGAACAGTCCCTATTCTGCTCTGTGTCACTGTGTATCAGGGATCATTAGGATAGGTGTCAATCCATATCTGCCAAGTGACCCTATGTAGGGGGAACAGTCCCTATTCTGCTCTGTGTCAGTGTGTATCAGGGGTTTTGAGGACAGCTGTCAATCCATATCTGCCAAGTGACCCTATGTAGGGGGAACAGTCTCTATTCTGCTCTGTGTCAATGTGTATCAGGGGTTTTGAGGACAGGTGTCAATCCATATCTGCCAAGTGACCCTATGTAGGGGGAACAGTCTCTATTCTGCTCTGTGTCAGTGTGTATCAGGGATCATTAGGATAGGTGTCAATCCATATCTGCCAAGTGACCCTATGTAGGGGGAACAGTCTCTATTCTGCTCTGTGTCAGTGTGTATCATGGTCTCTGTGGACGGTGAACAGTCTCTATTCTGCTCTGTGTCAGTGTGTATCATGGTCTCTGTGGACAGGGAACAGTCTCTATTCTGCTCTGTGTCAGTGTGTATCAGGGGTTTTGAGGACAGGTGTCAATCAATATCTGCCAAGTGACCCTATGTAGGGGGAACAGTCTCTATTCTGCTCTGTGTCAGTGTGTATCAGGGATCATTAGGATAGGTGTCAATCCATATCTGCCAAGTGACCCTATGTAGGGGGAACAGTCCCTATTCTGCTCTGTGTCAGTGTGTATCAGGGGTTTTGAGGACAGGTGTCAATCCATATCTGCCAAGTGACCCTATGTAGGGGGAACAGTCTCTATTCTGCTCTGTGTCAGTGTGTATCAGGGGTTTTGAGGACAGGTGTCAATCCATATCTGCCAAGTGACCCTATGTAGGGGGAACAGTCCATATTCTGCTCTGTGTCAGTGTGTATCAGGGGTTTTGAAGACAGGTGTCAATCCATATCTGCCAAGTGACCCTATGTAGGGGGAACAGTCTCTATTCTGCTCTGTGTCAGTGTGTATCAGGGCTGGGCTTTGAGGACAGGTGTCAATGTTAGGTGATTTCTGCCCTTTATGGATTAAAAGCAGACTCTGCATCAACTGTGCAATTTTCCATGGGAGTTTTGCCATGGATCCCCCTCTGGCATGCCACAGTCCAGGTGTTAGTCCCCTTGAAACAACTTTTCCATCACTATTGTGGCCAGAAAGAGTCCCTGTTGTTTTTAAAATTCGCCTGCCCATTGAAGTCAATGGCGGTTCGCGCGGTTCGCGAACATTTGCGGAAGTTCGCGTTCGCCGTTCGCGAACCGAAAATTCCGGGTTCGCGACAACATTACTGCTGACCCCACCAGTCCCAACCATCAACCCGTTGCCCCCCAATAATACATGTGACACCTCATTCTTGTGGATAAGGGCAACGGCCACAGCTTTATTTAACTTAACAATTTTGCTCAGTCCAAATCTGCCAGCTCTTGGGTGTTTGCCCAACAGGCAGTTCTCACACACCTTCGGTACCATGAGCCTCGACAGCCAGCTCCTCGCCATCAGCTCCGTGCCGGTTGTCGTCTCCCCAATGTCCTTTCTTCCTCTGCGCTGTCCAGGGAAACCGCCAAGCTGTGACAACACAAAACAACAGCACGAGACACAAGCCACAACACCAGAAACAGGGAGGGGGGGTGGGAAAACAGTCAGGAGCCCTCAACTGATCCTGCCGACTGGTAAGTCCCCTCTCTCTCTCCCCTTCCTTAAGAACCCCCCAATCTTAGCAACATTGTATCTACCTTGATCCATCCCACAATCTTGGGCAGCAGTCATGTTCCCCCTTCCTTATTATTCCAGGGGGAATCTTGACTGCTGACCCAACCAGTCCCAACCATCAACCCGTTGCCCCCCAATAATACACGTGACACCTCATTCTGGTGGATAAGGGCAACGGCCACAGCTTTATTTAACTTAACAATTTTGCTCAGTCCAAATCTGCCAGCTGTTGGGTGTTTGCCCAACAGGCAGTTCTCACACACCTTCGGTACCATGAGCCTCGACAGCCAGCTCCTCGCCATCAGCTCCGTGCCGGCTGTCGTCTCCCCAATGTCCTTTCTTCCTCTGCGCTGTCCAGGGAAACTGCCACCGCGATGCCCCTCCTCGCGGACTATACTGCGAGGGCATCGCGCCCCCCCGCCGACAGCGCCTCCTCTGCTTGCAGGCCCGTGTTAAAAATGTCCAGCCCAATGGGGGACAGGTGCATCTCATCTCGCCTCATGAGTGCATCATTGTCCCCCTCCAATTCAACGTGCCTCACTACAAACCCACCCAGGCGGCGTACGAACCGGGACATGGTCATATTGACCTTCCGCCTATAGCGCTCCAGGGCCTTACCCTTTCCCTCGGTTCGCCAGACTGGGCGGGGCACAATCTCGGACCAGACGAGGGTCAGGTCCCCGAACAACGCGACAAAGCGGGCCACGTCATGCCGCATCGCGTGCACCAGGTCCACCGACCGTCGCCGTCCGACATCGTTCCCGCCCACGTGAATAACCAGGGTAACCGGCCCCGACACGTAGTGCCTGAGCTGAACCGGCTCAGCATATAACTCGTCCCAAGACAGCCCCCCGGATACCCCTCCAACGTACCCTTGCTATTTCGTATGGAAAACCAAGGTTCTGGCCATAGGGTCTACTCTTGGCCCTTCTAGCTGCCCAATACACAAAGGAATGTCCAATTATCCATACAAAACGCGGGGAAGAACCTACAACGAAACAACATTTGCAAGGCGGCTGGCGCCCTGGTACTTGGGGCCACCAACTCGCCGACCCGCAGGGCGGCAAAGAAGCAAATTGCAAACACGGCCCGAAACAGGAGCACCTTATAGTGCGACACGCAGATCTGCGGTAGCCGCTCAAATAGTTTGCACAGGATCTCATAGGAGATGGGACGGCGAGCGTCCGGCCTGCGATCTCTCTTCCATCCCTTCATGACCTGCGCAACGCAGAACGCCTTAGTGGCATCCTGCCACCCACACCACTGGAACAGGAAGGACAAGGCCTACAATTTCCTCTCGGCCGCCGCAGCCGACTTACCCTCTTCACATAGCAACTCCAACAAAGCCAGCGTAGCAGACAACCTACCTTCCTCCGGGGACACGTCCCTACCCCTGCAAACATCCGTCCATCTCCGCCATACTGCAGAGTACGATCTCCACGTGGACGCAGCCAGCGACCCCCTCACCAACCGGCTCAGATTGTGGAAACCAGGTCCCAGACGCCCGCCGGGCACGAGGTTCCAGTCCGGGCCACCTCGGGAGCCGCCTCTCGAAACCGGTCCCACTGAAACTGAGAGAGTCGGCTATAACGTTCCGCTCCCCAGGCACGTGTCGCACAACCAACCACAAATTCCACTCTAAACTAAGCAAGACTAAGCGCCTAAGCAGCGACACAACCGGAGGGGATGAAGATGACGTCCGGTTGATCACATGGACAACACTCATATTGTCCGTGTGCACCACCACCTTCCGATTTGCCAGTTCCGAACCCCATAGTTCCACTGCCACGACAATGGGAAAGAGCTCCAGGAACGTTAGGTTGCCTGCCAATTCGGTCTCCAGCCAGTGGCGGGGCCAGGCCTCCGCGCACCATCGTCCTTGAAAGTAGGCCCCCAAAGCCCACTGCCGCGGACGCGTCAGTGTACAACTCCAAATCCATGTTGGACGCCGCCGGGCGCAGCCAGCAAGATTGACCGTTGTACCTACCCAAGAATGAGCTCCAAACTTGCAGATCCTCTCGATGTCTGTGGGTGATCCGAATGAAGTGAAACGGCTGTTTGACTCAGACCGTCGCTAAGGAAAGGCACCAACAAAAAGCCCTACCCATCGGTAGCACCCGACAGGCAAAGTTCAGATGCCCTAGCAATGCCTGTAACTGCCGGAGCTGTACCTTTTTTGCACCCTTAACCGAATCCACCAGACACAGCAGGTGATGCAGTTTCTCTTCCGGCAACCGGAAAACCATACTCCGCGAGTCCACTTCAATACCCAGGTAGGAGAGAACCCCCACCGGCCCTACCGTCTTTTCCCCCGCTATGGGCACACCAAAATCCGACGCGACGGCTCTAAATGAATCTAAAAGCCCCACGCAGTCATCCGACTTCCGTGGGCCCACAAACAAGAAATCATCTAAATAGTGCGTCAGCGACGCTAACCCGGAAACCTGAGCAACCACCCATTCCAAAAAGGACGCGAACATCTCAAAATAAGAACAGGAGATAGCGCAGCCCATTGGCAAACACATATCTACGAAAAAGGAACCCTGAAACCTGCAACCCAACAGGTGAAAGCAGTCTGGATGGACCGGGAGCAGTCGAAAAGCGGACTCGATGTCCCCTCCCTGCCTCCCGGACCAACTCCAGAGCCCGATCAAAGGAGGCATAGCGAACGTGCGACACCTCCCTGTCAATGTCGTCATTCACCGACCCGCCTGACGGGTAGGACAGGTGGTGAATGAGACGAAAGGATCCAGGCTCCTTCTTAGGGACCAATCCCAGCGGGGAGACCCGCAAATTGGGAAATGGCGGCGTATCAAATGAGCCGGCCATCCTGCCCAAATGAACTTCTTTTATCAACTTCCCCTCTAATATCCCTTCCTTACCCACTACCGAACGCAGATTGTCCGCTAACGAAGGGGAATCCGAATGAAGGCTCCCGTCCTGTACCCCAAAGTCCATACCCGGACACACCGCCATCTTCTGGCGAAATTGTTGGTCATAGCGGAACCAACATTGACCCCCATAAACCTTGTATGCCCCCCATATCAGATCTAAGTATCCAAACAACGCTGGTGCCTTCTCAGGGAAGACCCGCGTCAGCACGCTCGCAAATATGGAGAACCCTTGAAGCCAGTTGCCAAACGTACGTGGCAGCTGCTTACCCTTCTCGCCGTCTGCCGCCTCCCCCCGTCGCGGTCTATCCACTGACTCCCGGTCCGGAGGCACCAGGGACAGTACATCTACGTACTCACCTTTTATGATCTTCTCCTTAACCTCTAACGCCACATGCATACCTAGGGGGGACAATTCGCAACCCGGCAAGCACCCCCGCACTCTCCCATAGCGCACCCACACTTGCCTACTCGTATCCCCTGACCGGGATGGGAGCGCCCTGGCAGCTGGGCCTGGGAGCCTCTCTAAAACTGCCCTAAGCAACCCCAGCACCTCTTCCCCCCCCAAACCCAGCACTACTCCTGTCTACCGCCAGCCCATCCCAAGCGCTGGCGCAACACTCACCTGTGGCTGCCTGAGGATGCTGGGATGCCCCCTCCTCTGATCCAGAACTGGACCCTGCCGAGGTATGGGGGGACCCACGGTCAGTCTCCTGGCCCAACCGCACTCTTCCGATGGGTTCACTGCTGCCAGCCGGCTCCTGTACCGGCGTAATCCCCGTGGAACGCACGGTGGAACGCAAGGCCTGTGACGGCCGCGCTCTCCTGCGCGATGCCATCACGTTCGCGCCTTGCGTCCTGGCGTTTTCATCCGACGTGCGCACGGTTTGGCCGGAAGAGAAGAGCGCGGGCTGCGTGATCTTCCGGCCTCACCTCCGCCATTGCCGCAACCGCCATCTTGGGCCCGGACAACAGTCACAGTCCGGCTCCTTTGCCTCCTGGGGACCAATGGACGCTCCAAGTGCGCGGCCGAGCCACCACCATGCCGCTGCTCACGCTGCCGGACCGGGGGAAGGCGCGACGGACGCCGCGATCTCCTGGCCCTCCGTCCGCCAGATGCCACAGTCTGACCGGGCGCCTCTCCTTCCTCCTGGGCCATGCTCCTCACCCCTGACATCAATTCATCCAGGGCCCCTCGACCGTGGGCCTCAAGGTAAGCCTGCAGAAGCCTCTGTAAATCAGCAGCTGGGGCAGCCATAACAGCAAGAACAGGCTCAGGGTAGATTCGCCATTTTTTTTTTTTTTTGAGAGTAATAATAATTTTCTTTATGAATTACAGGGGACAGTCAGCTAAGAAAATAGTCAGGAGCCCTCAACTGATCCTGCCGACTGGTAAGTCCCTCCCTCTCCCCTTGCTTAAGAACCCCCCAATCTTAGCAACATTGTATCTACCTTGATCCATCCCACAATCTTGGGCAGCAGTCATGTTCCCCCTTCCTTATTATTCCAGGGGGAATCTGTACACTAAAACATAGGAATTGTAAATTGTAGGTTAAAATAGTTGAACTTGAAAGACAATCCCAAATTCAGCTTTTTTGCGGCCTAGATGTCTTTATGTTTATTGTTTAGAGAATAAAATCCAGAAGTGATTTCAGGATGGCAACTTTATTTATACTACAGTCACAGTTGTTTATTCTCCGGAGGGGGAATTGAAAGCCAAATCTCAAAAGTTATGCTAAAGTAGCTGAGAATAAACGTTTGAGGATCCGGCTATTTTGGTACAAGTTTTTAACCCCTTAAGGACCAAACTTCTGGAATAAAAGGGAATAATGACATGTCACACATGTCATGTGTCCTTCAGGGGTTAAAGGGACACTATAGTCACCCGGATCACATCATCTCATTGAAGGGGTTTATGTGCAATGTCCCTGTCCCACTTAGTTATACAATGTAAAACATTGCAGGTTTTGAGAAACTGCAATAATTACCTTGCAGAACTAATACTGCCTCCAGTGGCTGTCAATCAGACAGCCTAGCGGCACTTTCTGGATGCTAGTAGACTCTGGATCCCCTAAATGATGCTGGACGTCCTTACGCTCTGCATGAGGACATTCAGCCTCAGTGAAATCTTCATAGGAAAGCACTGAAGCAATGCTCTCCTATGGGGAGGGCCTAATGCATTTGCCTCTCCCCAGTGGTTTATTTCCCACAAGGCTAACAAGGCATTTGCCTTGGGTGGCACTTTTAGGGGGGTGGCAAAAAAGCCGCCCCCTAAGCGCCCTCAGGGCCCCCCCGAGGCTTTCAAATTATCACAATGCGGCCGAGGTGCGAGGGAGCATGGTCCTCTGAGCTCTTGCTGCTCAGCTCCCTCGCGCCCAGCAGTAATGCTGGGAATATGACGTCACTCCGGCTTCCTGCATCACTGAGCGGCATGCGAGGGAGCTGAGCAGGAGGAATACAGCCCCCTCGCTGCCACAACTGTGCGCCTGCCTGCCTGCACACCCTGCCATCCAGCAAGCCCAGCCACCAGCAGCAAGCCCTCCCAGTGCAGCAGGAGCAGCCAGTCCAACAGCCAGCCCCCCACCAGCCCAGCAAGCCTCACTGGACCCCAGTGAAGAATCCACTTCAGCTCTCTCAAAAGGTAGGGAGGCTGGGTGCCCGAGTTTCGTCTTGCCTAGGGCAGCACATATCCAAAATACACCACTGCCTCCCCCCCACGTCGGATGACAGAAGAGGCGGAGCATCAACCCAGCGCCGAGGGACATAGGTGCTGTAATTGCGTAAGTGACTAAAGGTTCTTTTAAATCCTTTAACTGACCGATGGGTGGAGGGAGGGTGCGAGGAAGGGGGAAACCAGAGGGCTTTATAGTGTTAGGAATACTGATTTGTAGACTCTAGTATCCCTTTAAGTCACATTACCACTAACCACAATTCACTAGTTAGTAAATGTTGCATTGCTGGGAACAGCAAGTGATAGTCACTGTGTGAATTCCTGAAATTTCTGGTTTTTAGGCATATTAGTCAAACAGAAAACACCGGTGATTTTTTATTTTTTTGCTATCTTGGCAATTTGGCCAAATGTTGAATTCACTTTGGGGTTTATTCACTAAACTCTGAATTTACTTTAGTAAGTTCAACTGATTCCATTCGGCTCATTTTTACTCCTTTTAGATGGTAAAATTCCTCTGGTTCACTGCACTCACTAACAACCAAATGCTAACCACATTGATCTGAGCTGATCCCTGCTTTTTTCATATGCACCTCATTGCTGCAGTGAGATTCATTTCAAAATAGCTCAATCCAATTGCAGCTGAATTGCGTCATCTTTTCATGTTCCAATTTAAGCACAATTAGATGTTGTTAAGGTTAGACTAGGGTTTGAGGGGGTGTAGGGTTGGGGTGTCATTGTAGGGGTAAGAAGGGCTGAGAGTTAGGGTGCAATTTCCCCAGGTCTCATTTGTTGCAATCCAACTGTTTGTGAATAAATGAACAGAGAAACAGAATGCAGCTCCAAGCAAGTGGAAATTAATTTGAAATTATTAATATTCCTTCTATGAATAGCAAAATGGGTTAAAACAGCCAAATTGTGACAACTAAACAGCATTTGATTTCCATTCGGCATTTAGTGAATAGACCATTCGGAATTTCCAACAATTCACCAATTTGATAGAGACCAATCTTACTAGTGTAATAATATTACATGGACTACATTAAGGCCCACTGTAGTGGTTATGGTGCCAGGAGTGCCTTTGTAACCCCCCAGTGCAAGTAGTCAAACCGTTTAAGAATAGTTCGAGATTGGCCATGTAGGGCCCCACACATTGACTAAGAGCACTCAGGTGACACTCTGCCAATCAGCCGACCTTGCACTGGGCTGGAATATCCTTGCAGGAACCTTTAGGAGGTGACAGAAGAAGGCCTCCAGGTAAGTTGTCTTAAATGGTTTGACTACTCATACAGGAAGAGCACCATAACACTCCTGGCGCTATAACCACTTCAGTGGAGCATTTTAATACAGCAAGGTAATACAGAGTGCAATAAGTAAGTTAAAGGAACACTATATACAAAGCTGTATTCCTAACACTATAATATCCCTCTGCTTCTGCACCTTGCCCCCGGCCATGAAAGGGTTAAATAAACTTTTAAATATTTACGTATTTCTAGGGACCTCGAGGCTGGGTCGAGCTTCGACGGCAGCTGATGTGGGAAACCTAACGTGCATGCTTTTATTTTGTTTGATTTTTAACACGATGGACATCCTCATGCAAAGCGTCAAAATATGTAAAACTGCAGAGCCTCTAGTGGCGGTCTGGTAGGGACCTTACACCCAGATCACTTCAATAAGATGCAGTAGACCACTGCATCTTAGTGAATTCAACATTTGACCAAATTGCCAAGATAGCAAAAAAAAAAAAAAAATCACCTGTGTTTTCTGTTTTCAGGAATTCACACAGTGACTATCACTTGCTGTTCCCAGCAATGCAACATTTACTAACTAATGAATTGTGCCTACATTTTATTATTCCAAAGTGTTTCTTAACCTATTTTCTCAGAAATGGCACTGGTATTAAATGGTAGGCTGCAGGGGCAGAATATATGCCCCCCAAATTACCTAATGAAGAGGAAGTGATTTTGGTGCTTAGACTGCCACATTTTTCAGAACGTCTCTCAGGATAATTATTTATAAAACGATGAATTGTAGCAAACTGAAATCCAAATTGCTAAATTCAGGCAGATCTGGAAAAAGCATCCACCCCAAGATATAGTCAGAGCGTGGCTATTTTAGCCTGAATCCTACAATTCAGATTTCAATTTGCAACAATTGAGAGTTTAATCGATAACACTAAGGGTTTACTACCTTAATTATTCACTAAACTATGAACTGTTGGATTAAAAAAAAAACAAATTCAGACGAGATAGCCAACCTGTGAAAACAACGAGTAAATGCTAAGCGAACTTTTAAATTCTCGATTTAGTTTATAAACTTAGTTTTAAGTGAGTTTTAAGTCATGTGTCTGACACTAAAAGTTCTGATACTCATTTGCAGAACTGAAAACATTGGCCACTTGGTGGAGCTATGCCTCTGTCAAAGTCCCCAAAAAAGGGTGTTGTAATCCATCTTTTGTGTAAAGGAATCTAAGAAGTATTAACCCTCTTGGTGTGCTGGAGGGGATCTTTTCATGATACATGATTCAAGGTCTCTCCAACATTGAAGATAGTTAAACCAGATTTAACCAGTTTAGGGTGTGGGCTGATCTGTGTGCGCTTGTGCATTTGTAATTATTAAAAAATATTTATGTATAAAAAGTGAGGTCATTAAAATTTTATAAAATATCCTGTGTTCACAACACACAAACAGAAAAAAAAAAATAACACAATCAAAGAAAAAAACAATAGACGGAATACTTTGAAAAGTTATGTGAAAACATTCTATTAATTTAATCGCAGGCTTATCTGCTTTCCAGGAGTTGTGTGCCCTGTTTTGGCTCTCAAAATGTTAAAGGAATGAAGCATGTGTCTGCTTTGGCCCCTTGAACAACACTTCCAAATTTCTAACCCTTGGGGCCTGTAATTAGTGAATAATAGATGTTTCAGCATAGGTCTACTTGTTACACAATCAGGGCATTGAATGCAATAAGAAGGGGACAATTAACTCAAGATAACCATACTCCTGCAGTGCTTAGTCATTACTTTTTTATTTTATAGCATCCATAAAAATCTCAGAGATTGTTGATCACTGGTAATAAGCAACTCTTTTGAGAAGGGGGAATTTGTTGGCAAGATTTAAAGGGGAAGTGTCTCTTTTGCCTGTGCCATTTGTTCTCTTGCTTTGAAGCTGTCCTGACAGCAGTGTAGAGTGAAATCTGTCAGTTCTCAAGGAGCTGTTTGTTTTATGACAAGGGCTGCTTTCAGGAGTGGGATTATAAAAGGACAACTGTCATATGAACTTAACCCTTAGAGTAGGGCTTTCCCAGACACCCCTCATGCAAGAGTTAAAGATTTAGGAATTCCCCTACTCTGTTCAGTTTGAATATGAAAAATTTCTAGATTTTTTTTATTTTTAGGGGCAACGGGGCATTTGAGAGTCAGAGGGGTTTTATCACTAAATTGTAGATAATTGGCAAAACATAAGTTTTGGACGAAAAGCTTGATTGTTGAGTTTTTCCTGTTTTTTTTTTAGGCCTCAATTTTGCTATTACTATTGTTTGCATAACCCTGTTACACCTCCACAAACTGAACACCACTCCCATTATGCCCAGTTATACCTGAGACCCTTTACGCTACCCAGCAACCTATTCATTTATGATTAACAAGAATACTTTTGGTCTATACTTTTTATACTTTTCCAATGTGGAGTCTACGTAAGGGGGTTTATTCGCTAAACGTCAAATTACAGCAAATTAAAATCCCAATTACAAAAAATAGGCAAAAATTAACAATCTTAAAAAATCCTCCAAGTCAGCTGTACTGTACTCACATTTTACTTATTTTAGCCTATACTTGGCCATTCTGATTTGAATTCAATGGCCTTTGATGTTTAGTGAATAATACCTTAAATATTTAGCAACTATAATCTACACAATACTAATGATACACTAGTGTAAAGGCTACATGTCTCATGAGGTAATACAAAGCCTTAGGCACATGGCCCCTGACTTCACTGCCCCAGCCCTCAGGCAATACTGTACTGTATGGTTTTTCTGTCACTATATCTCTTTAGAGTGTGTAAGTTTTTATTGTTCTGATAACTATTTTGGGGAACAGAGATAAACCTTAGTCATCCAGTTGCACTTTGATTCATAGACTGTATCTAATCAACAGTGTGAGAAGGTTCAGAGATCTGGCAAGACACGATCAGGAGCAGATGGTACAGACATTTATTTTATTTGGCGGTAGAATGTTTTGCACAATATTGCCATATTTGTTACATCGCCACTAAAGGATGTCAAAGTTCCCTGTTCCATTTAGGGGTAAAAAAAAAAACTCCCTCATTCTACTATTTTTACCGATGAACTTCACAAGACTTTTTTTTACACTGCGGTTTTGTGTGCGTACTGTAACTTCTTATTTGTGTCATGCATGGGTTAAAGGTGGGGATGCGATTTACACTTCTACTGTAAGGGGAAAAAAAAACTATCACAAACAACTGTGTAATAAACAGCAGTTTGCGAACGTAATCGAGCACAGAACATTGCAATGTTTATTTCCTGTTTTAAATAAAACAGCTAGTCGAATGTATGCATACAAACACCGAGGCACATATATCGCATACCAAACTTCCCCATTTCAAAACGAACTATGGGAGATTCTTAGCGTGATAAAAATGACTGCATGTTACAACAACAAAAAAACAACTATATTTCTATAAAATACAAACTGGGTTTTGTGGTAATTACATTTTCTTTAACCCTTTCAATACAGACTATTATCTCGTTTGAGGCACACAAGGTTAAAGGGGCCATTGTGTTAAAGTTTTATCTAATCCTACTTTATATTTGTTTAAAAGGGGTAACATATGCCACTGAAGTTGTTTCAGGCCTTCAGAAAACTTGCTGTGAAACTGAAAGTGTTAATAATGAGCAGCTCCCAGATAGCAGCACTGCTGTTTAGCCTGCAAGCCAGCTGCACAAGCTCCAGGGAGGGAGAGATAGCAAGGTTTGGGGGAGGAGAGGGGAGATCTGGCTTGTCAGTCATTAACCAGGCCTTGCTGGGGTGGAGGAAGGGCCTGTGCAGGGATGGGTGCGGCCATTGCTGCTAGCACTGCACTACAGAGCTCATCTGACATGCTTGAGGCTCATGCAGAATGAGCTTAGAGAGAAAACTACTTAGTTAACCCTCTGGGTGACAGGACCCACCTTCCACTCATGAAAAGTTAGTCAGGAACTTTGAATTCCAAACAATTTGCACTTTAGTGATTAATCCTGTGGTGGAAGAGACATGCCCTGCTTTGTTTTGATATAAATTTGAGTAAAGCCTTTTTACATACACAAACTTATCCCACCCTACATCCCCCAAACCTTTTAAAACATTTAAAAACTAAACACACACACACACACAGTTTTATATAAGAAAATCTACTTTGTAAATTTGTGCATTTACACTTTGTCTTTTTAATTAGGGATAAGTAACTTTGATCCCATGAACCGGTTCATTGAACAAGAAGGAGGATTAAGTTAATATTTTTTTTTATTTTTTTTTTAACGAAAAGGTTGTCTAGTCTAGTGTGCGTATATAAATAAAAAAAAATATGGAAGTGAAAATGCACTTCCTGAAACATGTTTTTATTCCTTTATTAAAGAGGAAGTGTTAATAAATTTAAATTAACTCAATAAAGTAGGTGATTATGCAGGCAGGGGACCTCTTCACCAGCCCATAGCAAGCTAGCTGTACTACAACTCCCATGAGACTCAGCCAGCAAGCAGCAGCAGGCATTAAAGGAACTGTAGTCCTGCGCAGCTGGGCCTTCAGAGATCAGCCCGGGCGTGCGTTTACTGTTACTGTTGAGCCTTGCAGTGTTCCTCAAACTTTTTATTGTCATTTAGATCATTGAAAAGCTAAAAAAAAAAAAGCATCATGGAGTTGCAGCTGTACAAACCGATGGCAAATACTTTTGTTTTGTCCACCTCTGCATTAGCATCTGAATTTAGGCTGGTGCTCGTGTACCCCCTGAAATACAGGCCGAGCAGCTGTGCAGCATGCCACCTGTATATTCAGCACTGCACTGGGTTAAACGCCGAGAATCACACTTCCTGCTACGTGGTCATAGCCACTGCACTTGCACATGCTGGGCCATACACACTCTATATATGGGGAGACAAATACTCTGTTAACCCGTGCTTGCAGATGTTGCTTCTGGAACAGACTAGCTAGTTTAATATTAACCCTTTTGTTGTATACCACAATGTGGGAGGGGTGTCGTCACAGGGATATTTACTCCAGTGTGAATTGTTGGGAAAATAAAATACAAGGCCACAACACAATAGCCAAAACTGGGAGAATTCTCCAAACCCAACAATTCACACTTATTCACTAAAGTGTTAATTGTTGGGAGCAGAAAGTGGATTTAAAACTCTAGGCCACACTAGCTGATTTGGTAAAAATTCTCCAGCTATGTGTTCAGTTGGATTGCTCTGGCCTTCAATTCACAAGATAGTGTCAGTAATAATGTTTGCCATGTAAAAACCAGGCAAACAAAAAAACACAAATAGCAGGACTTTAATATGTTTAGTTGCTCAGCATGGGGAGAAGAGAGGGAAAAAAAGTGTGCGCTATGTAAGCACAATCCGGGTGAAACTAGTTACAGACATCCCAGTGGGCCCTTATATTCTGTCACCATTGTTCCTGCTCACATGGAAAATCTACCAACAGCTTCACATAACTATGTTTATATAGAAATCCAGTTTAACTCTTTTATTTTTTCCTTGATGGATTGGTGTGCAGCACACGGAAACACATTCCTCCAAACATTGTCCAAAGTCTCTACAAGCATATTAATTAACACACTACAGAATACAAAGTTGTATACCTAACACTATAGTGTCCCTCTGCGACTACCCCCCCCCCTCCCCCACATAAAAAAACACCTTTTTTTCACTTGCCTTATTTCAGCTCTAAGGTCCCTCGTCACTGGCTTAGTTTCTCCGGACATCATCGTGAGGAGGGACCTCATGCGCATGTATGGCGGACGCTGTACGCGTGTTAGGCCTTCCTATAGGATGGCATTGACTCAATGCTTTCCTATGGAGATTTAGAAATCCCTGGACATCTTCGTGCAAAGCGTGAGGGTGTGCAGCTCCATTTCGCGGAGTTAAACTTCGTGAAAAAACAGGAAACGCCGCTAATGGCTGTCTGATAAACAACCACTAGAGGCAGTCTTAACCTTGCAATGAAAATATTGCAAACTGCAATGTTTTCAGCTACAGACGTAAGAGACGGGCACTGCAAGCAGGCAGGACCAAGCAGTAATGTGGCTTTAGAATTTAAAAAGCCAGCAATTTGTGTTTCCTTACCGTATGATTGAATGGATTATATGACTTTTCGATTTATAAAATCCCAATGTACTCTGTGGGCCTGCGCAACTCACAGACTGCAAACGCAAGGTTACTGATACCACAATGAGAATTGAGCACTGACCACATGTTCTTACAGCCTGTAAACTAACGATTTTATTCAATAAAGTGAGAATTCAAAGTTAATTTCAAATTAAATGCAAGACTAGCTGAATGGAAAAGCATAACCGACTGAGAGGATTTTCCCAGTTTGGCTAATTTGACCATATATTTGAAATTCACCTTGAATTCACTGTAAATTCTCATTTCACATTCCTATTGCATAGATTTTTTTCTAAATGGCTGCTGATGTAATTTCTGAATGGGTGCGCGAGAACTATTCATGCACCCACCTTTGAGATCTTCCTTTACTTTAGGGATCATTAAAATAAATATATAAATAAATGGATGGCTGCACAATAAAACCAGACTGAGATACAAGCGAGAGCTCATTTTTCTCTGACCAGGTCCAACCTTTGTAATGAGATAACCTGCCTAACAGGTCTCGCACAGCAGAGAGTTGTCCTAGTTATTGCATGTAATCGTTTCTATCTATATCTAGAATAAACATATAAAAAGCTAAGCACTCACAATGTCTGTTTATTGGAGAAGCAATCTAGTTCACCGAGGTTTAAGGATTAAAGGGGCCCTGTAACATCAGGGCTTTTTTATTTTATAAGTCATTTAATCTTTCTCTGTCTTCCCTCCTTTTTATTTTTTCTCTAAACTCCATATTTTTTTTAAGTAGGGACTGGCTTTTCTTATGGCGAGCTCGAAATTTGGTGATCTTTGTGAATGGGTGGAGCTTAGTCAAGCACTACACCCATGTTTATTTTCTATTCTCAATCCATCAATCTAACTTTGATTGGCAGATTTTGTCCTCTGCCTCTGTCCTAGTGACCTGCGTTATTCGCAAATCTTTATCTGAAAGTAATGGCAAGTGCATGAACAGTTACCTGATCAGTCCCTCCCCAACGCATTTCTTACTTTTTTTTTTTTGCAGTTCAAGACTTATTCATGGAAAGGATATTTAAAAAAAAATTAAAATTAAAATCATAATTCAATCACGGTGGGATTGACAACTTATTTGGTGTTTGCTAGGTGTCTACTCATGTGAATCAGGAAGCCAAGGCCATCTTATTGGCCGAGACTGTCAGCCAGTGAGCCAAGTCCTCCACCACCATGCTTATCTGGCAACCGGTGCCCAGCAGACCTCAGGTAGTGTGTCAAATTGTTCTCAAACTGTTTGACTACTTACACTGGGAGGATGCCACAGGACTCCACGCACCATAACCACTACATTTTTATTTTCCTATATGTTCATTTGACCAAACAACACTGTAAAGTGTTGTGGAATATGCTTGTGTGTAACCCCATCACAACTTTTTGCTTATTGGTGACCATAGGAACCGAGCATCACGATTCCCTTTTGTTTTCGGTCGAAATTTATGTGATTAGGCAACCCTAATTTCCTGTTTATGCATTGTTCTGCGCTACAGGATATATTAGAGCTTTATAAACAAAATAGCATATGCCAGTGGTTCCCAATGACCCTCTTTCTAACATCAAAGCCAAGGAGGGCCAAGAGGTAGGAATCATTTGAAGAAGGACAATGCCCATTCTGCTTGTCTGGCTTAGATCTACGTGAAAAAGTAAAAAAATATATATTTAAAAAAAAAAAAAAGTGACTGGCTTTTTATAGAAGTTTCTGATCCCACGTTTTTATCGTTCTTTTTCACTTTAGAATAAATAGCAAGTACAATCTTTGTGTAAGAGTTTGCCTTCCTATTGTCTCGTACAGTACAGCAAACAGGCCTTTTAATGTATAGATGCCGCAGTGTAAATATTCACAGATTATAAAATAAAGTAAAGCAATGTTCACTCAGTCCTACCCTCCCGTATCTTCAATTTACACTTTTACAATCAACGGCTAAGACTTTAGGCAATAAATCAGAGTTGTTTTTGTTTTAAAGCACAGCCCACCCCCCAAAAGCCCTGTAAAAAAATGTTGCTACAAAAAATCTGCTACAGGGAGAGGCTTTTTTTTTTAAGGCCTAGCTGCCTGCAAGCAAGCTGTATGAAAGACCTGCCCCTAACTGGGGCTCAGTCAGACTGCTTCTCTTGTCTTTTATCACAATGTGGCCGCGCTGACTTGTTCCCAGGGAGTTGGCAGACGTTCAAGGTCTTGTGATGTGATTAACAAGCCAACTTCTTGTCCTTTGACACAGAAGCACTAGCCCAGTACAGCCCTATTTACCAGTGGCGGTGCTAGGCAGTCACAAAAACCATGTGGGATTATTCACTAAAGTGGGAATTGTTAGGAATTCAAAGTGAATTTCAGATTTTTTAACCAAACCGTTAAATACAAAGAAAGAAGAAAAAATATATGCAGTATAGCTATGTTTTTGGTTTGGTTATATTTAACTAAAATTTCAAATTCCGTATAAATGCTGAACAATTCACAATTTAGTAGATGACCCTTATAGACTTTCCATGCCTGTTGCTCCTTGCTAAATGATGTATTCCCCCTTGATTCCACAACAGGGTCGCTCTAAATGCAACGAACTTTAGGATTCTTTAGAGAACATATTCAGGAGGGGTTGTGACTGTCTGCTTAATCTGCAATGTGGATTTAATCACAAAGTCCAGCTACGTAGTAATTTGGCACCGAAACGGTTACCGAGATCAGAAGACGTAGTCTGGGGGTCTTTTTCCAAATCTTCCTCTTATATAATGAACAGAACATTAAATCGCCTGCAGTGTGTACTATTGAAATGCTTTAGGTAGGAAATCTGTGTAATAATCAGGGGGATTCTGTAGCATGTTACTGATCTATATTCCACAGGGCAGGATTTTTTAAATTTGCTGCAAACAGGAATTAAAGACCAATTTTGTGTGTAGGAAAGCAATATTCTAGAAACTCTATTATATACAGCAACGTGGGGTGGTTGGAAGATCTGCACTATACAAACATGCACTTTACATGGTCCCAAATGTGATTTCACAGAGTAAATCCACTCTGCAGCATGCACTGGGGAAAGTAAAGTCGTTTCCTTTGAGTGGTAAAATGTGCCTGGAGCTGTATGGTCAGGGACTACACTGCAAAGCAAGTTTAAAAAAAAAAAAAAAAAAAAAAAAGTTTCCAACACCATTTGTAAGACAGACAGAGGAGGAGGTAGAAGGAAATAAACAAGGAAATATAAGAGGCAGAGATGGGGCCTGGGGGGAGGGCTGCACATGTCTCCCCCTCCCCCACAATCCTTGGCTCATTGAGACACCCAGCACTTAGTGATCTTGGGGAACCTTAGAAAATCAGACAGAATGTAGAATGCTGTTTCTGGGTTCTGTTATGAGAACACTTGTAACAAACACTTGAGAATTCTAAGGCAGGAGTTTTTGAAGCAGGATTTATTAGTTTAAACTAAAAAGCAGTGATTTTGTAAAAGAAAAAAAAAGTACATAGTAGTGATTATTAACTTTAAAATGCCACCATTTTCAGGCAGCCATACGCTATTATTGTTAGGGGGGAATTTATATAGCTATCATTTGTAACTATATAAAAAGGGTATAACGTAGTTGGGAAAACTTTACTTACTGCTGGATTCAGAGTGGGTGCAAACTTGATCTTAATTTGCAAACAAGTAACTTTTTGTGAGACCAGCGACATAACGTGATTAATAATTGAAGTATGTGCAGGTTCCCAAAGAGCAGGGAGTGTGAATGCTGCTCCCAAAAAAAGGCGGCAGTGTACTCCATACTGGTGTCTGTCTGCAATGTGACTGCTTCTCCTAGGAGAGATTCATGCAGCAAGGGCAGGCTGCAATGTGACTGCTTTTCGTAAGAAGAGACTCCAAGGTGACTGCTTCTCCCAGGGAGAGATTCGTGCAGTAAGGCTGCAATGTGACTGCTTCTCCCAGGGAGAGATTCATGCAGTAAGGCTGCAATGTGACTGCTTCTCCCAGGGAGAGATTCGTGCAGTAAGGCTGCAATGTGACTGCTTCTCCCAGGGAGAGATTCATGCAGCAAGGGCAGGCTGCAATGTGACTGTTTCTCCCAGGGAAAGGCTCGTGCAGTAAGGCTGAAATGTGACTGCTTCTCCCTGGGAGAACATTCAATCCACACAGGGATAGATTAACTGGCTGCTATGTGACTGCAAGTCCTAGGTATGAATTCATGCAGTAGAGTACCCCCATACTAAGCTCTGTCTGTGACTGCTTGTGGTTGATGAAGCTAGTTTGCAACTCCTTGAGTTAACTCATTGAGCAGAGTTGCTGATAGTGTGCCTTGGAGCTCCCTCGCAGACACAGGAGAGCCAGCCCCTGGAGCAGAGTTGCTGATAATGTGCTCTACAGTTTTCTGGGAGACACCGAGAGCACAAGGGAGGCAGAGCTACTGTTGGTGTGCTTTGTTCCCGGTTAGCCACTGGACCAAAACTGCTGATAGTGTGCTAGACACAGAGGAGGCAGAAGTTCTGATAGTGTACCCTGGCAGTCTCAGACAGAGGGTCTGATAGTGTGCTCTGCAGTACCCTGGCAGTCTCAGACAGAGGGTCTGATAGTGTGCTCTGCAGTACCCTGGCAGTCTCAGACAGAGGGTCTGATAGTGTGCTCTGCAGTACCCTGGCAGTCTCAGAAAGAGGGTCTGATAGTGTGCTCTGTAGTACCCTGGCAGTCTCAGAGAGCTCAGGGGAGGTAGACCTGCTGATAGTGTGCTCTGTTCCCAGTATCAGAGGGTCTGATAGTGTGCTCTGCAGCCCCTGGATGAGAGAGGGTCTGATAGTGTGCTCTGCAGCCCCTGGATGAGAGAGGGTCTGATAGTGTGCTCTGCAGTCTCAGGGGAAACAGCACAGTACACGAGGCTGGCTGCAATGTGACTGCTGCTCTCAGACTGAGACACACAGCTTGTAGCACTAAGGAAATTGGCGGCAGCCAATAGCAAGCTCGTATCGTGATGTCACGGTGGCAGGGGGGAGTTGCCTAGAGACCCCGGCTGGGTCAGCGTTCTATCCCTCCCACCCGCTCGCGAGCACCAGTTATATAGTTGAGGCTGCACGTTAGCCAGGGAGTTCCAGCAGCCAGCTCTTTGCACTTATCACACCATCACCACCTACCACCACCACCTACCACCATCATCATTATCCATCCCAGCCAGCCTGTCGGCGGAATACTCTCAGCGCTGTCATCCTCCTCTGCTCTGTCCTAGTCGTGGCTATTCCAAAGCCCTCACTTAACGCAGGATCTATCGGTCCTCTGGACTCGCTGACAGCTACAAACTGGATCTGGAAATGTCTGCAACACTTTTATCTGCCTTCTACGACATTGAACTGTTCTGCAAGGTACGCACAGCAAAGCTTTGTGCCCTGCCTCTATAGTGCCTGGGTTCATTTTTATTTTGAATTTTTTTTATTTCTATTGGTGGTCTTCAGAAACTTTTTTTTTAAGGTTCCCCTGCAAGCCAGGGATTGCTCAGGAAAGGGGATCTGTGTACTTGGATTATAACTTTGTTGGGATGTCTTCAGGAGGAAGTTAGAGCAAATGCTTGAAGTACATGATCTAGGGCAGCTTGCTTACAGGGGGGCAGGGGGCTGTGTGACTTGTGCACTTGGATTTGAGGCATAACCTCTGTTATGTGGGTTTTTAGACTGCATACTTGGATCTGGAGAACACTTTGCACATGTGGATCTGAGTGGAAGGGTTACTCTGTACTTTATTTACTTAGATCTCCTGTGTAAATCACACTTTTTGGAATTCCAGTATGTATGTATATTTTGCTAGATGACAGTATGCAGGGTGTAGTTTTCAAGGTTGTGCATTAGCACACCAGTTATGTGGCTTTATTTACAGACACTGAGTTGGGAAGGACTGGGGGGGCTGTTTGTAGAATTGGATCTGGAACTTGGTTTATATATTGTACATGTGGGTCTTGGGTGTAACTTGTGCAGTTTAAAAGGCAAGGAAGGACCAGGGTTGTAGACTTTGTGCTTAGATCATGAATGCAGATTACAGGCAACTTCTGTTGGGTAGAAACAGGAATCTAGTACTGCAGACACATATCACGTCTGCTGGATTTGCATGCCATATATCTTGTTTGTACCCCAGATCCAATCACACATTGCAGATATGGATCAATTCTCTTGACTTTGTGTCTTGGGTATAAACAGAGATATGGTGTTCAAGTTGCTGAGACTGAATACGGTTGTTGACGTTCAGTGTTTGTATCTAAGTGCAGATTGCAGACAGGGTTCACTTTTACTGACTTTATGTTAAGGTTTTGGGCTACTGACAGGTATGTGTAATGCAGATTGCAGCTACATAACTTGCATTTTGTTTCTCTCTCCTGATTTCTTGCAGAACGAGAAAGCTCTGAACAATCTGAACTTTAGTACCATGCTGGACAAGAAGGCTGTGGGGAGCCCTGTGAGCTCCCCTAACTCCAGCTTCATCCCTGGCTTTCTCCGCAGACACTCTGCCAGTAACCTGCAAGCTCTGACCAACAACAACTCTCCCCCCAAATTCTGCAACAACCCCCTAAAGGAGCCCAACAATACAGGTTCCAGCAGCACTACGAGCAACACCGCCCTGATGAACAAAGAGAATAAGTTCAGGGACCGCTCGTTTAGTGAGAATGGGGAGCGCAGCCAGCACCTCTTCAACCTCCAGCAGCAGCAACACAGCAAGTCTGGAGCACAGATCAACTCTACCCGATACAAGACTGAGTTGTGCAGACCTTTTGAGGAGAGTGGAGCCTGCAAGTATGGTGAGAAATGCCAGTTCGCACATGGCTTCCATGAGCTGCGCAGCCTGACTCGCCACCCCAAGTACAAGACCGAGCTGTGCCGCACTTTTCACACCATCGGTTTCTGTCCCTACGGACCCCGCTGCCACTTCATCCACAATGCTGAGGAACGGAGACAGGCCCCTGGGGGCCATAGCGATCGTCCCAAGCTGCACCACAGTCTCAGCTTCTCTGGCTTCTCCAGCCATGGGCTGGATTCCCCACTGCTGGAGAGCCCAACCTCTCGTACCCCACCACCACAGCCCTCCAACTCCCTCTACTGTGAGGAGACCATGCCATGTGCCAACAATGCCTTTACCTTCTCCGGCCAGGAGCTGGGACTGATCACCCCATTGGCCATTCAAACCCACAACCTGTCGGGCTTTAACCCCGCAGCCTTCTGCCGCCAGCAGTCCTCCAACTCGCCACCCCCAACCATCAACTTCCAGCCGCTGAGACGTCTGTCCGAATCTCCTGTGTTTGACAACCCCCCCAGCCCCCCGGAGTCGCTGTCCGACCCGGAGAGCTATCTGAGTGGCTCCCTGAGCTCTGGCAGCCTGAGCGGCTCAGATTCCCCTACCCTGGACTCTAACAGGCGTCTGCCCATCTTCAGCCGTCTGTCCATCTCTGATGACTGAGCCAAGAAAGACACCCTTGCAAGGGCAGCCACTTTCTCAGCTACATTGAGCTATTCAGAACGGCCTCCACAGCTCCCCCTCGTGTCTAGAACACAGAGGAAAAAAACTGCAAAGCCCACAGCTGCTGCAGAACTTCTTGGATCAACAGTCAAAAAAACAAACCTTATTTAAGACAGGTCTTGAAGAAGCAGAGTAGTGATTGACAGGTCTGTGCTTTTTTATTTTTCCTTTTATTCTTAAGATGTTCTGCAGCAGCTGATGGCATTTGTTGTTTTCGGGGGGTATGTGGACTTTATGAGGGTTTGCCCGCCCCCACCCCTTCTCCCTGCCTATATATTAAGTGGAGTTTTGAGGGCTACAAGTGGCCTGGTGTTCTGCCGGGCAGTAAGTTTGTTTGCCCCACTTCTAAAGCTGCCAGTCTGCTCTCTTGTTCCCCACTCATAATATGCTACAAAGACTCAGGAGGGGGAAAAGGAGGATGACCCCAAAAATATCCACGACTAATCACAGCAAGGACTGAACACTTGAACTGTTAAATGCTGGCACTCATTTTCCCTATAACTTGTTATTTTGCCTTTTGACGTCTCTGCTACATTTGTGTTTTTTTTTAATTTAATGAAAAGCAGAGGCAGGAAAAAAAGACTCTGAACATCCGAAAAGCTGAACAAAATGAAAAAAAGGAAAAAAAAAAGAAACAATATTTGCAAAAGGGCAAATGTAATGAATAGAACAAAACTATTTTTATAGAACTGTGGGGGTAAGTGGGTGGGATTGTGTCTTTGGGTGGGGGGCGGGAATTTTTATTCACCAGCAGGCATTCCATTTCTTGAAGATTTAGCACAGAAAAATTTGGAGACCACAGTCTAGCATTCTCCAAGAGTTTAATAATAAAAATTAAAAAAAAAAAAAATCCAGTTTAAAAATGACCTATTAAACCTATAAGCTTTTAAAAATTCAACATCCTGCCAAGAATATGCCTTAACAACAAGCAACCCTCTATTCATTTTTTTTTCTTTAGCTTAACAAATACTAAAACTTCCATTCCAAAGTTTTAATCTTGTTCCATTTCCACTGCGTAGTGGGCTGTATAGCTTAGAACAATATTTGTTTATATGGAAGCACTCAGTTGAGTTAGTTTAATTGTTGAATAACTGCTGATTTATTTTTGTTTTATTATTATTATTATTTTTTTTTTTTATATTATTATTTTTAGCTGTCTGAGTTGCTTGCCTGTCACTGCACACAACTCGATATGAAACTATTTAACTTATTTATTATCTTGTGAAAAGTATACATTGGTAATTTGTTCATACTGTATTTATCGGGTATGATGAAAGCAATAGATATATATTCTTTTATTATGTTTAAATTATGATCGCCATTATTAATCTGCAAAAATGTGGAGTGTATGTTCTTTTCACAGTAATATATGCCTTTTTTTGTAACTTCACTTTGGTTATTTTATTGTAAATGAGTAAAATCTTAATTTAAGAGATTGTATGTAATATTTATTTCATTTAATTCCTTTTCCTTGTTTACGTTAATAAAAAAAAAAAATTGAATGGTTTCTTCGGAGAAATCAATCTCAATGCTGTGGAAGAAGTTTGAGGAATTTTTTTTTTTTTTTTTTTCTTTCTCTGTCCCCCTCACATATTACCTGTGTATAAAATTAAAAAAACAAAAATGTAAACCCTTTTAAGTGCTAAAAGAAAAAGTGTTTAATGCGCTGACTCTCCTTATGGAACACAAAGGGGTTAAGCCCACCCTAAAATAAAATATATATTTTGAAACAAAAGCATTAACATTTGACTACAGTGACTTACTGTGTTTCATAGCAACCAAAAAGTATTTTTAATTTTAATTTTTTTTTAATTTAAAATTTTCACCTAATTTCACCGCAATCACTGTGACTAAAGGTATGTAGCAATAATTGGGGTCCCAGTATTATTTTCACAGTGCCTTTTGAAGAGTTCACACTTGCCTTAAAACTTTTCTTAACCAAAAAAGTATTTTGTTGTGAAGGTGTGATAATTTGAATGTAGGGATGGGTTTTCTTATCATTTTTGTACCACTCTCATAAGTAAAAAGGCCACAACTTATTAATTTTTTTTTTTTTTATTTCCATGCAGTATCTGAACCTATTTCACTCTTTCATTAAATTCCTTAAATTTCCTTACATAGAAACAAAGCGATTTTTCTACAATTTGCCTCGATGGTAAATGACTGAAACAAGCCTGTTTTTGTTTGTTTGTTTGTTTTTGTACATAGTAGGTACAGATTGAGCACTATGTACTCTTTTTGGACTACTTTAACAGACTTTTTTTTTTTTTTTCCTGAATGTAACGAAAGGCTGAGTTGACTATAAATCTAGATATTTTTGTATATCTACTTGTATAGTTGGTTCTCTTAAGAATTGTGAGACTGTAAACTGTACTGTTAATGTTTTCTAGTTCTCCCAATAAATTTTTGGAAATAAAACGGATCACGTTGATGTTATTTATTTCTTATACACTTCGTCTTTAAGGTTCTATTTGGTCTTTGCCTACAAGTTAAGTAATATTTGTACTGGTAAGCATTACTGTTTTACTGCCAAGACAAATAGCTGGTTGAACCAAATTCCAAAGTGCCAGATTGATCAATGAATTCAGTGTCCTTAACCCTTAACAACAGGGCCAGACTGTCACTAGCAAATCAAACAGAATTTTGGAAGGCATTCTGTTTGCAGCAGCATTAAAAAAGGGGGTAATTGATTTTTGCACAAGTTCATGGTTTGGGGTTCATTCACTAAACTACCTTTGCTAGTTTTCAAACAAAATTTGCAAACATAAAGGTTAGGTTTGAAGGGGTGGGTACAAATTTCAGACTTTTTTTTTCTATTTATAAGGGGAAGGGGTTGCCCTAAACATTGCTGGTTCACACTATACAACAATATATAATTATATATATATATATATATATATATATATATATATATATACACACTTTTAAGAAAGCCATCTAAGAAAGAGTTAAAATCTTTCTAGTAATAGAATGAGTTAAATAATATAAGCTTCCTTCTCCCAAAAAAATTAGAAAAAGCTTTTACAAAAAAAATATTGTGGCTTTTAGAAGAATTCTACACAATACCCTTCCCCTCCACCACCACCAGTTGAGCAGTCTGGTCTATTAAATCAATTGTCTCATTGTTTTGTAATTGCAGGTATCCCTCTCTAATTATTTTTAATGACAATCAACAAATACTAAACATTGCATTACTTACAGATTAATTCCCACGCAGTGCTGTGAGTGATCAACCTTAAAATACCAAAAATATGAAGACCAAGATTGCAGAGCATTTTAAAGAAAATATGGATGCTGGCCTACTGTAATTAGTTTATAAATCTGTGAAAAATCTCTTCTCAATGTCAAAAAAACAACTATTTTGTATATTTTTCTCTCATATATAACATGTTGTGCTAATTCTGAATTATCTTTTCATATTCGACATGAAAATATGTTCCTTTTAATATACAGCACCAAATGTCACAAAAACACAAAACTCACTAGGTGGAAGGGCTCTGGTATTTAAAAGCCTAAATGTATAACTTTAAAATATATATATATATATATATATATACCGGTAGATTATTATTTTTTTTTTTTTTTTTTTTTTACCCTCTCTCAAGTAGGCCCAAAAGCCTTCATTCACATTGCACATGTTAACAAGTGATTCTGCTTTTGATTACTTGTTACAGTCCCTATGTGAGAGATTGGTGGCAAACCTGAGTATGCACAGCATAATACTATCTAGAGTTGTATTCACTAAAAGTAATCATAATCCAGGTTTGCAAAATTTTATTCTAAAATAGCAAAACTGGTGTATACTTGGTTGGAGATGTTCTCTAAATCGTCTGGTCTTGCTTACATTTTTCAAAGTTACATTTCAGTTCACTACAGATCATTTAGTGGGGAAAACCCCCCAGAGTGATTTTAATGCTACTGGTGAATTGGGATGGCTGTGCTTCATATAATTACTAAATACTCAAAATAGCATCACTGTAGCACACTACAGTATATTAAATGGCTGAGTGACAATCTTTCTATAATCTGCAAAGTGCAGGGGAAACTGCTAATTTATATTTAAAGAACCACTTCTATCCATGTATTGATTTTATATTGATACATTAAAGGGTGATCGTTTAGTGGTGCCCACCTGGCATAACTGTTCCAAACTGTGTATAACCCAGTGGCTAGCTTGATTACTGCTCAGAATATGGTATGGCAACAAATAAAAAGTGCCATGAAGAGTACAAACATTTATGTATGAATTCTTGTCATCACTAAGATAATACACTTAAAAAGCTAAGTAATTGTGAAGGTTTTTGCACAAATGACTTTTTCAGAACACAATACTACTGTATAACACAAGCCGTTAGTTTAACGTGTATCATGTTTTAAAATAAATAAATAAAAATTTAAATTAGATAAAAAGCAAGTTCCACAACCAAATTTAGCAAATTTTTAAGTCTGTTCAGTTTCCACTGGGGTATAGGTAGGCTATCTACAGTTGTTCAAGTGCTGTTAACTCCCATCATCCTCAGCCATGCTACAGTATTTAATGTCTATATTCACCTTATTGTGTGGATTGCCTTGTCACACCTTGTTCCTGTATGCCTCTGGTTTTCTGTAGGTGTTGTTTAACCACTGTACAGTACGTTATAAAAGATGGAACGCCATGGGGTTCTGTACAATGGTTTAGGCTTCCTGTACATTTGATATTGCTGACCTTTTACTTTATTTCCTCTCTTTTGGCATTAGTGGTACTGCCCTCTCCTGGCACTCATATTTTCCAAGTTCTTACAAATGTTTCAGTGGAACTCCAAATCACTGCTTCTGTTCAACTGTACTGGGGGTGTTATGGTCACCAGATGTGCACTTATTTGTGGAAGTTGAGAGATTGAAATCAGTTCAGAAAACTCTATTTTTATCTGCCAACAGCCCCGTTTCTTACTATTCCACTTAAACAGAAATAACAGAGGTACTCGGTCAGGATTTGACAAATATAAAAAGTAGGTTCACGAAGACACGTTCACTTTCTTTGCCAGCAGGAAATAAGTATGCCTGGTAATGTCTTTGTCATTATTATTATTATTATTATTTTTAAAGCACCAACATATTCCACAGCGCTGTATAATAGTTGAAAGCATACGCTACATTATATAAAAAAAAAAAGTTTGATATACAGTAACAAGAGGTGATAATATCTCTAGTCAAACAAGCTTACAATCTAAACCAGGGGTGCCCAAAAGGTAGATCCCCAGATGTAGAACTACAACTCGCATGCCTTTAGAATGACAAAGCATCATGGATTGTGTAGTTCTACAATTTCTGGACATGTACGATTTAAGTACCCGTGGTCTAAAATCTATAAAACACGCCAATATGTTGTACTAGCAATAAACTGTTTTTTAAAAAATAAGTTTAAAGGGGAACTGTCACGTGTAACTAAAATTTTAGAAATAGGTTGTGGTAATTCTTTTTTCTTAATTCAATAGTGTTTTTATATTAATGACTATTAAAGTGCATTGTTTTGTCTTGTAATTGGTAATGTAAAGGTAACTGACTAAAACACGTGTTTACAGCACTGTATGTTACAGTATATTTAGAATGTTGGCACATATATTACTTCCCAGTCATTTACTGTACCTATAGAGAAGTATCAAGCTGACATTACATGCAAAACTAAATATAAGTGCCTTTCCTAACACCTTACACATAGGCAAGGCTCTGCTTTGTTCAAGGCAGCACAAAGCAGCCATCTTTGTTTTCAAATTAATAAAGATGGCTGCTCTTGTGATGGTTTTCAATATATGTTGCAATTTTGAAACAGCATTTTCCAAAACAAGGACCAATAGGGAAATAATTGATGATAAAAAAAATGATGATAAAAAAAAAAAAAAATGTATTTAGATTTTTTTTTTTAGAAACTGTAATGTGTAAAGTGATTTGTCTGGGCATTTTTTGTAACTTTTACTAATTTATGTTTCCTGGAAATGTTGGGGATTTGTATTGTTTGTTTTATTTTTTTATTTATTTGTTCCCAGGTTGGCAGATTGTTACTGCTTCTTGATGAGCAGGTCCTGTGGTTAGGGCCACACCCCTGCAAGGTAATACATTTTGGAACATGTTTGTCTGCTTCGTAGTAAGCTCGTTATAGTGACGAACTGGAGCAGTCATACTTGCTCAGTGACCAGCAGGAATACGAGCAGAACCCTACATTTATAATTAGTTTAGTTGATGGAAGGATCAAATTGAGGCTCAATACAGGGGGAGTGGCTTTCTTTTTGAAATGACATGCTCAACCTATCACTGTCATCCATGTTAGACAGAATTGATATTGGTAATGCAGCAGTGTAGATTCGGCTCTGTCAATGCGGCTGATGAATAGGTGGGTTATAGCAGCCAAGGAAATCGCAGTTTTTTGTTAAAACTCTCCCAAAAAGTTTTATGATTTAACTTTTTTTTTTCAATCAGACTGTATCCTTGCACCTTTTGAACCATATCCTCTACACACTGACCTGTAGTGGTTATGGTGCTTAGGCCGACTCTTTAAAATGAACATTCTAAAGTTGGAAATACAAACACTAACCTCTTAGGGACCAAACTTCTGGAATAAAAGGGAATCATGACATGTCACACATGTCCTGTGTTCTTAAGGGGATAAAGGGACACTCCAGGCACCTAGACCACTTCTGCCCATTGGAGTGGTCTGGGTGCCAACTCCCACTACCCTTAACCTTGCAAGTGTAATAATTGCAGTTTTCATAAACTGCAATATTTACCTTGCAGGGTTAACTCCTCCTCTAGTGGCAGTCTACTAGACAGTCACTAGAGGGCACTTCCGTTTTGATAGCACACGCAAAGTGTGTTATAGCGTCGCTGGACCTCCTCACGCTATGTGAGGACCTCCAGTGTCGCTGAAATCCCCATAGGAAAGCATTGAAATCATATTTCAATGCTTTCCTATGGGGAGACTTAATGCACGTGCGCGGCATTGCCGCGCATGCGCATTAGGTCTTCCCCGCCGCTGGCCGCGCATGCTCAGTCGGTCTCCCCCGTTGGATGATGTTGGGGGGAGGAGCGTGGGCGGACCCTGAACCAGCGCCGAGGAACATCGGCGCTTGATACAGGTAAGTCACTAAAGGGGTTTTAATCCCTTCAGCAGCATGGGATGGGGGGTTGGGAAGGAGAGGGGACCTGCAGTGCCAGGAAAACAGTTTGTTTTCCTGGCACTGGAGAGTTCCTTTAAGGGCGGGGACTACTGCACAGTCACAGCAGTCTTTATGCTGCTCCAATCAGAATATCCTAAGAGATGCATTAGTGTAATGCTTCACTATGAGGAGAGTCGAGCATTTTCATGCAGAGTGTGAAGATCCAAAATATAGGTTCTGCGAAGATTGCAGGATCTCAACAGGAAGCGCCTCTCGTGGCTGTCTGAGGTGTTTAATAATAATTTCATAAGATTTTAAGCCTCCAGCAGACTCAGTTGTGTTCAAACACAGAGTTACTTAAAGCTTCATGTTAGGGAGTTAGTGAATGCCCAAGTAGTTCAAGAGTTAATCCAATCAGCATGACCCCCTCAGTTATTTGACGTATTTACGTAACTGGCCATAGAGGACCTTCAGTGCCCGGTGGGGATCCATGTAAGAGAGAAAACCATTGCACAATGTTTTGCCCGATTACTGGGAAACAGGGACTACTACAGCGGGCTGTACTGGTTATGATGCTTGGAGTAACCTTTTATCCTTCAAATTAAAAAAAAACCATAGATCTCACACAGGAAACTGCTTTGGCATAGGGTATCAGTATACTCTCCTTTTTGGCATTCATTACTGCATGTAAAAAGATTATTACATGTTTTCCTGGAATTATAACTTTAAAAACTTCACTGTGTATTGCTATGAAATGTATAAAAAAACATCTGTATTTGCTTACACAATAGAATAAAAATGACAATTACCGAATACTTCATTTATTCAATGCTAACTGTCAAACGTATTTATGAATAAATTGTCTTGAGGCAGAAGTCTAGGGAACGAATAATGTAAATCTGCTACACATTCAAAAAGAATGCATTTTCCAAAACCGGTTTGAACTGCTGTTCCATCGGATCTCTGATCTATTTTCAAGAAGAAACCTTCAGTGATCCTTTAGGGCATTCGAACACATGGCCAATAGAAAGTTGCAGTTAATGACAGCATTCAAGCTGCTGACCTCGTAACCACTTTAAATATTCATCTATATTGTTATTCAGCGTTATACTGAGACTGTATGCCAAACAGTACAGTATGATCAGAACCAGAAGCTTATTCTTCCATTTTAAACATCTTTGTGAGACATATACAGGGTGGGCCAAAATACAGAGTAAGATTTGATACTAGTTCAGTATTTTGGTTTCAGATACATATTACAACTGAGTCTTGGGAGATTCATCATGGGTAATTTTAATATAGGAAAACTGGGTAAAAATAGTGGAATTATTTTATTTTCAAAATGGCAGGTCCATTATTTTGACGCTAAGTGCTTACCGCCGCCACTTTAGTGTAAGCTGCCACATTCGCCCAACATTTCAGCTCCAATTTACTTACTGGGGAGATTCCAGAAGGAGCGGGTTTATGTGAACAAACCGCATCTGAAGGGGAATATCTGAAATTCAAGCACTAGAGCCTTAAACATTAACTAATGTTGTGCAATTAAAAGAGCCCGACTTTGCGAGGCGGCAAATGAAGCTCATTTTAGAGATGTCATCTTCCAAAGAATTACGTTTCATTCCTAGCACCATAGTGCCCCCCTCCCTTGTGCCCCCCAGTGCTAAAAGTATTTTGTCATCTGATTCAAGTTCCAATGTCAGTAGGTACTGTGTCAGGCTCCGCCGATGTCAGCCGGCAGACGAAGGGTGGCCTAATGCACATGCGCGAAGAAAGCATTAGGACTATCCTACGGGGTTTCAGCTGACGCTGGATGTCCTCATACAGAGCGTGAGGACAGCCAGCGTCAGTTATGCAACCAAAATTGCCTAACGACTGAGAAGCACTTCTAGTGGCTGTCTGGTAGTGGACAGCCACTAGAGGTGGAGTTAACACCGCAAGGTAATGATTGCAGTTTATCAATGACTTCTATTATTACAATTGCAGGGTTAAACTGGCAGGGACACTGCACCCAGACCATTTCAATGAGCTGGAGTCGTCTGGGTGCCTATAGTGTCCCTCTAAGCATTCATTGTACGTAATATCATTCAAATTAGTTCGTTAATAAAAAAAAACGTTATTGACTAAATTTAGGCCCACCCTGTAGAATCTGTTTATAAAGAGATATTGTATTTCAATGTTCTGAAATGGAGGTTTATACGTTCCCTTTAAAAGTTGACATTACTTAAATGAGACTAAAAGTTCACAAGGACCCTGCTCACACAAGCTTACATTTAATTGGCATGTCAGCCCCACTGTTCACTACTTATTTAAATTTTTGAAAGTTCTGTACAATGTACTGTTTTTTGTTTTTTTTTAATAAACCAATGAAAATTTAGAATGAGGGTAACCGTATACTCAGGTCCAAAATCCTCTGATTTTTCTTCTGTTAATCGTCAATGTATCTAATGTATCCATTACAGCTGACTGCCCTTGGACCTCTCCTAGTGCAAGTAGTCAAACCGTTTGCTACTTTTATGATAACTGTAAACTCGTTAATCTGAGCTAAACCTGGTGATGTAGGGCTTAGCTCATTGGCGGAGAGATGAGCTGACCCTGCACATTAGGGATTAGTTCACAAGAGCTTCCAGTTCTCGATAGAGGTAGTATCTGATGGCCGGTGGATCCTGGTAAGAAGTAAAACCATTAGCAGTAGTCAAACTGCAGTTTGTAGTGGTTATGGTGCTAGGAGTGTTTCTTTAACCTATGTTAATGTGTCTGGCTCGTGCATGAACTGTGATGTCTCTTTGCGGGATCTATGTGGCGTGTTTCTGAAGAGCGTCAAGTGTGAAAAGCTAAAGTTATTTAGTCCAAGCTTTCAAGTATGACTGTCAAGCAAGATGCTATATGTTAACCACAATATTTCCATGAAAGTCACAAGAATGTTGTTTTCTGGTGATCTCTTATATTAAGTACTAGAACTCGAACAGATCATTTTACATTGTGAATAACCCATCAGTGTTTAAAAAAACATGAAAGTTTCAAAGTAGTGTAATGTGATTTTACAGTCATCTTGTTCATTAAGGTCATCATTTTATGTTTTCCAAGAAAATGATAATAATACATTTGAAATAATTTCCACAAGCCACTCATTACACTCAGATTTCTTGAGGGTCTGTAACACTTTAATATAAATGGATATTTAATTAAATACCATACTGAGGTTATGCATGTGTGTGTGTTTTGTGTTAGTGAGTGTGAGTGTGTTGCAACAGTTATGCTCAAAGCACAACATGTTAGCATGATGAAGTAGCTATGGTGTATAGAGCATGCCGTAGCTCAATTCTTTGCCATTTTGGAGTTAATTGATTTTGTTTATGCAGTCCTTGTCACACCTCCTCTGCCTGTGACTCACACAACCTTTCATTTTCAAACCGATCTTACTGCTCAGTGTGTTTACTTTAGAAGTTATTATCTTTGCTCTGTTAATTGAGCTTTATTCACAGCCTACTATAGACTCCAACAGCCAATTAATAGAACAGGCAATATAAATTTATGAAATAAAATAAGCTGCGTAAAAAAGTAGGATTGAAAAAGTAGATTTGTTTTTCAGGAAGTGTACAGGGAGGCTGTGTGGCTAAGGCTGCGTAAACAGTGAACTTGTATGCTATATTCTACCAGCAAGCAAAAGTAGCAAATTATATTGCCGTGACAGAGAGCAGTAGAACTAGCTTTAGGACTCATAGGCAGTGGTGTATTTTGGATCTTTGCTGCCCTAGACCTCTGACACCCCCTAATTTGAATTTGCCCCACCCCATCCTGTCGAAGCCACACCTCTTCCTGTTGAAGACTAACACACAATTTGACTGAACTGACAGACACACACTGACACACCCACTCACTGATAGGCACACACTCTCAGATACACTGACATTCACTGACTTGACAGAATCACTCAGACACACTCACTCACAGACACACACACTCACTGACACACACACACACTGACAGACAAACACAAACTCACAGACATCCACACACCCACCCACATTTATTGACAGACACACACACAAACACACTCACTCACTGGCACACACAATCAGACACACACTGCCATACACACACACATTCACTAACAGACACACACTGATAGATATACACACTCACTCATACACACTGACACACACACATATACAGACATTCACTGACACACACACACGCTCACTCGCAGACACACACACTGACAGACAGACACACTGACAAATATATACACACACATTAATTGACAGACACTCACTAACAGACAGGCACACACTGACATACATACATACATACATACATACACACACACACACACATTCACTGACAGTCACACACACACACATTTCCCCCCCAACACTCATAAACTAAAGGTTTTTTAATTTAATATAAATCCATCCAGCCTGGGGCTATTGGGCAGGCAGAAGGCAGGCAGGCGGTTGCGAAAAGTGGATAGCGAGGGAGCACTGATTTGTGATCGCTCTCTGCTCAGCTCCCTTGCGCGCGCCGCAGAGTGATGCCAGGAGCTCGAGTGATGTCATATTCCGGCATCACTGCGTGGCGGGAGGAAGCTGAACAGAGAGAGCTCACAAATCAGTTCTCCCTCGCCTCCTGCCTGGAACACAACTGGCCATCAGCTCCGGAGGGCCCAAGGGTGGCCATCCGGCCAGCTCTTGGGCCCCCATAAAAGGCTAACAAGGCATCTGCCTGGGCATTTGGGGGCGGCGTTTTTGCCGCTCCCTGGAAAATGCCGCCCAAGGCATGTGCCTTGTTAGCCTTGCTGTTAACACATCATTGCTCATAGGCATCCCATACACATCTTCTCTGAAAATTGATCATCAGGCATTTGACAGGCCTACTTTAATGTACCGTAGATTTTTAAAATATAATCTATACATTGGCTAGCAGTAATACCCCTAATCTTTATTGACTGCCTAAGTGGCCTCGTGTTTTGGGTTAGGCTTTGACAGTGCTTTATTCAAAAGTATAACATGACCAGGTTAATAGGAAATTCAACCAACATAATTTGTTATACATGATGTTCTAAACTGAGTTATGGCATAGACAGGGGAGGGAGAGAATTAAAAAAATTAGGTAGGCATGGAGGGAACGTGCAAAGAGAGGAAGGAAAGATCAAGGCTTCCCCATGCAGACAGCACTATGAGGGAAAAGCTTGTTACATCTGTGGCCAGGTCGCTGACGACAGTTATAATCTTTATACAGTATTTACGTTAGGCAGCCCAGAACAGAGCTGCAACCATCCCCGGTAAACAGTGCTGATTACACTGTATCTGTAGCGTTTTGAGCAGAAATGCTGTACATACAGATTCCTACCAGCATTACCATTTCTAAAAGCTGAAGTGGTCATGGCAGTTGGAAAAACCCTTTAATCTTCCCTTTTACACTAACAAAGTGGGGTAGACAGATGTTGAACAATAGAAGGGAACTTACTGTCTCCCCCCCAAAAAATTATTATTTTCAGGACAACATGTTCTCTTTAAAAACCAAAAAAAAAAGGAAATCTGTCACAATTGTAATCACTGAGTTGAGAATTCAAAATTAATTTCTAATTTAAAGCCAAAATATTTAAACTGGAATAATTCGCCAAGTCAGCGATGCTTCCAGTTTGACTTTTTTGCCCTTATTTTGAAATCCAATCGGAATTCACTTTAAATTCTCACTTTAGTGAGTAACCCTGTTAGTGTATTTGCAGGAATACAATATCCCTTTCCATTTATTTTACATTTTTATCTATCTATAGTCCAGATCTGGTCACCGAATCTAAAACAGCATCAGGTGATAAAACACAGTTCCTGTAGAAAATATCAACTTATGGTTTCTATTGCATGTTAGGGGTCACCATTCATCTTAAGGGACAGATATATATGTATCTACACATCTACTGATGCATATTACTATATTTAATGTGCAGGCCTCCCTTAAACCAACCAGTTAGAATGCCAGATCATCTTTTTAATCTATAGATGTCATGGTACACATTATATAATCTGATAGAGCTTACAATTATATCTGTACATTGTGCTAGCAGATTTGCTACCAAATGAAAAGATCTTATGATGAAAATGGTAATAAATATATGGTCCCCCCATAATGATACCGGAGAAACTGACGGAAGCCAAGCACAGAGAGATGGACACAGGTTTCTTCAGGAAGGAAGAGATTCTTTATTGGATCACCGATCGGGACTCAGAGGGACTAGCGTCACCAAAATACAGCAAAGTCTGAGTACTGAATACATAGAGTACATTCCTTATATAGCACTGTAGCTCCTCCCACAATTAACTACACCCACACATACCCTTAACCTATTTAATAAATAGAGTCTAAACTCATCCATCCGGTCTAACCACGTGGCTCATCTGATACAAAGGAGAGGGACGCGTAATTCCAGTTCTTACATTCCTGCACCTGGTCAGTACAGTGATAACAGTATCTTAGCTACGTGTAATTAACTAACTGATACTACAAACACATATACATACATATGCCTTGTGGCAATCTTAGCCTGCTAAACTTGTATTTTACTGGAATTACATCACATTCCCCCCTTTGATGCCTCTGATATTTCACAATTACTTGAGGCATCACTTAACCTTGGTTTGCATATACCTCAGGTTACCATGAACCAGACCAGACTTATCTTATGATGTGAATCTTTTAACACTCATCTTCCTGCATTGGTTCTCCTTGATCTAGAGCCTTATACTTATATATCGCCATTATCTGTGCAGCAGCCTTCCTCTCTGCTATACTTCCTATCAGGCTTTGCACAGACCTAACTACTAAGGGTATAAGACACGGTAGGAGTAGACACAACAGTAAAATCAGTAGGACTCCACCTACCACTGCCTTAAGCCCTCCAAACCACTCATACCAGCTACCAAACCAACTACTTGGATTGTACCCTTTCCATACCTGAGTAGGCACATGCACTAGTTTAACCATATGGCTAGTAAGCTCAGCTATTGCTTGCCCTTCGTCATCTATTTGAAGACAGCAATTGCTCAGGTTAAACTTCCCACATACACCTCCCTCTACTGCCAAAAGGTAATCCAAGGCTAATCTATTTTGGTACACTGCTGTCCTCATCCTGGTATTATGCTTCGCTAGAAGATTGAGTGCTTGTGAGGTCTCATTAGTAATAATCTCAACCACCGCCTGTAATCTTATAATACGGTTGAGCATATAAATTGGGGTTCTATAACCAAAGGTACCATCTTCTGCCCACGTGGCTGGCCCATAATAATCTATGATACGCTGGGGAGGCCATTCATTATCTTCCCAGGTGCCTATCTCTAAGGGTCCCCTTTTCTTCCTATGATTCACATCATACACTTTAACACCTAAAGTCTCACCTGTTTCAATCGGTAACAAGAAGAAGGATGGTTTGAGCATACCCAACACACATGCCCCTTCCCAGTCCTGTGGCAACTCCGAATAGGCTTTCTTACCACAGATCCAGTACAAATTTGCTGGGGCTCTCCAGGTAGATGTGATGGATAAATCAAACCACACATCCTTTAAACTGGCATATCTAGCAAACGGGTTAGATGGTTCTGAGACATTTGAAGCCGACCACCAAGTTGTATTTTTAGTATCATCATCATAAGCTTTTTGCCCTAGACAAGTTAATTCTCCTACAGAAGTATTATACATTATTCCTTTCCTTGCTATGCAAACATAACCTATGATGGAGGTCTTTAATCTCCACTCAGATTTACCTCTAACACTCAAATGATAATCGGCTTGTGTAGATATTAGTTGGTCAACTGCCTCAGAACCGGACATTACCTCCTTTGCTTCCCAAGGCCATTGGTCTCCCATGTTAGTACCTCCACACACATAGCAGTTGGTAACATTAAGACTACCGGCAATACTTTCAGCTAGGTCAATGAACAGGTTTTTAGCGTTATGGGGGATCTTATTATCTATACTCATCTCTTCATAAAAGGAATGGTATACTTGATGAGTCTGGGAGGATACCGTATCAGTCTCTATTCCTATAAACAATAATGTCCCAGGATCTAAACCCGTCCCGTATATCTGAAACCCAAATAAATTTCCATACTTATCTAGGAACTTGTCGGGGTTATTAATAAGTATATGGACTGGGTTGCATTCCATAGACTTACAATAAGGGCTAGTCGGCAACTTAGTCACTATCATGTCTTTATCTACTGTCTGTCCCCAAGTCGCCCACCCCACACAAGACCAATATGGACAAAAGTTATAGTCTTTATTTGGGCATCTAGGACTCACATATTTATTTTTACTACTGGGACAAATATATTTATCATTAGACCCATACGTCCTCTCCCATCTAAGATCCCCACATACATTCCACGGTTTTCTACCACTTGATATCGCCTTACATGCATCAAATAGCAGAACACCCGAAGAATATACGGATTCTAACACCGTCTTATTAATTAGGGTCCCCTGAGGATCTCCATTCCTGAGAGTCAACCAAATTGTACGAGGTTGATACTCTGGACTGAAGCACTTAGGTTCTCCTACTCCTAAATGGCACACACTATAGTCTATATTTAGGTATCTACATCTTGATACCTCTCCTTTACATTCGTATTGTGAATGCCAAATTAGGGTTTGGGAAATATGGTTACCTGTTCTCGTAGTCTTAATGCATACCTCACAGCTAGGATAGTCGGTACCTCTACCTTCCTGAATATAAAAACACATATAAATAAACACAATCAAAAGCACATCTTTCGCCGTCATCCTCAGTCTTCGTCCGTGCGATGGAACCTCAGCTTCCAGGATGTGAGGGCTGCAGGGAATGGAGTTCTGCTCGTCTTCACAGGTGTCCCTTCGAGACTTTCCTGGCTTATACACTATGTGTTGGTAAGCGGACAGGCTTTATTATGGCCTTCTCACTCACACCTGTAACAATAAAATTTGTAATCCACAATAATTCCTCGTTACTCCGACTGAGTAGTGCGTTTCAACCGGATCTTGCAGGGATTCTCTGGATCTGCTGTAATTTGCCAAGAATCGACTGCTGCTGGTTTAACCCTGGAGTGATGTATCCACGGAGTTACTTCGGCTACTTTTATCGCTGTAGGGGTAGACAAAAGAACAACATAAGGACCTCTCCACTTGGGCCCTAACGGTACATTATTCCACTCTTTAATCCACACTTGGTCTCCTGGATGATAACTATGAACAGGGGGATAAATATTCACAGGTAATCTATCTTGTACCCATTTCTGTACCTCCTCCATAGTCTTACCCAACTCTACAACCTGCTGCCGGGTAATTCCTTCTCCCAACTGACTCAAGTCCCCCCTTAAGTTACCAAGTACGGGAGGTGGTCGCCCATACATGATTTCAAAAGGAGAGAGGCCCATCCTTCTGGTAGGGGTACTGCGGATTCGCAATAAATCTATGGGTAAGAGAACGTTCCACTTAAGTTGGGTTTCCTGACACATTTTAGCCAACTGGTTCTTTATAGTTCTATTCATTCTCTCTACCTTACCAGAACTCTGGGGTCTATATGCAGTATGAAGCCTCCACTTTATACCAAGCATATGAGTCAGTTGTTGTAGGCACTGATGAACAAAAGCTGGACCATTGTCCGATCCTATAGAACAGGGTAGTCCATATCGGGGTATTATTTCTCGTAGCAGGAATCTTACAACTTCTCCTGCTTTCTCTGTACGAGTAGGACATGCTTCTACCCAGCCTGAATAGGTGCACACAATTACCAACAGGTAACGATGTCCACCCGATTTAGGCATTACTGTAAAGTCTATTTGTAGATCGGACATGGGGAGTCCCCCCATAAACTGGACTCCTGGTGGCTTTACTGGTCCTTGTCTTGCATTATTCTTAGCACACGTTACACATCTGCGTACAATGGCCTGAGTCAAGTTGGACAATCTTGGTATGTAGAAATGTTTCCTGAGAGATTCTTCAGTACTGTCTCTCCCAGAATGTGTCCCGTTGTGATAATTTTGGACAATTTCTACCGCTAGTGATGCTGGTATGACTATTCTTCCATCTTCTAGCTGATACCACTTGTTCTCCAAATACTTTCCCGGTTCAGTCTTTAACCACTCCTCTTCTTGAGCTGTATAAACTGGAGTCCATTGGGACAGTGGAGTTGGTATAAGAGCAGCTATATGCCCCACATACTCCTGTCTTCCTGATTCAGCAGCACGCTTAGCTGCACTATCTGCCATCCGATTTCCCTTGGTTACATCACCATCTCCTCTCAGATGCGCTCGACAATGTATGATACCGACTTCTTTCGGCTCCCACACTGCTTCCAATAGTTGTAGGATTTCAGCTGCGTACTTGATTTCTTTGCCTTCTGAATTCAGTAGTCCTCTTTCTTTATACAAAGCTCCGTGGGCATGAGTGGTTAAAAACGCATACTTAGAGTCCGTATAGATATTTACTCTTAAACCTTCAGCCAATTGTAACGCTCGTGTTAGTGCTATTAATTCTGCCTTTTGTGCTGATGTTCCTTTCGCCAGTGGCCGAGCTTCTATCACCTTGTCTATTGTTGTCACTGCATATCCTGCATAGCGGATCCCTTCTTTCACATAACTACTGCCGTCGGTGTAATATTGAACATCGGGGTTCTGGATGGGAAAATCATGAAGATCTGGTCTACTTGAAAATACTTCATCCATTACTTCCAAACAATCATGTTGACTTTCAGTAGGTTGCGGCAAAAGGGTAGCTGGATTTAAGGTGTTTACAGTCTCTAAATGCACTCTTGGGTTTTCACACAACATTGCTTGATACTTGGTCATACGGCTGTTACTAAACCAATGATTTCCTTTGTAATCCAACAACGTCTGTACTGCATGTGGGACTCGTACATAAAGTTCTTGACCCAGAGTGAGTTTATCGGCTTCAGCTACTAGCAGGGCGGCTGCAGCTACGGCTCTTAGACAAGGTGGAAGTCCGCTGGCCACTGCATCCAGTTGCTTAGACATGTAGGCAACAGGTCTTTGCCATGATCCCAAGTACTGTGTCAATACTCCCACAGCCATTCTTCTTTGCTCGTGTACATATAAGTAGAATGGTCGTGTGTGATCAGGTAGACCTAATGCTGGGGCACTCATCAAAGCCTTCTTCACATCTTCAAATGCCGTTTGCTGTTCTTGGGTCCATAAGAAGGGGTCGTGCTCTGTACCTTTGATGGCTGCGTACAGAGGTTTTGCCAGTATCGCATAGCTGGGAATCCATATCCTACAGAAGCCTGCTGCCCCCAAGAATTCTCGCACTTGTCTTCTATTCTTGGGTATTGGTATTTGGCAGACAGCTTCTTTTCTCTCTGGCCCCATAATCCTTTGACCTTCAGAGATATGGAATCCCAGATACTTGACAGTTGGCAAACACAACTGAGCCTTCTTCCTGGACACCTTGTATCCTGCCTTCCAGAGAATATGTAGTAGATCGTGCGTTGCTTGCTGACATTTTTCTTTTGTAACTGCTGCTATCAACAAGTCATCTACATATTGTAACAATACACATTCTCCTGGGATAGACTCGAAATCCAGTAGATCTTGACTTAGAGCTGAACCAAATAGGGTAGGTGAATTTTTAAAACCTTGGGGCAGTCTTGTCCAAGTCATTTGGCGTTTTGAGCCCGTTACAGCGTTCTCCCATTGGAAAGCGAAAATACATTGGCTTTCTGCGGCAATTCGGAGGCAAAAGAAGGCATCTTTGAGATCTAAGACTGTGAAGTAAGTAGCCCCGCCCGGAATTAAAGCAAGCAGGTTATATGGATTGGGTACAACTGGATGTATGCTAACAACCGCATCATTGACTGCTCTTAAGTCCTGTACAGGTCGATACTCATCTGTACCGGGCTTTTGAACAGGCAGCAATGGGGTGTTCCAGGGGGAAGTACAGAATTTTAGGATACCATACCGTATGAACTTATCCAGATAGGATTGGATGTTCTTCTTAGCCTTCTGCGGAATGTGATATTGTCTTAGGCTCACTGGATAAACCCCATGTTTCAGTTCAATTTTTATTGGTGGAATATTGCGGGCCAGTCCTGGTGGGTTGTTCTCTGCCCAAACTCCTGGTATGTTAAACAATGTCTCATCACTCCTAGGGTTTTGGCTAGTCAACACTGTATAAAGTCGCCACTCTTCTTCCTTTGGTACGGATAAAGTCATAATACCTGAAGGTCCATTAAACTTTAAGGATGTTGTTCCATTTGGTAGGAACGTAATCTGCGCTTGTAATTTTGATAGCATATCACGTCCCAGCAATTGGACTGGACATTCAGGCATATAAAGGAATTGGTGTTTTACTACGTGGCCTCCCAATGTACAGAGTCGACTTTTAAGAACCGGTTTTTCAGCACTTCTTCCAGTTGCTCCTATCACAGTAATAGTCCTTCCAGATGGAGGAGCAACTAGATTAGTCACCACTGAATGTTCAGCACCAGTGTCGATCATGAACGCACTCCTTTTCCCCCCTATTGATACATCGACCATAGGCTCCGCTCGACCAAGGGGGATGGAGCCCGGTCGGTATCAATAGTCCTCCATGACAGTGTCAGCCAATCCTACAAAGTCCCTACCTTCTCTATCGCGGGACCTTTGCGCTGCTGGAATATACCTGTCTTCCCTAACACTTCCTCTGTTCCCATTACTCCCTCTATAACCATTACTCCCTCCGGGGCCTCCTCTACCTCTCGCTCTACCTCTAAAGTTTCCGTAGCCTGCCCTGGGCTGGTCTCTCTCGTACTGCTCTCTTTGCGGACATTCGTTCCTCCAATGCCCTTCTTCCTTGCAATACGCGCATTGATCCCTACTCAAAGGCTCCCTACTCCATCTATTATTGCCTCTATCTGGGCCCCGTTTATCTACGCCTGCGATCGCTACCGCTAGCATATCAGCCTTTTTACGCATCTTGCGCTCTTCCTCTTTCTTACTTTCTGTATCCCTGTTCATATAGACCTTATTTGCTACCTCCATTAGTTGGGTGATGGACATACCTGCAAACCCTTCTAACTTTTGTAGCTTGCGCTTAATATCTCCGTATGCTTGGCTGACAAAGGCGGAGTTAACCATTCGGGAATTGTCTGCGTCTTCCGGATTAAAGGGGGTATACAAGCGGTATGCCTCCAATAATCGGTCATAAAAGACACTGGGCGCTTCATCGCTTTTCTGGATCACCTCAACTGTCTTCGACATGTTAATGGCTTTCTTTCCTCCGGCTTTCATGCCAGCAATTATAGCGTCTCTATAGGCTCTGAGTTGAACCATATCAGCACCATTTACGTTCCAATCGGGATCGGTGTTGGGATAGTGTGTCGCGGCCCATGCTGCTGGATTGGCTTGGTTCAAAGCACGGGCTCTATCCTCTAATGCTTTAATGGCTGCTTGATTTATTCTTGTCCTTTCCTCATTGTTAAATAAAGTCATTAGTAACTGCTGGCAATCAGCCCATGTCGGATTATGCGTCTGTACTATTGAGGTGAACAGATCAGTCATAGCTTGTGGTTTCTCAGTATACGAGGAATTATGGGTCTTCCAGTTTAAAAGATCGGTTGTGGTAAATGGGACATATACGAAGACTGGGTCAGCGTGTGCCATTTGACCTGCGGCATCGATATAAGCTGACCCGGGATTCAGACGAAGAGGCATCTGATAGTGCTTTAATTGTTGGGCACCAGTCAACTGTCGGGTTTGGATGGGGCTACGTAGAGAGGCGTCAGTCATGGGTTCCGGTCGGGGAGAGATAGGGTATGGGGATGTGGGAGGTCGGTTTTGGGAAAAGGTCGTAAATAAAACACTTCGAGCCGAGCTAGATGAAGCTTGACCGGAAGTCTGAAGTGGCGCCAAATCAGGATATTCGTTTCTAATGGGGGTGGATTCTGGTTCCGGAAGGGGAGATTTAGTACGAGGGGGGGTGGATCCTGTACTGGAGGAGGAAGCGGAAGTGGATGAGGGTAATGAGGGGAGGGGTGCAGGACTTCCTGCGTTTGCGTCACTTCTTAACGGAAAGTAAGGGGGCGGCAAAGGGATCTCGGACTCAGGGGGCGTGTCCAAAATGGGCCTAACACCAGTCCTAGTGGACGAGCAAGTCCTAGCTACCATGAGGCGACACTGCTCCTCGTGGCATGTCTGGAGCCATTTTGGCGAGTCATTTACGGCCTGTCTCCAACAGTCAATATAAGGAAACTGGCCGTAAAGTTCAGGCCTACCCGATACAGCCACGTGTAAGCGCTGTACCAGAGTTAGATCCAAACTGCCACGTGGCGGCCATGCCGCAACCAAAGTAGGCCACTCCCTAGTACACAAAGTGACCAAACGTACAGGAGACATCTTTACCCCAAAATCACAAACTTTGAATCCCTTTTTAAAATTCTTAACCATACATCCTAAGGGATCCGGAATCGTTGACTGCGACGCACCCATACTTAACAATGGAACGTCGTCGACAACGAATACTATACACGCGTACTATTCAACAGTCACACCCGTTTCCTCTGGCAACAGCACCACGTGGTACGGTTACCAAGTGAAACGTACACAATAACAATAAACACTCAGGGAATTCCCGTACACACACAGCTGTTACACCAGTCACTATATAATCAATATTATGCCCTTTGGCGTAACTATACAGTCACCCACGCTATAATTCTCTATATACGAATTACCCGTCTATAACACACCCCAGTAACATCGTCTTTTACAAATAGCGGTTACAGTACGGTTAGCATAGGTCAAAGCACAAGTTAAGGTCACAATACAATTATTAGTGGTTATGGTGTTAAACATGCAATGGACGACAATGATTAGTACTTATTATATAATGTCAGTAAATATACAGGGTTATGGTACCGTGCACTATAATACAGCAACACACTATTAACACTCTCGCTAGACGGCTGAGCTCGCGCTATCTAACAAGATATACACTTTACTAAAACAATCGTTAACACATTTACAATTCCCAACTAAACTATTGGCCAGTACCTTGAATGGACTACCTAAAACTATATACACCCGTTTTGGTTAGCCACACTGCCCAATCACCACATATATAGCGAGCTAGAGAACCGAATTTACACAGGCGCCTCTTAGTCGCACTATCAAAAGTCTAGTGGGTTCCAAATTTACACGCCTTCCCACTTAGCCCAGATAGGATGAGAACTAGCGAACCGAATTTACACAGGCGCCGCTTAGTCTCCCGGTCCCTCCGACCTAGCGAACGTAATATACACCCTAGAACGCTAGTCTAGACAAGACACCGGTGTCCGGCTAGGGCTATTTACACCAGGACCCCGCCTGACTAACCAAATCAAACGGTCTGACTAAAGAGCGTTCGATCGAGCGGTGCGCCTTCGCTCCTTCCCTCCGACAGAGGGGGCAGATACACAGATTCAAAACCCCTTTGGGCCTACCGCACAATCGGTATACCCCTAGTGGGTCCTGCCGTCTAAAACAGCAGTTGTCTTACCTCCTCGTTCCTGAACCTGAGTTCACACTCATCGACGGGGACACCCCAGCACTTCTCACGTAGAGGCCGATGATCTCCTGGACAACAGACCAGTGGCGCCGAGACGAAGGGAGGTCCACGCAGAAGTTCAGGGGTGCAGCCGTAGAGAACGTGGGCAAAGATAGACCGTCTCACGCCTCTGCCTCTCAGCTACCGTTGAACGATGAGCTTCCCGGCCAATGCACCAAATGATACCGGAGAAACTGACGGAAGCCAAGCACAGAGAGATGGACACAGGTTTCTTCAGGAAGGAAGAGATTCTTTATTGGATCACCGATCGGGACTCAGAGGGACTAGCGTCACCAAAATACAGCAAAGTCTGAGTACTGAATACATAGAGTACATTCCTTATATAGCACTGTAGCTCCTCCCACAATTAACTACACCCACACATACCCTTAACCTATTTAATAAATAGAGTCTAAACTCATCCATCCGGTCTAACCACGTGGCTCATCTGATACAAAGGAGAGGGACGCGTAATTCCAGTTCTTACATTCCTGCACCTGGTCAGTACAGTGATAACAGTATCTTAGCTACGTGTAATTAACTAACTGATACTACAAACACATATACATACATATGCCTATATACATACATAAGCCTGCTAAACTTGTATTTTACTGGAATTACATCACAATAACTGTCAATCAATTATCTACATAGATAATAACAATGACATGCCGTGATGTGGGTGGACAGCGGGCACAGTCATTTTGGTGCAAATAGTAATGTTTTGCATCTCTGCAATTCAATTTTACATATAAAGGGGTTGCGTATGGTATCAAAGAAACTAAAACAAAAATAAACAAAAGTAAGCCATTGTTATCTTTGTTGCAGGTGTTGATACATAAGTTATGGGGGTGAGGTGTTAACAAAGGAGAAAGGGGTGGTGGTGGTGGAGGGGATGATGTAGAGAGCACAGCACTGTCGTTGTATAGTCCGTGTTAGTTATCTACAGAGCATTTGCATCTTTCCTAGCTAGTAACAAATTCTTGCCTGAGTACCAAGTGGCATGGAAACTCTCTGACCTGACCTATGCTTTCGTATAACAACACAAAATGGGCAATGGATCAGTCACGCAGGCCTCAAGCCTCATCACAAAGGCATGTGGGACGCATAATAAACAGCACTGTGGCACAATTTATCAAAACTGTAAATCATAAAATCATTTACAGGAAAGAATACGTTAGAAGTCATGTGACAGGAATCTATTGCCAGACATGTTATAGAGGGTAATTATAGTTGACTTTTAATCATGACAGTTCTTAAACATACAGCCATTAAAATAATTGTTAGGTTGAAACATTTTTCAAAATAATTTTAATAATTTGCCTTGTAGTGCATTTTCCATGAGCAGCCATTATTAAAGAGACAGCTCGCATCCCCATAGAAACTGTTTAATTTGTGCACATGCGCCATGTTCTTAGATATTAAACTGTACCAGTGATGATTTTCCCACCTACCTTGTAAATCTGTAAATAACCACTTCTTGTTATTCCTCTTTCAGATTTTTTTGCACCTCTTTTATTCCGTGACGGATTGAACATTACAGACACAGAATTAAGTAATATTACTTTAAAAAAAAAAAAAAAAAAAAAAAAAAGACACTCTCAATTTGAAGGATGTCTTTATTCCTTAAACAAAAAATAAAAAAGTGCAGCCATTTTTATAAATTGGAATTTGCGTCAAAATAGACAGGACTATTTATGTGACGGAAAACCTGCAATAAGAAATATTTTGGCGCAAATAGGAAAAGCTCCAGGAAAAACAGCCTAAAAAGTGAGCCCAGCACTTTTTATACATTACCCTCATAATCTCAGAGGAAGCTTGGTTGTTTAACAATTCCCCCTTCATATCCAGTCATTTTCTTACCATTATTTTGCATAATCCCATCACTGCTAAGGTAATCATGTTGTCTGTATTTCTCGACATACCGGTACATAAATAAATATGCATCCCTCATGACCATTGTATAGCACAGAGATTGCAAATTGTCATTCTTGTTGTGTTGGTTATAATTGTGTTGGTTAAAATTTCATAAATGCTCTCCTAAAAAAATAAGCAATGCTGTATCTGTAACCAAAAGAGCAGAATAAACTAAAAACTTTATATTTTTATATATATAAAAGAGGGTCTGTGTTTTATTAGTGTGCATTGCAATAGTATTTCTACTATTTACAGGTGTGGCTGTTTTGTTTCTTTGACAGTTCCAGCCGGGGATACCTTGCAATATGTTGCCAAAGGGTCTGATAAATCTCAGCTAATACCTGAGACAAACTGATTAAGCTACAGAGCAATTAGCCAAAAGATGGCAGAGACTTAAAACAAAGACGAGGCACTTTGGGATTCTAGCACACAATGGGTTAGTGTTGATAAACGTTGCTCCAGGCCAGGTTAATCACACAGATGGAGATGAATGCTATGCTTCAGATAGGCCCCCTGATTTCACAAGGGCTCTCTGCTGTGTGTCAGTATTTTCTGGGCCGCTGTCCAGGAATTGCAGGTGTGCAAAGAGTTAAATTAGATCTGGCCGTTTTGTTAGCCATGATGATTCACTTACAGACTATGCATAAACCAGAAAAGGTGGAAATCTTATCAGATTATAGGAAACAATATGTACACAGCCTTCAAAACAGGATTTATTTTCCCTATGTAAAATAATACACAAATACAGGTTTTATCTGGGTATTTCTAGGTGTCAGTCTTCTGGGGAACCTGAGAAAAGTACCCAAAATATGCAGTATAATTGTCACACAGGTCTATTCCTTTAGGATAAAGTGTACATTACTTCATAACATGGCCAATGCTTTTCATGTTCTGCTCAATAGCATTCGTCAGACATCTGTGAACAACAAAACTCGGTCGATCTGGCCAATGTAAATGGTATTATGGCTCCCATATCTGCAATAGTTTCATGGACAGTAATAGTATATATATATATATATATATATAGATGGGCTCATGCCCTTTTAGTATGTAGAATTTATTAGGTGTAGGTAGGAAGTGAAATATTCCATCAGAGAATTCTGCAGCATATATATTCTACATGCAGGGCATCCTTCAAGAAATTGTGTCCAGGAAAACATTTGGGATACGGCGATCCTAAGCTGTGCTGGCATGGTTTCCTAGACAGATGTGAATTTTACATATTGTGGGGATATCATCATCTCCCTTCCAGTGCTGCCTCTGAAAATCAATTAATTAATCATAGTGATTCTCATGGGAATTATTTTTACTGTACAATACTATTAATGATAAAAATGTCTCTGAGAAACCAAAGTTTCTGATGGAGTTTTTTTATTTGAAAGTGTTTTTGGTCCATTTCGGCCCTGGTGAGCAAGACGTGTATAATGTGGTTTTTTTAATTAAGATTGATGCCAAATTTGGATTTATGAAAAAGTGAAGGATTCTTAAAGCTACAAATGCATTTATATTTCATCCACCAAAGGATAACCTGGTAAAGGTTTGACTCAATAGAGGATTAGTGTAGCCCAACCCTGCTATAGCTCAATCCTCGGAGCGTATCACTGCTTTGCATGAGCATACAATGTGTACTCATATTGTCCAAATATTTTGACAGAGAATGAAGCATTGAAATTCCTCATTTAATGCCAGGACAAAGATGATGGTGTTATGGTCCAGAATACCCCAGTTTGTCAAATTGCTTGAAGTGCTTGATAAAAAAAGCAGAGGGACTGCATATGTAGCTCCCAGAACCATAACAATTATAACAAGGTCTTATGGTGCTGAATGTTTCCTTTTCATACACATATACCCAGCACCTGTATTCTGCATAGTCTTGAAATACAGTGAAATACAGTGAATCAGCTAAAAGCTGAATACTGTTTCACTAATACTTAACTTGTTCACTATGCCAAGTTAACTGATTTTATCTGTTAATATACATCATTGATTATTTGTGGTTTAAAGGGACACTCAAAGCACCATAGCCCATACCACCAGGGCTGCCATCAGAAATTTTGGGGCCCCTGACACAGCTCAAGGTCTGGGCCCCCCGGCGCCTGCACCCGAGCCCCCCCCCCCCGAGTCCGCCCACAGGGATGCAGTGTCTGCAGGGCCGGTGCAAGGATTTTTGCCGCCCTAGGCAAAAGTAAAGTTTGCCGCCCCCCCCATGTGACATCACAGTGCCCCACCCATATGATCTGCCATGTTAACTAACACAGTGCTGCAGTGCCGCCGTGTTTACAATAAAAGGCCTGCAGGGACAGGCTATAGACACCAGAACCACTACATTAAGCTGCAGTGGTTCTGGGGACTATAGTGTCCCTTTAATGTGAGGTAAATTAGAGATTAGTGCCACGAATAATATACTAGATTGCCTACTTACAACCAGATGAGGATGATGATGGGCTTCAGCTGCCGTCTGGCTCCACTGGTCTGGTGTAGAACAGGCTCTCTGGAGGCGGTTTGTAACTGTGGTCACAAAAATCAATGTTCTGGGAGAACGAGAAGCAGCTCCATTTTTTGAGGGCCCTTTACACAGCTCAAGGTCTGGGTCCCAGGGTCCACCTTCATGTTCCACCAATGAGTTTGTTCACAGGGGTGTGTGGGTGTGTGGTGGGGGGGGGGGGATGTCCTGATGTGTGTAAGGAATGCATTGTGTGAATCTGTGTTTGTATGTGTAAGGGCTGCAAGGTGAGTTTGTGTATGTATGGGATGCAGTGTGTGTGTCTGTAAGGGATGCACTGAGTGTGTGGAAGGGGTGCATTGTGTGTTGCTGTGTGTAAGGGATGCATTGCTTGTGTATGTGTGTCTGTGTGTAATGCATTGTGTTTTTCTGTGTGCAAGGGGTGCATTGTGTGTGTGATGGATGTCAATCTCTCCCCCTACCCCCGTCAATTTCCTTCTTCTCCCCCCCCTCCAATTTCCTTCTTCTCCCCCTCCCTCTCATTTCCTTCTTCTCCCCCTCCCTCTCATTTCCTTCTTCTCCCCCTCCCTCTCATTTCCTTCTTCTCCCCCTCCCTCTCATTTCCTTCTTCTCCCCCTCCCTCTCATTTCCTTCTTCTCCCCCTCCCTCTCATTTCCTTCTTCTCCCCCTCCCTCTCATTTCCTTCTTCTCCCCCTCCCTCTCATTTCCTTCTTCTCCCCCTCCCTCTCATTTCCTTCTTCTCCCCCTCATTTCCTTCTTCTCCCCCTCCCTCTCATTTCCTTCTTCTCCCCCTCCCTCTCATTTCCTTCTTCTCCCCCTCCCTCTCATTTCCTTCTTCTCCCCCTCCCTCTCATTTCCTTCTTCTCCCCCTCCCTCTCATTTCCTTCTTCTCCCCCTCCCTCTCATTTCCTTCTTCTCCCCCTCCCTCTCATTTCCTTCTTCTCCCCCTCCCTCTCATTTCCTTCTTCTCCCCCTCCTTCATTTCCTTCTTCTCCCCCTCCTTCATTTCCTTCTTCTCCCCTCCTTCATTTCCTTCTTCTCCCCTCCTTCATTTCCTTCTTCTCCCCCTCCCTCTCATTTCCTTCTTCTCCCCCTCCCTCTCATTTCCTTCTTCTCCCCCTCCCTCTCATTTCCTTCTTCTCCCCCTCCCTCTCATTTCCTTCTTCTCCCCCTCCCTCTCATTTCCTTCTTCTCCCCCTCCCTCTCATTTCCTTCTTCTCCCCCTCCCTCTCATTTCCTTCTTCTCCCCCTCATTTCCTTCTTCTCCCCCTCCCTCTCATTTCCTTCTTCTCCCCCTCCCTCTCATTTCCTTCTTCTCCCCCTCCCTCTCATTTCCTTCTTCTCCCCCTCCCTCTCATTTCCTTCTTCTCCCCCTCCCTCTCATTTCCTTCTTCTCCCCCTCCCTCTCATTTCCTTCTTCTCCCCCTCCCTCTCATTTCCTTCTTCTCCCCCTCCCTCTCATTTCCTTCTTCTCCCCCTCCTTCATTTCCTTCTTCTCCCCCTCCTTCATTTCCTTCTTCTCCCCTCCTTCATTTCCTTCTTCTCCCCTCCTTCATTTCCTTCTTCTCCCCCTCCCTCTCATTTCCTTCTTCTCCCCCTCCCTCTCATTTCCTTCTCCCCCTCCCTCTCATTTCCTTCTCCCCCTCCCTCTCATTTCCTTCTCCCCCTCCCTCCCATTGCCTTCTCCCCCCTCCAATTTCCTTCCTTCTCCCCCCTCCAATTTCCTTCCTCCCTCCCCCCTCCAATTTCCTTCCTCCCTCCCCCCTCAAATTTCCTTCCTCTCCCCCCTCCCTCAAATTTCCTTCCTCCCCCCCTCAAATTTCCTCCCTTCCTCTCCCCCCCTCAAATATCCTCCCTTCCTCTCCCCCCCTCAAATGTCCTCCCTTCCTCTCCCCCCCTCAAATGTCCTCCCTTCCTCTCCCCCCCTCAAATGTCCTCCCTTCCTCTCCCCCTCCCTCAAATTTCCTCCCTTCCTCTCCCCCTCCCTCAAATTTCCTCCCTTCCTCTCCCCCTCCCTCAAATTTCCTCCCTTCCTCTCCCCCCTCCCTCAAATTTCCTCCATTCCTCTCCCCCCTCCCTCAAATTCCCTCCATTCCTCTCCCCCCTCCCTCAAATTTCCTCCATTCCTCTCCCCCTCCCTCAAATTTCCTCCCTTCCTCTCCCCCTCCCTCAAATTCCTACCTCTCCCTCCCCTCCCTCAAATTTCCTTCCTCTTCCCCCCATCAAATTTCCTCCCTTCCTCTCCCCCCAAATTTCCTCCCTCCCTCTCCCCCCCACTCCTCAAATTTCCTCCCTTCCCTCCCTCTCCCCCCACTCATTCAAATTTCCTCCCTCTCCCCCCCCACTCCCTCAAATGTCCTCCCTTCCCTCCCTCTCCCCCCCACTCATTCATATTTCCTCCCTCTCCCCCCCACTCCCTCAAATTTCCTCCCTTCCCTCCCTCTCCCCCCCCACTCATTCATATTTCCTCCCTCCCCCCACTCATATTTCCTCCCTCCCCCCACTCATATTTCCTCCCTCCCCCCTCCCTCAAATTTCCTGCCTTCCCTCTCCCCCCCACTCATTCAAATCCCCCCCACCCCCACCCACTCAAATTTCCTCCCTCCCCCCCCCTCCCCCCTCAAATTTCCTGACACCCGGTGACCCGGCGCGCGCGCGAGGGAGCACTCTCCTCTGAGTGCTTCCTCTTCAGCTCCCTCGCGCGCCGCATACTGATGCCGGAGCCGGAAGATGACGTCATCTTCCGGCTCCGGCATCAGTACGGTGCGCGAGGGAGCTGAAGAGGAAGCACTCAGAGGAGAGTGCTCCCTCGCGCGCCCGCCGGCGCCGGGTGTCAGCAGGGCCAGCCTCTGGGGGGCCCTGAGGTGACCGGCTGCTGGGCCCCCCAGGAGAAGAGGCTGGCCCAGTGGGAACATACCGGGGTCGCAGGGCCCCCTGCGACCCGGTATGTTCCCACTGAATGTGGGGCCCGGACGACCTGAGCAGTCCGGGCCCCCCAGGACCGCCGGGCCCATGACAACCGTTGCGGTTGTCATGCCCTGATGGCGGCCCTGCATACCACTACTGTGGAGTGCACCAACAGTAAGATGTTAAACTGTTTTAACACGGTCTAACCTTAACCATACCTCCCAACTACGGCAGTCCTGGAATCGTGACGCGAGAAAGGGGGCAGGCCAGGTAGACGATTGCGTCTCTGGCTTCTACCAAAAGGGGGCGTGCCCGACCACATTACTGGCAGGTCGGCCTCGTGTGCATTTCAGCCAGGTTTCCTGACAATCATTTTAGCTAGACCACTGAGAGCAGACCCTGCAGGAAGCACTGTTACAGTGCTCTCTACAGGGGTCCTAGTGCCTTGATACATCTTATGATGCGCTTAGGCTATGCTTGTTAAATACAGTTCCCTGGTGTCCCCAAAAGCTAGTGGGGCGGAGTAAGATGACCCAAAAAACAGCACTGTCCTGCTGAAATTGGGACTGTTGGGAGGCATGGTTTAATAACTTACCTGGGTCCCACGGAGCACCAGCAGGAGAATCTGGGTAGCTGTGTAGAAGAAAGCTGATGCAGGACTACACGGCTCTGTAGAGTAAAGCATGGCTGATGCAGGACTACACGGCTCTGTACAGTACAGCATGACTGATGCAGGACTGCACGGCTCTGTAGAGTAAAGCATGGCTGATGCAGGACTGCATGGCTCTGTAGAGTAAAGCATGGCTGATGCAGGACTGCACGGTTCTGTAGAGTAAAGCATGGCTGATGCAGGACTGCACGGTTCTGTAGAGTAAAGCATGGCTGATGCAGGACTGCACGGCTCTGTAGAGTAAAGCATGGCTGATGCAGGACTGCACGGCTCTGTAGAGTAAAGCATGGCTGATGCTGGACCACACTCATGGCTGAGAATGCTCAGCTGACGCACTAAGACAACGACCACAGTCATGTAATATTCTGCTTTGGACTCATCTAAGAGTCTTGCCTTGATGTGGCGGGTGAACTTGCACTTTATTGGCCATTGGAGTGCTACTAATAATTAATTAATAATAATTAATTAAATATGCATTGGGATTTAGGATAGTGTGCAGGTAACTTTTGTTTTTGGTTTTGCATATTTAGGATAGTAAATACTATAGCCATTGCCGCCAACAAGTAGTGGGAGTCTATATAATTTTGGTCTATAAATGCAAACTTGAACAAAAAGAAAAGCTAAATTGAACCAGTTTTCAGCTTAACTTTTTTGCCCTAAATAATTACATATTCCATTCTCTGTTTAGTGAATAAAACATAATTTATGCAGGTAGAACAAAGCCATTTGGTCCCAGTCTGTTCCCTTTCTGCATAGAGAGGGTTAAGAAAGAGATTGAAGAAAAGTTAATTCAGGGAGGGATAGAGAAAGACTCTCTGGATCTATCAGACACGCACTTGAACATGGGAGAGATAAAATCTTTAAATTGAAAAACATAAAAGATTATGCACCATGGGTGGGCTATTTAATCCACTAAGTAGCTTGAGATGTTCAACATATGCTCCACTTGCTGCTAGCAAAGGGGGCGACTTCTTCTCTGGCGTATTGTAAACAATGAATGTTTAAATGTTCTTTAAGTACCATTCCCATCCGCAGCGGTAGCAACTGGCAATCAGGTTTGCAGGTCCCACAATCGATAAGTGTAGGCTGAGGAGCTGGCTAATTAAATCCTGCATTGTCTGCTAAATTATATCAATGAACCTTAACATATTTCGTTGAATGTATGTTTCCCGGTAACTAACTAAACCACCCACTAATGTTGTAAAGCAGAGTGGATCTTCCATACAATAAAATAAAAGAAGACTTAGTTACAATATAATTACAGCATGCGTACTCATGTAGTCAATTTAATTGTGATTCATAATTTTTTTTTTTTTTTTTTAAATCACATTTTTATTCCTTAGCGAGGTTTGCCATTCCTTCCCTGGGGATCCTAACCATACAAGAATATATTGTGCGTGAAAATGCATTTAAAGAAGGAAGGTACAAATTAGGGTGAACGTCGGACATTTCATGGTACAGGGATAGGCAACCTTCGGCTCTCCAGATGTTGTGGACTACATCCCCCATAATGCTCTTACACACATAATGCTGGCAAAGCATCATGGGAGGTGTAGTCCAAAACATCTGGAGAGCCGAAGGTTCCCCACCCTAGGTATAGAGCAGTTTGAGTAACGTCAATTAGATCAGTGAATCTGACAAATCTTGTTAATAATAATATGTAATGTTGTTGTCTGACCTGTTTGAGAGACCTGCATAACTGCAATTTGAATGCCGCTTTGAAGTCGATATTTGCTGCTGTCTTTATGTTAACAACGTATTGTGGTTACGAGGGGGAATCCCAGATTGGCAAAGTCCAGTCTAATTTGCACAGATTTAATGAGCTTTTATAGCAGTGCAGCTTGATGAATGTAATTGTGTGAGATCTGGTGGATGTGTCATTTGTAAATTGCAGTCCACAATGGGAAGGGAAATTGTATGCAAATAGTATACGACTTACTTAGCTTTCTAGAGCTTAGAGAATTACCTGCTGTAGCTTGTATTAACTTGGAAGTGCTGAGTAATACGATTCACAAGGAGACACTTTAGTGGGACACAAACTGAGTTTTTAAATCATGAAAATTACAAAACTGGTGTTTGATCACTAAGCCAAGAATTGCGAAGAATTGAAAGTGGAATTGCACACGTTAGGCCTAATTAGACTAGCTAGAGAAAGCTGGAGTTTAAATAATTTTCCAGTTCTGTAATTTTGCACCTAGGCTACTGGGGATAAATGGGCATCCCCTATTCCTATGGAGGACGTTGGTGAGAGAGCTTATTTTATTATTTGGGCCACGGTCCATGGGCGTCCGCAGGAATTTTTCCAGGGGGGGGACAAAATTGTAATAACATCCATGCTCGGACCCTTTTTGTAGGGCCGGACTGGTGCTACAAAGCAGCCCTGAAAAATATGTATGCCAGCCCTATAAGTCATTGTGCGTGTGTATATATATATATATATATATATGTGCATGTGTGTGTGTGTGTATATATATATATATAAATATGTATTAAATATGTATATATATATATATATATATATATATATACATAAATAGGTGTGTGTGTGTGTGTGTGTGTATATATATATATATATATATATATATATATATATAAATAAATACATTGAAAAACTCTTGCACTCCAACTCGACGGTCGACGTTTCAGCTCCCGATCGGAGCTTTCATCAGGACACCAAAGACATATTACATGACATGAAACAAACATATATAGGACATATGAACCATATTAACCAATAAACACTGACCTTATCAGCTGTGTTCTGTTCATTCTGATGTTCGGCGCGCACTCAGCGCTATTGCGCATGTCTGCCACCGGTGTGAACTTCCGCGTCACGTGATCGGGAGGCCGGGTCTACGTCCTGGTAGCATCACAGTATCTTAGCAACCGCTGATACATTCAGCTTAGGTTGCTACTATGTTTCCAGCCACCATCAGGAGAGCTCTCCCTTCTGGAATAGAGCCAGCCCCTCGGTGACATCAGGTTCTACCATTCCGATCGTTAGTGCTTGCCGAAAATCCTAATGAACTAAAGAACTATCAAAACATACATGTTAATCTCTGAGTCCAATCAATGATACATATCTACTAATTATATAATAAAAAACAATTATCCTCCGAAATAATTATTAGTAATCAAGAAGAAGAATAATGACATAAATATGTGAACAATAAAGTGAAAACTTTGTGAATACACACAAGAAGTAAAAATAAATACTGGTGAAAACATGTGTCTATTATGTCAAAAGTAAATGCAAATCCATATGCATAACCATTAAGGTATTTATGTAATATAGTGTTTCTAAATAATGTATAGACAGTATTTACACGTGTGACTTATTGTAAAGGGGTATTCCCTTATTGATCGATAGTGGTATGTTGAAAAAATGTATGAGACGTAAGTATACATCAATAAGTGTATTAGTGTATTATATGTGCCACAACGTTATTAGTCTGCCCCTAGAGGACAGTTATGTGAAAGAGGAAAGAGTATATAACAGAATATGTAAATTTCAGACATTATAGATTAAGATATGTAGATAGTTTTAGGTGAGTGTTTATAGTTGTAACCATCAACATTATTAAGTGCATTTCATCTTTAAATTTTTTTTCAGATTATCCAGAGTATCTTTTTCTCTAAAAATATGTTCAATTTAAAAAATATTTTTTTCAAAGAGATCTATTTCTACAGCTCACTCCCAAGAGTGACTCTCAGAAATGTTCCTTCTTTCCATATAATTGAATAGAGAGGACATGTCAATATGTTTCCAAGAGGAGACTACTATTTAACATAAAAGCAGGAGATTACTTATAGAAAATAAATAAAAAAAATTATTTTCTATATAAATAAATATATATATTATTGGTATGTTTCTTTTTCTAATTCAAATTATTGGTTCTGTCAGTGTAAAAATGTAATTATACAGTAAGCATACTCACATGCAGACAGACAATGTCACTGACACAAGCACCCAAGCTCATTGACACACGTGTACAGACAGACAATCTCATTGATACATATAAGCTCATTGATATTAAAACACAAGCTCACTGATACACACGAATAGGCTCACTGACAGACAATCTCACTGAAGCACACAGACAAACTTGCTGGTACACACACAAACTTAGGACAAATTCTGACACTCACACAAGGTTACTACAGACAAACTCATTGGTGTACAAACTTACTACAGACAAGTTTACTGTCACACACACACCACACACACGCTCACTACAGACAAGCTCACTGACACACACACATGCTCACTACAGACAAGCTCATTGACACACACATGCTCACTACAGACAAGCTCACTGACACACATACACATGCTTACTGCAGACAAGCTCACTGACACACATGCTCATTAGAGAAAAGCTCACTGACACACACATGGTCACTACAGAAACGCTCACTGACACACATGTTCACTACAGACAAACTCACTGACGCACACACATGTTCGCTACAGAAAAGCTCACCGACACACAAGCTCACTTACACAAGCTCACTGTAGTGGGGGGTCAGGGCCAGTAGTGGGGTGGGTCAGGGTCTGTAATAGGGGGGTCATGACCTGTAGTGTGGGATCAAAGGCTGAAATGGGGGTGGGCCAGGACCTGAGATGAGGTGTGAAGGTCAATAGGAAGGGGGCGGACCTGTGGTGAAAGAGGGTCAAGACCTGTAGTGGGGGAGTGCGGGATCATAGGCAATAAAAGGGGATAAGGGACTGTATGTAATGGGGGTTAGGGTCTGTAGTGGGTGCTTAGTGGCCATAGTGATGGATTAGGACCTTTAGTAGGTGGTTAGAGGCAATAGTGGGGGGTTAGGGGCTGTAGTGGGGTTTAGAACTTGTAGAGGGAGTTAGGGGCAATAGTCTGGGTTTAGGACTTATAGTGGGTGGTTAGAGGCAATATTGGGGAATAAGGAACTGTAATCGGTTTAGAACCTGTAGAGGGGGGTTAGGGACAATAGTGTGGGGTTAGGACCAGGAGAGAGAGCCCTGGACTGTGACTCTGCCTAAAGCTGAACATAGCTTGGTTTACTAAACAGTGAACTGAGCTATGTGAAACTGATAGCTGCTGTGGTACTATCTGTGCGGTAAGTATATATACAGAATGTGAGTATTTACCCTACACACCTGTCTATGTCACCCCTTACTTTCTCACTATCACTCCACTTTCTTCTCTCCTCACCCCCCTAGATGTACAGGTGGAAGAGTGTGGGAGGTGGAGACAGGTGGCAGAGTGAGGGGGTACCTGGTGGCAGAGTGAGGGAGGGGGTGAGTGGTGACAGAGTGAGGGAGGGAGGGGGTGACGGGTGACTAGTGGCGGAGAGAGGGAGGGGGTGACACAGTGACAGAGTGAGGGGGAGACACAGTGACAGAGTAAGGGAGGGGGTGACTAGTGACAGAGTGAGGGGGTAAGTGGTGGCAGAGTGAGGGGGAGACACAGTGAGGGGGGGTGACTAGTGACATAGTGAGGGGGTAAGTGGTGGCAGAGTGAGGGGGAGACACAGTGAGGGAGGGGGAGACTAGTGACAGAGTGAGGGGGTAAGTGGTGGCAGAGTGAGGAGGAGACACAGTGAGGGAGGGGGAGACTAGTGACAGAGTGAGGGGGTAAGTGGTGGCAGAGTGAGGAGGAGACACAGTGAGGGAGGGGGAGACTAGTGACAGAGTGAGGGGGTAAGTGGTGGCAGAGTGAGGGGGAGACACAGTGAGGGAGGGGGAGACTAGTGACAGAGTTAGGGGGTAAGTGGTGGCAGAGTGAGGGGGAGACACAGTGAGGGATGGGGAGACTAGTGACAGAGTGAGGGGGTAAGTGGTGGCAGAGTGAGGGGGAGACACAGTGAGGGAGGGGGAGACTAGTGACAGAGTGAGGGAGGGGGTGACTAGTGACAGAGTAAGTGCTGCTGCTCCTTCCCCTCGCTGGCTGTGAGAAGTGCTATGTGTGAGAGGAGAGTATAGGAAGTGGTGAGAGGAGAGTACAGGAAGTGATGTCACTTCCTAGCCCCGCCTCTCCCATCACACAGAGCGCCACGTGGGCCAGGAAGAAGGAGACCTGGCAGAGAGAGAGAGCAGGTGAAGCTGCCAGGTCTCATTTGAGGATAAGGGGAGAGGTGATGTGCAGAGCCGTAGGTTGCAGGGGCCCTGCGCTCCATCAGCGGCCCCACAATCTATCAATGGAAGAGATATTTTATTTTGCCATTCCAGTTGGAGAGATCTCTGATCTCTCCAGCTGGAGCATGGCTGTGCGGTTGGGCCCCTGGCTGTCTCGGGCCCTTGGTCCATGACCGATGTGCCCGTGTGGTCAGTCTGCCCCTGGGTGTCACTCCCTATCCCCTCCTCTATTCAGCTCTGAACTCTACTCCCTGCACACAGAGAGCAAGACCAGGCAGGGAGACTTTTAACACTGCCAGGTCTTGATCTATAAAGGGAAAGGGGGGGGGGGGGGATTGAGGGTTGAAACTCCAGGAGCAGGCTCTGCTTTTTGGCGCCCCCGGTGAGCTGGGAAGCGCTGGCCCTGGGGCAGAAGGCAAGCTGAAAAACACATGGGGTGATGTGCCCCCTCATGTGGATGCCCATGCCACAGTCAGAAATTGCCACCTCAGGCCCTATGTCGGATAGGATTAGGGAACTAGATATCCTTTATCCAGTATTTATTGGGGACTCCTAGTCTTATTATCTTACCTAACACGGCACACAGGGTGGAGCAAGGGATAAGTGCTCATCGCCTACCTAGCATTCCATTCATTAGAATCCACTCACACATTGTGCTACTCTCCAGTGTGGCACTGTAGAGTTATTTTGAAGTTCTGGACTGCATTCAGGCCTGTGCACATGAGCATCAGGTGTGTGAGTTTGTGCTGATAATGCAAAGCATATAATTGCTGGGTTCCATATTGCCCCAGCAGACACTGTATATGTTGTGTTTAATAAAGAGCTGGGTTTTGGCTCACATTTTGCAATCGTGTTCCATAACTTAGTGTTGGGTGTTTTGCAGAGTAACTAGTTGAGAATAATGAGGAGGCAAATTAAACAGCTTAGGTTGGAATGCTTGTGACTTATGTTTAGACAACATAACCACTACAGTGATAATCAGCAGAATATTTTCTTAATATTATTTCACCTATGGTTATATTTTGTACATGAAAACACATTTCCTAATACCCATACTTAGTATTCTAGTATATTAAGCTCTGCTCCCTTCTTTGTTCTGTGCATATTCTGCACCATATACAGAGCGTAAGCTTTTTTTGCTCTTTTACCCCAGATCTCTATTCACTATGTAGTCTGCATACTGGAAGAACAGGTCTTGTCACGTCTCTTTGAACAATAGAAATTCAATGTCTCTGCATGAATGTAAAAGTCAGTAGAGAGAACTAGGTTTGACATGAAAAAACAACAACTGTTTGGGCTTTGCCCACTAAGCAGCGAGCAGAGCTGGTTTACCCAATAGGTGTCTGGGCCCTGTCTTGGTCTGGAGCTTTGGCACTGGTTGTTAGCGTGCCCTCCTTGAGCCAAAATATTTTTTTTCTTGGCACTGATGCCCCTCACCTGGAGCTTTGTGGTCTGCACCACTCGCAGATGCAGATCACTTTCCATGTTCCCTCATAGGTACTCCGGCACTTCTCAATAACTCAGAACGCCGCAGCCAGTGTTCTGAGTCATTGTCTGAGTGCTGGACCTCTATGCAGTGCAGTTAACTTTAGGAGTGAGGGAGATCTTAAACTGAACTGCACACAATATGGGTGCAGACCCGAAAGAGCTTCCCCACCAAACCACCAGGCATCCGGCAAAGAATGACCTCCATTGGACCTCCAAGTATTATACTTTATTCTGCCAATAGGTAAGCAGGAGGAGGCAAAAGAAAAGAAAACACGCACACACATTCAGACACTACACACGCACACAACATTCAGATACACTCTTCAAACACACAAACAAAACAGACCCCGTTCACACACAAAATGCAGCCATTGCACAAACAGCATTCAACTGGCACACACTCAGCTTCTCCCCCACTTACAGAACTCAGCCTCATCCACACACAAAACAGCCAATAAACAAACTCTCACACAGGCACAACACTCAGTCTCCAACACACACAACACTCACAAAACAGAGCCCAAGGCATTACGAGGGGGCACTGACCTGCTATATAGTATAGCAGGGCACCCCGTTAAAACCAGAATAGTGATGTCGCGAACATAAAATTTTCGGTTCGCGAACGGCGAACGCGAACTTCCGCAAATGTTCGCGAACGGGCGAACCTGGCGAACCACCATAGACTTCAATAGGCAGGTGAATTTTAAAACCCACAGGGACTCTTTCTGGCCACAATAGTGATGGAAAAGTTGTTTCAAGTGGACTAACACCTGGACTGTGGCATGCCGGAGGGGGATCCATGGCAAAACTCCCATGGAAAATTACATAGTTGATGCAGAGTCTGGTTTTAATCCATAAAGGGCATAAATCACCAAAGGGCATAAATCACCAAAGGGCATAAATCACCAAAGGGCATAAATCAACATTCCTAAATTGTTTGGAATAACGTGCTTTAAAGCACGTAAAATAAGGGGGGGCTACTAAATAACAATAAGGGGGGGGACTTACTGTCCTCCCGCCCTGGCCCCCACCCCTGAGCAGTGGGTGGGGGCCCTAAAAAAACAATAAGGGGGGACCTACTGTCCCCCCTGGCCCTCACCCCTGAGCGGTGGGTGGGGGCCCTAAAAAAACAATAAGGGGGGGACCTACTGTCCCCCCTGAGAGGTGGGTGGGGGCCCTAAATAAAGAGAGGGGGGACCTACTGTCCTCCCCCTGGCCCCCACCTCTGAGCAGTGGGTGGGAGCCCTAGATAATAATAGTGGGGGGGACCTACCGTCCTCCTCCCCGGCCCCAGCCCCTGAGCGGTGGGTGGGGGCCCTAAAAAAACAATAAGGGGGGACCTACTGTCCCCCCTGGCCCTCACCCCTGAGCGGTGGGTGGGGGCCCTAAAAAAACAATAAGGGGGGGGACCTACTGTCCCCCCTGAGAGGTGGGTGGGGGCCCTAAATAAAGAGAGGGGGGACCTACTGTCCTCCCCCTGGCCCCCACCCCTGAGCAGTGGGTGGGGGCCCTAGATAATAATGGTGGGGGGGACCTATCGTCCTCCTCCCCGGCCCCCACCCCTGAGCCGTGGGTGGGGGCCCTAAAAAACAATAAGGGGGACCTACTGTCCCCCCCGACCCCCACCCCTGAGCGGTGGGTGGGGGCCCTAGATAATAATGGTGGGGGGGACCTACCGTCCTCCCCCCCGGCCCCCACCCCTGAGTGGTGGGTGGGGGCCCTAAGAAAACAATAAGGGGGACCTACTGTCCCCCCCGGCCCCCACCCTTGAGTGGTGGGTGGGGGCCCTAAATAAAGAGGGGGGACCTACTGTCCTCCCCCAGCCCCCACCCCTGAGCGGTGGGTGGGGGCCCTAAAAAAACAATAAGGGGGGGACATACTGTCCGCCCCCGGCCCCCACCCCTGAGCGGCGGCTGCGGGCCCTAAATGAAAATCCCCCCCCAATCACGGTTACTAGGGGTCCCAAGCCCCTAGTCACCCCCACACCCAAATCAAGCTATCCCCCTACCTACCCCCCTCACCCTAAAAAATAGTGAGGGGGGAATAAAATAACTAACCTTGGGGACCCCTAGTCACCTTTGATTGGGGGGGATTTTTATTTAGGGCCCCCACCCACCGCTCAGGGGTGGGGGCCAGGGGGGGAGGACAGTAGGTCCCCCCCCTCATTATTTTTATAGCCCCCACCCACCGCGCAGGGGTGGGGGCCGGGGGGGGAGGACAGTAGGCCCCCCTCATTATTTTTATGGCCCCCACCCAACGCTCATGGGCGGGGGCGGGGGGAGGACAGTAGGTCCCCCCCATTGTGATTTATGGCCCCCACCCACCGCGCAGGGGTGGGGGCCTGTATAACAATGTTTGGTATTTAGTGAATATTCCCCTGTATAACAATGTTTGGCATTTAGTGAATATTCCCCTGTATAACAATGTTTGGCATTTAGTGAATATTCCCCTGTGTAACAATGTTTGGTATTTAGTGAATATTCCCCCTGTATAACAATGTTTGGCATTTAGTGAATATTCCCCTGTATAAAAATGTTTGGTATTTAGTGAATATTCCCCTATATAACAATGTTTGGTATTTAGTGAATATTCCCCTATATAACAATGTTTGGTATTTAGTGAATATTCCCCTGTATAACAATGTTTGGCATTTAGTGAATATTCCCCTGTATAACAATGTTTGGTATTTAGTGAATATTCCCCTGTATAACAATGTTTGGCATTTAGTGAATATTCCCCTATATAACAATGTTTGGTATTTAGTGAATATTCCCCTGTATAACAATGTTTGGTATTTAGTGAATATTCCCCTATAAACAATGTTTGGCATTTAGTGAATATTCCCCTATAAACAATGTTTGGCATTTAGTGAATATCCCCCTGTATAACAATGTTTGGCATTTAGTGAATATTCCCCTGTGTAACAATGTTTGGTATTTAGTGAATATTCCCCTATATAACAATGTTAGGTATTTAGTGAATATTCCCCTATATAACAATGTTTGGTATTTAGTGAATATTCCCCTGTATAACAATGTTAGGTATTTAGTGAATATTCCCCTATATAACAATGTTTGGCATTTAGTGAATATTCCCCTGTGTAACAATGTTTGGTATTTAGTGAATATTCCCCTGTATAACAATGTTTGGCATTTAGTGAATATTCCCCTGTGTAACAATGTTTGGTATTTAGTGAATATTCCCCTATATAACAATGTTTGGTATTTAGTGAATATTCCCGTATATAACAATGTTTGGTATTTAGTGAATATTCCCCTGTATAACAATGTTAGGTATTTAGTGAATATTCCCCTATATAACAATGTTAGGTATTTAGTGAATATTCCCCTGTATAACAATGTTTGGCATTTAGTGAATATTCCCCTGTATAACAATGTTTGGCATTTAGTGAATATTCCCGTATATAACAATGTTTGGTATTTAGTGAATATTCCCCTATATAACAATGTTTGGCATTTAGTGAATATCCCCCTGTATAACAATGTTTGGCATTTAGTGAATATTCCACTGTATAACAATGTTTGGCATTTAGTGAATATCCCCCTGTATAACAATGTTTGGCATTTAGTGAATATTCCCGTATATAACAATGTTTGGTATTTAGTGAATATTCCCCTGTATAACAATGTTTGGTATTTAGTGAATATTCCCCTATATAACAATGTTTGGTATTTAGTGAATATTCCCCTGTATAACAATGTTTGGTATTTAGTGAATATTCCCCTGTATAACAATGTTTGGTATTTAGTGAATATTCCCCTGTATAACAATGTTTGGTATTTAGTGAATATTCCCCTGTATAACAATGTTTGGCATTTAGTGAATATTCCCCTGTATAACAATGCTTGGTATTTAGTGAATATTCCCCTATATAACAATGTTTGGCATTTAGTGAATATTCCCCTGTATAACAATGTTTGGTATTTAGTGAATATTCCCCTATATAACAATGTTTGGTATTTAGTGAATATTCCCCTATATAACAATGTTTGGTATTTAGTGAATATTCCCCTGTATAACAATGTTTGGCATTTAGTGAATATTCCCCTGTATAACAATGTTTGGTATTTAGTGAATATTCCCCTATATAACAATGTTTGGTATTTAGTGAATATTCCCCTATATAACAATGTTAGGTATTTAGTGAATATTCCCCTGTATAACAATGTTTGGCATTTAGTGAATATTCCCCTATATAACAATGTTTGGTATTTAGTGAATATTCCCCTGTATAACAATGTTTGGTATTTAGTGAATATTCCCCTATATAACAATGTTTGGCATTTAGTAAATATTACCCTGTATAACAATGTTTGGCATTTAATGAATATTCCCCTATATAACAATGTTTGGCATTTAGTGAATATTCCCCTATATAACAATGTTTGGTATTTAGTGAATATTCCCCTGTATAACAATGTTTGGCATTTAGTGAATATTCCCCTATATAACAATGTTTGGTATTTAGTGAATATTCCCCTGTATAACAATGTTTGGTATTTAGTGAATATTCCCCTATATAACAATGTTTGGTATTTAATGAATATTCCCCTATATAACAATGTTTGGTATTTAGTGAATATTCCCCTATATAACAATGTTTGGTATTTAATGAATATTCCCCTATATAACAATGTTTGGTATTTAGTGAATATTCCCCTATATAACAATGTTTGGTATTTAGTGAATATTCCCCTGTATAACAATGTTTGGCATTTAGTGAATATTCCCGTATATAACAATGTTTGGTATTTAGTGAATATTCCCCTATATAACAATGTTTGGCATTTAGTGAATATCCCCCTGTATAACAATGTTTGGCATTTAGTGAATATTCCACTGTATAACAATGTTTGGTATTTAGTGAATATTCCCGTATATAACAATGTTTGGTATTTAGTGAATATTCCCGTATATAATAATGTTTGGTATTTAGTGAATATTCCCCTGTATAACAATGTTTGGTATTTAGTGAATATTCCCCTGTATAACAATGTTTGGCATTTAGTGAATATTCCCGTATATAACAATGTTTGGTATTTAGTGAATATTCCCCTATATAACAATGTTTGGTATTTAGTGAATATTCCCCTGTATAACAATGTTTGGCATTTAGTGAATATTCCCGTATATAACAATGTTTGGTATTTAGTGAATATTCCCCTATATAACAATGTTTGGCATTTAGTGAATATCCCCCTGTATAACAATGTTTGGCATTTAGTGAATATTCCACTGTATAACAATGTTTGGTATTTAGTGAATATTCCCGTATATAACAATGTTTGGTATTTAGTGAATATTCCCCTATATAACAATGTTTGGTATTTAGTGAATATTCCCCTGTATAACAATGTTTGGCATTTAGTGAATATTCCCCTATATAACAATGTTTGGTATTTAGTGAATATTCCCCTGTATAACAATGTTTGGTATTTAGTGAATATTCCCCTATATAACAATGTTTGGCATTTAGTGAATATTCCCCCGTATAACAATGTTTGGCATTTAGTGAATATTCCCGTATATAACAATGTTTGGTATTTAGTGAATATTCCCCTGTATAACAATGTTTGGTATTTAGTGAATATTCCCCTATATAACAATGTTTGGTATTTAGTGAATATTCCCCTGTATAACAATGTTTGGTATTTAGTGAATATTCCCCTGTATAACAATGTTTGGTATTTAGTGAATATTCCCCTGTATAACAATGTTTGGCATTTAGTGAATATTCCCCTATATAACAATGCTTGGCATTTAGTGAATATTCCCCTGTATAACAATGTTTGGTATTTAGTGAATATTCCCCTATATAACAATGTTTGGTATTTAGTGAATATTCCCCTATATAACAATGTTTAGCATTTAGTGAATATTCCCCTGTATAACAATGTTTGGTATTTAGTGAATATTCCCCTATATAACAATGTTTGGCATTTAGTGAATATTCCCGTATATAACAATGTTTGGTATTTAGTGAATATTCCCCTGTATAACAATGTTTGGTATTTAGTGAATATTCCCCTGTATAACAATGTTTGGTATTTAGTGAATATTCCCCTATATAACAATGTTTGGCATTTAGTGAATATTCCCCTGTGTAACAATGTTTGGTATTTAGTGAATATTCCCCTATATAACAATGTTTGGTATTTAGTGAATATTCCCCTGTATAACAATGTTTGGCATGTAGTGAATATTCCCCTGTATAACAATGTTTGGTATTTAGTGAATATTCCCCTGTATAACAATGTTTGGCATTTAGTGAATATTCCCCTATATAACAATGTTTGGTATTTAGTGAATATTCCCCTATATAACAATGTTTGGTATTTAGTGAATATTCCCCTATATAACAATGTTTGGTATTTAGTGAATATTCCCCTATATAACAATGTTTGGCATTTAGTGAATATTCCCCTGTGTAACAATGTTTGGCATTTAGTGAATATTCCCCTATATAACAATGTTTGGTATTTAGTGAATATTCCCCTGTATAACAATGTTTGGTATTTAGTGAATATTCCCCTATATAACAATGTTTGGTATTTAGTGAATATTCCCCTGTATAACAAAGTTTGGCATTTAGTAAATATTACCCTGTATAACAATGTTTGGTATTTAGTGAATATTCCCCTATATAACAATGTTTGGTATTTAGTGAATATTCCCCTATATAACAATGTTTGGTATTTAGTGAATATTCCCCTGTATAACAATGTTTGGCATTTAGTGAATATTCCCCTATATAACAATGTTTGGTATTTAGTGAATATTCCCCTGTATAACAATGTTTGGTATTTAGTGAATATTCCCCTATATAACAATGTTTGGTATTTAGTGAATATTCCCCTGTATAACAATGTTTGGTATTTAGTGAATATTCCCCTGTATAACAATGTTTGGCATTTAGTGAATATTCCCGTATATAACAATGTTTGGTATTTAGTGAATATTCCCCTATATAACAATGTTTGGTATTTAGTGAATATTCCCCTATATAACAATGTTTGGTATTTAGTGAATATTCCCCTGTATAACAATGTTTGGCATTTAGTGAATATTCCCCTGTATAACAATGTTTGGCATTTAGTGAATATTCCCCTATATAACAATGTTTGGTATTTAGTGAATATTCCCCTGTATAACAATGTTTGGTATTTAGTGAATTTTCCCCTATATAACAATGTTTGGTATTTAATGAATATTCCCCTATATAAAGTAAAAACCAAAGAAAAGAAAATGTTACCTGCGCTTTTTCCTTAATCCCTATGTATATTTAGACAAATGGAGGTCATTTAGTTTCTCCAATGGCCATTGGAGGGATGCCCGCCTGCCAACGTCAAGGCAGACCCCCCCTAAGCGGGTCCTAACACTGACCCTTCAGCCTGCTTCCTTGAGCTTCTGGCAAAGATATCTCTAATGAGACAGAAAGGGGCATTTTTTATATACACCCCTTTACTTATTAACCCTTAATAGGGAACACATGGGATGGATAGCAGCATTGTAACCAGGCTGTGTGATACAAAGTAAATACAAATACAAAAAAAAAGAGAGAAGTCCTGCGCTTAAGCTGCAAGGACTACAACACACATCAGCCCCAATATATAGTAAAAACCAAAGAAAAGAAAATGTTACCTGCGCTTTTTCCTTAATCCCTATGTATATTTAGACAAATGGAGGTCATTTAGTTTCTCCAATGGCCATTGGAGGGATGCCCGCCTGCCAACGTCAAGGCAGACCCCCCCTAAGCGGGTCCTAACACTGACCCTTCAGCCTGCTTCCTTGAGCTTCTGGCAAAGATATCTCTAATGAGACAGAAAGGGGCATTTTTTATATACACCCCTTTACTTATTAACCCTTAATAGGGAACACATGGGATGGATAGCAGCATTGTAACCAGGCTGTGTGATACAAAGTAAATACAAATACAAAAAAAAAGAGAGAAGTCCTGCGCTTAAGCTGCAAGGACTACAACACACATCAGCCCCAATATATAGTAAAAACCAAAGAAAAGAAAATGTTACCTGCGCTTTTTCCTTAATCCCTATGTATATTTAGACAAATGGAGGTCATTTAGTTTCTCCAATGGCCATTGGAGGGATGCCCGCCTGCCAACGTCAAGGCAGACCCCCCCTAAGCGGGTCCTAACACTGACCCTTCAGCCTGCTTCCTTGAGCTTCTGGCAAAGATATCTCTAATGAGACAGAAAGGGGCATTTTTTATATACACCCCTTTACTTATTAACCCTTAATAGGGAACACATGGGATGGATAGCAGCATTGTAACCAGGCTGTGTGATACAAAGTAAATACAAATACAAAAAAAAAGAGAGAAGTCCTGCGCTTAAGCTGCAAGGACTACAACACACATCAGCCCCAATATATAGTAAAAACCAAAGAAAAGAAAATGTTACCTGCGCTTTTTCCTTAATCCCTATGTATATTTAGACAAATGGAGGTCATTTAGTTTCTCCAATGGCCATTGGAGGGATGCCCGCCTGCCAACGTCAAGGCAGACCCCCCCCTAAGCGGGTCCTAACACTGACCCTTCAGCCTGCTTCCTTGAGCTTCTGGCAAAGATATCTCTAATGAGACAGAAAGGGGCATTTTTTATATACACCCCTTTACTTATTAACCCTTAATAGGGAACACATGGGATGGATAGCAGCATTGTAACCAGGCTGTGTGATACAAAGTAAATACAAATACAAAAAAAAAGAGAGAAGTCCTGCGCTTAAGCTGCAAGGACTACAACACACATCAGCCCCAATATATAGTAAAAACCAAAGAAAAGAAAATGTTACCTGCGCTTTTTCCTTAATCCCTATGTATATTTAGACAAATGGAGGTCATTTAGTTTCTCCAATGGCCATTGGAGGGATGCCCGCCTGCCAACGTCAAGGCAGACCCCCCCTAAGCGGGTCCTAACACTGACCCTTCAGCCTGCTTCCTTGAGCTTCTGGCAAAGATATCTCTAATGAGACAGAAAGGGGCATTTTTTATATACACCCCTTTACTTATTAACCCTTAATAGGGAACACATGGGATGGATAGCAGCATTGTAACCAGGCTGTGTGATACAAAGTAAATACAAATACAAAAAAAAAGAGAGAAGTCCTGCGCTTAAGCTGCAAGGACTACAACACACATCAGCCCCAATATATAGTAAAAACCAAAGAAAAGAAAATGTTACCTGCGCTTTTTCCTTAATCCCTATGTATATTTAGACAAATGGAGGTCATTTAGTTTCTCCAATGGCCATTGGAGGGATGCCCGCCTGCCAACGTCAAGGCAGACCCCCCCCTAAGCGGGTCCTAACACTGACCCTTCAGCCTGCTTCCTTGAGCTTCTGGCAAAGATATCTCTAATGAGACAGAAAGGGGCATTTTTTATATACACCCCTTTACTTATTAACCCTTAATAGGGAACACATGGGATGGATAGCAGCATTGTAACCAGGCTGTGTGATACAAAGTAAATACAAATACAAAAAAAAAAGAGAGAAGTCCTGCGCTTAAGCTGCAAGGACTACAACACACATCAGCCCCAATATATAGTAAAAACCAAAGAAAAGAAAATGTTACCTGCGCTTTTTCCTTAATCCCTATGTATATTTAGACAAATGGAGGTCATTTAGTTTCTCCAATGGCCATTGGAGGGATGCCCGCCTGCCAACGTCAAGGCAGACCCCCCCTAAGCGGGTCCTAACACTGACCCTTCAGCCTGCTTCCTTGAGCTTCTGGCAAAGATATCTCTAATGAGACAGAAAGGGGCATTTTTTATATACACCCCTTTACTTATTAACCCTTAATAGGGAACACATGGGATGGATAGCAGCATTGTAACCAGGCTGTGTGATACAAAGTAAATACAAATACAAAAAAAAAGAGAGAAGTCCTGCGCTTAAGCTGCAAGGACTACAACACACATCAGCCCCAATATATAGTAAAAACCAAAGAAAAGAAAATGTTACCTGCGCTTTTTCCTTAATCCCTATGTATATTTAGACAAATGGAGGTCATTTAGTTTCTCCAATGGCCATTGGAGGGATGCCCGCCTGCCAACGTCAAGGCAGACCCCCCCTAAGCGGGTCCTAACACTGACCCTTCAGCCTGCTTCCTTGAGCTTCTGGCAAAGATATCTCTAATGAGACAGAAAGGGGCATTTTTTATATACACCCCTTTACTTATTAACCCTTAATAGGGAACACATGGGATGGATAGCAGCATTGTAACCAGGCTGTGTGATACAAAGTAAATACAAATACAAAAAAAAGTAAATACAAATACAAAAAAAAAGAGAGAAGTCCTGCGCTTAAGCTGCAAGGACTACAACACACATCAGCCCCAATATATAGTAAAAACCAAAGAAAAGAAAATGTTACCTGCGCTTTTTCCTTAATCCCTATGTATATTTAGACAAATGGAGGTCATTTAGTTTCTCCAATGGCCATTGGAGGGATGCCCGCCTGCCAACGTCAAGGCAGACCCCCCCTAAGCGGGTCCTAACACTGACCCTTCAGCCTGCTTCCTTGAGCTTCTGGCAAAGATATCTCTAATGAGACAGAAAGGGGCATTTTTTATATACACCCCTATAGGTTCCCCTATATAACAATGTTTGGTATTTAGTGAATATTCCCCTGTATAACAATGTTTGGTATTTAGTGAATATTCCCGTATATAACAATGTTAGGTATTTAGTGAATATTTCCCTGTATAACAATGTTTGGCATTTAGTGAATATTCCCCTGTATAACAATGTTTGGTATTTAGTGAATATTCCCCTGTATAACAATGTTTGGCATTTAGTGAATATTCCCCTATATAACAATGTTTGGTATTTAGTGAATATTCCCCTGTATAACAATGTTTGGCATTTAGTGAATATCCCCCTGTATAACAATGTTTGGTATTTAGTGAATATTCCCCTATATAACAATGTTAGGTATTTAGTGAATATTCCCCTGTATAACAATGTTTGGCATTTAGTGAATATTCCCCTATATAACAATGTTTGGAATTTAGTGAATATTCCCCTGTATAACAATGTTTTGCATTTAGAATTTAAAAATAATAATAATAATAAAAATGGATGCTGTCCATGAGGTGGGAGGGTCTGGGAGGGAGGGTCTGCTGCTGATTGGCTGGAATGTGTCTGCTGACTGTGAGGTACAGGGTCAAAGTTTACTCAATGATGACGAATAGGGGGCGGACCGAACATCACATATGTTCGCCCACCGTGGCGAACGCGAACAAGCGATGTTCGCCAGGAACTATTCGCCAGCGAACCGTTCGGGACATCACTAAACCAGAAGCAATGGGCAACAATTTCCAAATAGAATTAGCCATTTATAAAACATTTCTTAATGCATCAAAATTACTATTGCCTGCTCTCTAGAAACAGCAATTTGCCCCAACACTGCTGCAATCGATCCAAAATTTGAGAACTTTTGCTTTATGGGAACCCTCACATGTTCTCTTCACGATAGTTTAGAATTAGATAGTATACAGCCTGGCATTATATAAGGTTACTCTGACTACTCCTTTTTGCCCCATGATGGAGTCTTGTTCCTTGAGCATGCATTTAGATTTCTGCTCTTCAATTGTGTTTTCACTTGGCTTTGTTATTTGAATATTCTGAATCCCTTACTTTGTTTAACCATTCTTCCTGGCTCTGATTAACCGTTCTTCCAATTTTCAGTAATCCTTGACCTCGGCCTGGCCCTGTCTTTTCAGTTACCTGCAGACTGTATTCTATACACCCTAAGGACCGGTAATATGTTACTTCTTATAGTATACGATAGTAGGTTTGTGTGTTGGAGACTTGGCAATATGTAAATTAAGTATTTCAAATGTATTGTGAGTATCTCTTCCTTAGTCAAAAAGAAACAACACAAGTGTACCTTCAAAATTAATATAGTATTCCTTAGAAGAAGAAAAAACAACCTATAGCTTAAGATTGAGGGACTATCATTACTCTCCTAGCACCATAACCACTCCACCAATATGTTGCTTGGAATGTCACTTATAACATTGTATTTCAGATTTTTCTGAATTAAAATGTATCTAAAATAACTGAGCATTCTATCAGTAACTTGGACACGATTCGATCTTCTGTAAATGTTTGTTCAATTGTTTTTATGCTTGATAAGAACTCTCTAGCAGGTGTTGAAATATACATTGATGTAGAATCATTGCTCAATCTAATTTCTTGACAAATCTGTGCATTACATACAAATGGGCACTTGCTAAGGATTAAAGCAATCTAGGTCTGGAATTAAAAAGCAAGGTGTTCTCTTTGTTTTTGGGCTGTGCTAAGTACTGCAGATTATCTCAGAGAGCTCATCTGATCACATGTGACACTGCTGTGATGATAAAGGTATTCTGTTTTCTAAATCTCATAACGTTCCTCGTGTAAGGGTTACATTTAGATGACTCACCCGCCGCACTTTACAGATGTCAAAAGTACCTTCTGGCAACATGGGTATGGGATTTACAGTGAATAATTATGTTTGGTGCATAATGAAAGGTTAATCTTTGCTTAGCACCTGTGTCTTATCATACCGCGCCCTCAGTACACACTAGAGCGATCTATGACTTTCATGTAGGTAATACTTTGACCTAAGGATATTCAAAGAGAATTTCACATTTTAAGTTAAAATAGCTGGACTTAAAACATACCTGGCCTTTTCCAGTTTATTTTCTAGCTATTTTGGACTGAAATTTGACATTCACTTTATTTTTTTGACATTCATTATAATTCATTCCTACTTTAAACCCATGCCCCCCAAAATAGCTGAATGAGTTTTCTTATGCAAAATCTCTGCATATTTTTTTTGTGTTCTGTTCTCTAAATTTGGTCTAACCAGTAAGTAGCGATGTAGTAGTTCATGATCTGCCATCATGCCAACTAACAGGGTAGGAAAACCAACATGCAGCCACGGAGTTCTTGTAGATCTACAAGTCCCATATTGTCTCCCTATAGGTTGGGTGCTAAATTTGGCCACCTCTGTCTTAAAGGAGCATGCTGAGTATGCTGGACCCAGGACAATGCCAATGATGAGCGTTGCCTTGCATAGTGCAGTTGAGATATCCAGATTCTCCTAAAGGAGAAGGTCGAAAGCACGATACAGGGGACATAGGTTATGTTGTCTATCTGTACAAAAATGGTTAGACAAAGTACAATGGGACGGTGACAGGTCATTCCAACCACTACATTGGTTTGGTGGAATGTTTTTTTTTTATTCTTTATTTATTTGTGCTTGGTAAAGCATGGTAACAAAAATAACATATGGAGACAGTATGGAAGATTAGTTTCAAGCCGATCAATGACTTAGCATTAATATACATGTTATCAGATAATAAGCACATTTTCATTTAGCATACAAGGTGGGTGACATACCCGGGATGGATTGACATTGTTGTGGCAGGCATGTTGAAGTGTGTTATGTTCCCCTGAGATACTCCAAGTGTGAAAGTGGTGAGTATGTGTTACAGGCTAGGTTAGGTGTGAGGTTTTGGATGTGTACATGCCAGTGAAGCTTTTGTGGGTTCCAGGTGGGTTGATGTGGCAAGTGTGTAGGGTGCTCCTGTTTGCGGTGAACACTGTGTGGCATCTCCTTTTTCCCCTCTAACCCTGGGGATGGCGGGGGTGGGCTGAGTGTCGTTAAACTTTAGTAAACGCCCGTTCTCTGGCACTTGAGGCGGGTTGTCTGGCAGTTTTGTGAGTGTGAGGATCCCAACTTTGCATTTGCCTTAAAAAGAGAGAGAACTCGTCAGAAGATATATATATACAGTGTGATATGAACAAACGGGGAGTCACAATAAAACTATTTAGAGGGGAGAGTAGGTACGGGGGTGTGTGATCGGGGTGACACCCCTCCTCCCATAATAGCTGGGGTTTCAGTATGGTAGTTACCACCATGCCCAGAGTTTCACCCCTGGTTTCAGTCCTTGAGTAGGGTCAGGTGGGTAGCGCTGGTAAATCACCCTGGAATGTCTTTTTAACTTTCCTGCACTCACTATTTGGAAACCCCTTTCTTCCAGTATTAAGTGACTGCTTCTTGTGTTTCAAAGTATTTGAATTACAAAGAAGAGAAATGTCAAGGTATTTTTTTTTCTGGTAAAAACTTTCTCAATTAACTGTCAGGTCTGTTCCTTGACTTTTTTCCTGAGTAATCTATTTGTCCATTTCAGCAATTGCATTGTTTTTTTGTGTGCTTTTGTTCTCTTTGTCATCTTTTTTTCGTGTCCAGAACTGTACTGACTATTTTAGTCAATTCTGAAATGTATGCCTACTCTCGGATAGGTTACACAGATGATTTGTATAATGTCGGAGTGACATTGCCTGAACTTTTATGACCTCATGTTATATATAGAAACATTTTGTTTGTTTTTGTAGCTTGTACTTGACATTGTGAACTGTTGCTGGGTCTGGAGTAACAAGTATTTCGGAATACTTCTCCAGGGGATGGGATGAGGGGGACGGTAGAGTTAGGCCCAGATGACACGAAGAAGAAAGACTGTAGAACAAGTATGTCAAACTCAAAGGCTAGCACGGGCCAAATAAACAAAGTTTAAGTTTAAGTGGGCCACAAAAAAAAAAAAACTTTGTTTTTATTTTTTTTTAGAAACGTAGGTTTATTTAGAAAAGTACAGTATAAAAAAATTGCCTAACTGACACTGGACGTCCTAACACTCATAGGGCTTCAAAGTAAACAAAAGAGCAAATTTGTTTTAAGGAGACGTGCATTTGCATTTAACCAATTTTTCAGTTCAACTACCTTGACATATTAAGAACAGTTTGGTAATGGGACTGAAACGTTGAATGTATGCTGTTGCACAGCTGTAAAAAACAAATGACGTTATCTTGTTTATTTTGAAGTTCTATGAGTGTGTTCTTCAATTTGGCTGAGATCATCAAACTTGATGATCTCAACCAATCCAATGCTTTTCCATAGGAAAGCATTGGGAGGCTATTGTGCCAGTGTGGCAAAAAGCTGCGCGGCCAATCAGCATCTCCATGGGGAGCGTTCAGCGCCTCCATGCAGACCAATTTAATATACTGCCCCTCCCCCATTCTAATACACTGTCCACAAATCCAATACATTGCCCCCAAATTCAATACACTGACCCCTCCTCCCATTCTAATACACTGCCTGCAAATCCAATACACCGCCCCCTCTCCCTCCACTCTAATACACTGCCCCCTCCATCCAATCTAATACACTGCCCCTTAATCTAATACACTGCTCTTCTTCCACTCTAATTGAATACACTGCCCCTCCTCCCAGCACTCTGATTTAATACACATACTGCCCTCCCTCCCCCAATTTAATACACTGCCCCATCCCTCCCCCAATTTAACACACTGCTTCCTCCCACCACTCTTATACACTACCCCTCTCCCTCCCTCAAATTAATACACTGCCCTCCCCCCAATTTAGCACACTGCCCCTCCCACCACTCTAATACAATGCCCCCTCCCTCCCCCAAATTTATACACTGCCCCTCCCTCCCTAAAATGAACACACTACCCCCTCCCCAAATTAATACACTGGTGCCCTCCCTCCCCCACATTAATTCAGTCCCCCCTACCTAAAATTAATACACTGCCCACTCCTTCCTTCAAATTAATACACTGCCCTCTCTCTCTAGTTTAAAACACTACACAGGAAGGTCCCCCAAGCCCCTCTTCCCCTACCTTAATATGAGCCGCCCGTCCTATAGTTCCAGCCCTGCTCTTCTCTGCTCAAGCAGGCCAAACACAAGGGAAGACAAGAATGAGACAGGAAATATCTTTCCTGTCTTGCGGCTGGTCGCAGCCACAACACAAAGTGGCCCCAGGGCAGGTGGGCCCCAAATATATCCATTGTGGGTACTCTTCCAGTTGAGCTGATTTGGCCTTAAATTTGAAATTCACCTTGAATTCTCACTTGAGTGAATAACCCAGTAAAGGAATTTTTGGACAAGATATGCTTGGAAGTTAGGCCGTTGACCAGGATTGTTTGAATAAATACATAAATGCATAGAGTGTCTAAAAGTGGTCAGAGTCACTTCCTTAAGACTTCTGGGGCCTTGATAAAAATTAGAATCTCTAGGCAACTTCCTAGAATCCCGCTGTGATTCTTCATGAATGTGGCCCTGCTTAGCTCTGTGGAACAAACCAGATTCACCTAAAGAGGAAGACGACAAGCAGGAGCTGTGTTTTACGGATGCAGTTTGACACCTAACCATGGGACGGCAGCGGGGCACTCCAGCCGGCTGTAGTGGTTGTGGTGCTTGGAGAGTTTGTTTAAACATGCTATACATTATCCATTCCTGACTAGACATCTTCTATGTGTTTTCTGGAAAGGCTGACCTCGATGACCTATGCCTTTTTGTTTTCCAACGTACTAAATAATTTCATAACGATAATACATACGCCGTTAAGTTATGAGCTACATAGCACGTACACAAAAAAATTGTCCGCTGAACAAAACCTCTTTGTCTGGCGTGTAACTCCAACAACATGGTTATGTGTATTGCCATTATTTTCTAATTAACAAAAAATCAGGGCATGGCCAAAGCCTTTTCTGATGCGTGAGGTGATACTTTAAAAAAAATACTTTCTAAATTAACCCATCACAACAAATGTGAATAGCCACTCACCCATGCATATCTTAACTTTTCTAACACAGTAGTATTTAACTTATTCCCTAATATAAATATGTTTGCCATGCTGGGTGTTTATTTGCATTGATCTTTTTACCTGTTGTTAAACTTAGCCTTGCTTTACAACCTCACATTTGCTGCACCTCTTTGCATCTTTTTCCATAATTGGTCCAAAAATACTGCTGTGTATGATGTCATCATTTAGGTTTCTGGTAGTTGTAGTTCAGCCATTACCTCAGTAGTGCCGAGGTAAGTGAGCATCAGTCACTTTCTGGTTTAGTGAAAAAATACTTCAAATGCCGTACTTGTTGAGCATTAGCAGCAAATGCCAATACGTCAACTTTTTTATTATTTTGTTTTGTTTTTGCATTTTTTTTTAATTCTTTATTTTTGACGTGCATGAGAGTAACAAGCATTCTCGCTATGCCACAACAGCAAAAGCAAGTTAGGAGTGAACAATGAGGTTAACAGAGTAGGCATATTGGCATAACTGCGCTTGTTTTTGCATTTTTTGATATACAATCTCAATGTCTCTTTAGTGGTGGATTTGGTTAGAGAGGTTAGCTAAGTAAGGAAATGGGTGATGAGTACTAATGAAAATCAAAGTCCAGCCTTGCTATATCTCCATTAGACTTATTCTAAACGCAGCGATGCGGGTCACTCATTGGCACCAGAACAAGTCTCCAAATTCTTTAGGTGGTTTTAATTAAATATACAGGGCTACCATTCAGATAATGAAAAATTTCACTTCTACATTATTTGTCCAGAGCAGGGAGGTGTGGGTTTAGTTAAACGGGTCCAAAAAAGGGGTAAGAAAAAAATGTGAGACAGGAACTAAAAAAACTCATTGCTTACATTGACCTTTCAAGGCGGATGTAGTAAAACTGTAGAATTATCTTTTGAGAAGAAACTTTTTTTTTCTTGCAGAATTTAACCTGAGGAGAGAAAAACAGATTACATTTTTATTTATTTATTACTGTTATTTAAAAAGCGGCAACAGATTCCGCAGCGCTGGATCTGGAGAGACGGAATGGGCCCGAGCAACCAGTCCCGACGGCTTGCCGAGAGGCACCCATCAGGCCAACTCACTGTTTAGCGATTGGACCACGCAAAACAGACAGGCGCCCGGCAGCAGCAGCAGAAGGACCTCTGCAAAGCGACGGTACAGGTAAACCATGAGCGAGGTGAAAACCGGCGGTCGGCAAACATGAAGAAAACGGACATCAAGCCAGGAGACCGGACAACGAGGATACAGGTAAGGGTAACTCATTAGACCAACCATAGTAAAGTAGGAGAGGATTGGATGCCCTTATAAAGGAGACCCAAGCCCCTCCTACAACTACAGGCCCAGCCTTAAATATATGTTGTTATTATTATTATTATTTTATTATTTATTATTATTATTAGCGCAAGTAAATTCTGTAGCGCTGTACAATAGGTATATCAGGAACAGTTTCCCAACACCACATCTACATCAATCAGCTGCACAGAGTTTGGGGCAACAAATTACAATTTAAAACCCAGGTTAAATACCATAACAAATTCAAAATGACAGTCTGATTCTAAGCATTGCAGATATTAATTATCTCAAACCAAGGGATATCTGTAGATTTTAAGAGTTGTAGCGGGCATCACTTATTAAATTGCCTTCTTCAACCTGTGATGAATTAAAACATGTATCATCAAGAATTTGTGTGGCCTATGTTTAGATATACATTCTGTGCAGATAGGTTTAGGTTCTTGGACAGCAACAGTTGATAAGAAAGATGCTGATAATTGAGCTATCTTATATTGCCTTCACTTTCCCTTTTTCCCAGAACAGCATGTCCTTCTATTAAAGTCTAAACTTTCTCCACATAATAGCTTGTTCACTTTGTAAAAAGGGCCTTTGATCTTCATTTATAAACCTAACCCTCCTGTTGGACAGTCGTAAGGTCATAAAGTTTTATGGGTCACGGCTCAGTGGAGACAATATTGGGATGTGATGGTTGTAAACAGTGATATGTGGTTTGCTTGAGGTTTGTAGAAAGATACCTACCTTGATGACGTTTGTGTAACAACAAAACTGTCACCAGATTATCAGACGGTCAGAGATTTCTTTTGTTTACCAAGGACAAAACAGCAAATGGGTGTGTGTCTGGTTATAATACCTATCTCCCTTTATAGCACTAACAGTGAATCCAGGAATGCCCACAGATGGTTTTCAGAGAGCCCTTGATCCTTCAACTTGCAGTCTAATAACATGATTACTCAGTTGGCTAACACAACAACTTGTGTCCCTTTTCAAACTACAGGATTCCTTGCCAGATCGTCCTAGAATTCCAGAATACCAAGGTTAAATGGGTACCATTGGGCAGCAGTAACATCTGCTGTGGATTTTGTTTAAATCCGTTCATTATCTTATTCCTTGCAACGTCTTTTTTTCTTTTTTCCATGTTGGGTAATCTCTGAGCTCCAGATCTATTAAAAAAAATCAATTTTATCATTTGGAAATTGCTATTTTCATAAATCAGGAACTCATTTTGCTATTTCATCTTTTTTTTCAAAATATATAGTTTAAGATTAGAATAATTAATCAGTGGGCCATTTTACAAATGATCTAAGAAGCAGCACACTATGTGTGTAAACAGTTGCCAATAGGGACACTCTTGACTTATATTGTAGTGGTTATAGTGCTATGAGTCCCCAGACGTTCTCCATCGATAATCTGTCAAACTATATAGGAATGGTATGCTCTTACCTTGCTGTTTAGGCTGTTTGTAGTGTTTCCAGTCTGAGTTTGTCTAATAAAGAGGAAGTTCATATTTTCACATTATCATACCAATGCATACCAAATTTGGATAACATTCCTTAGTGGAGAGCGCCAACTGACAGCTGTCTTACAAAGAAATCCATATAAACCTGATACGAGCTGGTATGATAATGCAAAAGTACAAACTTCTCTTTATCAGACGAACACAGACTATAAGGACTGCAGGCGCTTGATGATGTGAGGTAAGCATCAAACTGTTTGTAAATGACTTGGCCATATGACCGTTGGATTGCACCCAGGGATTCCTGGCACCAATCACTAAAAACACACTTTTTTTGAATGAGGCATTTTAATTAAACTGTTAACGGTTTTACCTCCCCACCAGGGCCGGATTAACATAGGGGCTTACACACACTACTCTTGGGTTTGCCACCTGACTGGTATTTTACTGGCACAGCTGGTATTTGAGGCTGCCTGGCCATGGCGGTATTGCAGTAATACCGGAAATACAAATGCACGTATTTTTCGCAGAATAAATGTAGATTACTCTGCAATACCAGCACCGACCAGTAGGGGTCACTGTATGTGGTGAGAGGCAGGGATAGGAAGTTACAGCATATCCCTGCCTCTCTCTACTACTCACTGATCTGTGGGGGAGCAGCTACACAGCACAGAGTCCAGACAGCAGCTCTACAGCTCAGGTAAGTGAGGGATGGGGGGGAAAGGCAGCAGGGACACATGGGGACACTGAGACACTAGGGGACACAGAGACACTAGGGGACACAGAGACACTAGGGGACACAGACACTAGGGGACATATGGGGACACAGATACTAGGGGACATATGGGGACACTGAGACACTAGGGGACACAGACACTAGGGGACACAGACACTAGGGGACATATGGGGACACTGAGACATATGGGGACATATGGGGACACTGAGACACTAGGGGACACAGACACTAGGGGGGACACACTAGGGGGACACACTAGGGGACACTGAGACACTAGGACACATGGGGACACAGACACTGGGAGACCTGGGAACACAGACACTTGAGGACACTAGAAAACATGGGGACACTGGAAAACATGGGGACGCTGAGACACATGGGGATGCTGAGACACATGGTGACGCTGAGACACATGGGGACACTGTGAGACATAGGGACATTGGGAGACACTTAGACATTGGGACACGGAGACACTATGTCCCCATGTCTCCCAGTGTCCCCATGTCCCAGTGTCCCCTAGTCTCCCAGTGTCTGTGTTCCCATGTCTCTGTGTCCCTAGTGTCTTAGTGTCCCCAAATGTTTCAGTGTCCCCATGTCTCCCAGTGTCTGTGTCACTAGTGTCTCAGTGTCCCTATTTCTCCCAGTTTCCCTAAATGTCTCAGTGTCCCCATGTCTCCCAGTTTCCCCATGTCTCTCAGTGTCCCCATGTCTCTCGGGGACACACTGAGACATTGGGACACTGGGAGAAATGGAGACACTGGGAGACTAGGGGACTGGGAGACATGGGGACACTGACACTGTGATACATAGGGACACAGACACTGGGTGACTTGCGAGACTGAGACACTGGGAGCCAAGGAGACACTGGGAACAATCCATCTATACAGCAGAATCCAACTGTGAGTAGTTTGTTGGTGATTTTACAGAATTTCTCTGATGTCACTCCTTGTGATTTACATCATGTGATGTCATGCATAACTAATTAATTACACAAATTATTAAGGCTGGTATTTTTTTTCCAAGAAAGGTGGCAACCTTAACTACTCTTCACATACTCTTGCTTAAAGGAGCACTATAGGGTCTGGAACACAATCATGTATTTCTGACCCTATTCTGTTAAAACCACCATCCTGGCCCCTTCTTTCCTCCCTAAATATAGTAAAATATTACTTTTATTCAAGTCTGCAGCTGCTGGCTCTGCCTCTGAACTGACTGTCTGCTGACATCATCAGAAGTGGTGGTCTGAGCAAATTACAATACTTCCCCATAGGATTGGCTGAGACTGTCTAGAACTAGGCAGATCAGAGGCAGAGCCAGCACAAGTCCAACATAGCCCTGGCCAATCAACATCTCCTCATAAAGATAAATTGAATCAATGCATCTCTATGAGGAAAGTTCAGTGTCTGCATGCAGAGGGTGGAGACACTGAGTGGCAATGCTGCACACTAGGCAGTACTGCCCCAGGAAGCACCTCTAGCAGCCATTTAAGGAGCGGCCAGCCATCTCTGAAAAGACAGCGTTTACTGCAGAAAGCCTGAATGGAATCATTCTACTTACCAGAACAAATACATAAGCTGTAGTTGTTCTGGTGACTATAGTGTCCCTTTAAGTTTGGAAGCTTAAGAGGGATGTATGGGAACAAAACATGTGTGGACTGGCTGACAAAATTAGTTTAGGTAATGCAGACGTTGGTCTCTCTAACACTGTGGCATGTCCCTTTTCTTCTACACTCACTACATACACATTTTCTCTGTCTCAGGAATTTCTGCCTGCTAGTAAGAAGGTAAGGAGACAAGTGGACCAGCGAGTGCTAGGGGACAGTCCTTAGAAAGCATGGAGTGAGCACATCATTAGACGCATTTATGTCAAGCTCAGGGTGCTGCCTGCATAGTATGCCCTTAGTTGGACATACATGCCCCCTTTTTGGGCACGTTTACCCCTTTTGGCGGGTCCGGTCACGTGATTCGTGCCAGTGGCACACCCTTTTACCCCGCCCATTGACTTCCTGCTTTACTGGACACTGCTGTTAGGGGGTATGAATTTACTTGAAAGATGAAAGCATAAATTAGAGAGAGATTAGCATAGAGTATGTGTTTTCTTATAGCTGCATCCTATGAGTTTCCCTCCAGTACCATCTCCATCAGATACATGACGCTTGGGAGGTATGACTGTTTTAGTGTTTTTGGTCGAGAAGATTCCATAATTAGGCCCATCATAATTGTCAGCACCAGGCCAACTGTGCTCTTAATCCGGCCCTGCTCCCCACATATCACTAACCAAGCTTGCCTACTCTCCTGCAACCATGCCAACTAAAAAAAACAAGACTTCATTGTATCCTCCTCTAGCAACCTACTTTTTCCATACATGAAATATATTCGCCCCTTTTTCTTGTGCCATGTTACCAGACTCCCCTTGGAGTGTAAGCTTGTTTGAGCAGGGCCCTCAAAACCTTCCATATCCAACTTGTCTTGTTGAAACTACAAGTTTATAGTTCATCTATTGTACAGCGCTGCAGAACTTGTTGGCGCTTCATAAATATTAATAATTCCCGCTACAGCACACTTTTATGGTTATGGTCATAAGGTCTGTCAATTTGTGTGCAGGTAAGTAATCTAACTGAAGACATTTAAACAGAATGACACAAGCTAAACATTGAAAATATTAGAGGGATGTTGTAGGCACTATAACTACTTTATCACATAGAATTTGGTTACAGTGTGTGGAGTCACCAAGCACTCTCTCCTTTCAGTGTTAAACTATTTTCGAGCAATTTAAGACTGAGTCAGGGTGCCTAGCTTCCCATAGCCCATCCACACACACACTGTAGGTATGGCTAAGGCAGAAATGACACACTGTGATAGGCTGAATTCAGTCAACTGACACTCTCAGCCAACCGCAGTTGGTAGGCTGTTAGGAACTCTTTTATAGAATTAGAACATTAAAATCAGTTTAATGCTGAATGAAAGGACAGTGCCAAGAAACATCTGACACTATAACCACTTCAATGAGATGAAGCAGTTATCTACAATGTCCCTTTAAGAGTGGACGGGCTTTAAAAGCCACTGCTCCCATAAATTTCATGCACCCTGAGCACTATAGTAAGCTCTAGTGGTTATGGTGCTTGGAGTGTCCTTTTAAATAAATCAGCACCCAGTCATATCCATGCTGACAGACCTCCACAGTTTCCTTTACATAAACATCTGTGGTTTTGTTAATCCTGAAATCAATGGTATGGCCTTTTTAAGGCTTGGCTGTGTACATATTCCTAGTTAATCAGTTATACAAGTCATGTCCTGCCTTATCATTGAATGGTTGCCTAAGACTATCTGGCCTGTGTGAGATAGAGCTCGCCATAGTATATCATTCCGCCAAATGGTTTATTGTCTCCGGATGGGAGCATTTACCTAGTGTACGTAATTGTCTTTACTGTGCCTTGTTAGTATGTTTACACTGCAATGCTGTTTACTTTTATTTGTTTTTGCAAACTGTAGTCATAAAACCTCTGTCACCCTTGTTCCAACACTAGAAAAGTGAGCCACGGTGTCAGAAGGTACACCTAGATCTAAGACATTTATTGGGTCAATAAAGGGGGATTCTCCCAGGGTTTGTTTTTCGTATTTGTTTTCGTACCCACTTTCATTTACATGGACCATATAGATTACATTTGCTGTCTTCAAGTAGCAACATTTTCTGGAATGTATTTATTTACAATGAAATGTCCTCCATACCTTCCATCAGTCTGTAGGACAGTCCTAATATGAAACGTGTACTTCTCCAGTTGTGCCAGTTTTGAGGAGGGGGGCACTAGGGTAAATTATTGATAATTCATAAAGAACAGATATGTTCTGTGTAAACACCTCCTACCGCATTCTGCACATCTACAAAGGTGGTTGACTGTGGCATCCAAACACATGACATATTAGTTTCAATTATAGTACAATCTTCTGTAGTCATGAGTACATACACTTTTTTTTTTTTTTTTTTTTTAATTCTTTATTTTTGAGTTAAGGCAAGGAGCGTTTCAATTTTCACATGCACCATGTCATTTTTACAGTTACAAAGGCAATAAGTGACTGTTTAATTTAATGTTGACATACATTGTTCCGTTTCTTCGGGCTGTACAAGTGTATATCTCACCCCTCTTCTTTTGCCCTTTTCCCGTTGGACATTCTGCCTTGGTGTGTACCGCTGTGGATTACCTATCTAAATGCCAGTTAACTGCATGGCTCGCTCGTGCACTGTTCTGTCCTGTGATCGGAGTGTCATTGGTGCGTCTTTGCCCTGTTATGAGCAGTGTTTGTGCGTATGCCTACTGCTGTAGGTCATATCTGACCGCGTGTTAATAGGTGTCTGGTACGCTCACCTGCTGCCTCTGGTGTACAGGGTGCGTCTTGCTTATGACCGTGTAGGCTGTTGCTCCCAACCAAAACTGATTTTAGGGTAAGGAGGGGGGGGAGGGGAGGGAGGAGGGGGGATGGGGAGGGATCCCGCCGGGTGCACTCACCGCTCTCATGAGGTAATGTCGCCTTGTCTGTCTCATGGCATCCGTAGCGTCCTGTCTATGTAGTCCTCCCATGGCTGCCATACTTTTGAGAAGGTGCCCATGGTGTTACGTACTTGTGCTGTCAATTTGTCCATCAGACAGTTGTCTTTTATTTTGTGTATTACTTTGTGCATAGGAGGGATGTCCGGGCTGAGCCATTGTTGGGTCAGTGCTCTTCTGGCCGCTAAGGTTATTTTATTGACTAGTTTCTGTTCTCGAGTCGTCAGGTTATCTTGTGGTTTTGCTAATAGATAGGTCCATGGGTCTTTGTTTATCGGTCGTGTTAGTACTGTCGTCAGCAGCGTCTCAATGTCCGACCAGTATCCTGCCACTTTGGGGCATGTCCACCACATGTGGATGTATGATCCCCTCTCCCCACAGCCCCTCCAGCATGTGTCCGTAGTGGTCTTCCCCATCCTATATAATTTGGCTGGTGTAGTGTACCACCTCAGGAGGGTTTTGTAAGCCTGTTCCTGGAGTGTGACACACAGGGACACCTTCGCTGCTGCTTCCCATATGTCCCTCCAGTCCTCCCCTTCCAGTGTGTGTTGTAAATCTTTTTCCCATTGGGTGATGTAGGCAGGGAGTTCTGCGTCTCTATCTGGGGCGCTGAGTTGTGCATATAATGTGGTGATCAAGCCCTTGCGTGTTGATTCTGTGATGCATAATTTCTCATAGCTGGTCAGTGGGGCCCTAGCTGTCTTTCTTATGTCGGGGTGTTTTGCGAAATCGTGTAATTGGATGTACCTGAAGAGGTCTCTGGTTTGTAATGGTGCCAGTTGTTTTAGCTCCTCAAACGTTTTGACTGTGTCCCCTTTGTATAATTGGTAGTACCTTTGTAGGCCCGTGTGTTCCAATCCTTTAAAATCGCGTGCCCTCATGCCGGGTGGGAATGCTTTGTTTCTCAAATAGGGGGTGAGGGGTGAGGGTGTTCTGGTCAATGCGTATTTATGTGCGGTTGTGTCCCATATTCTGATGGAATTAGTTATAGCAGGGCAGATTGTGCGCAGGGCTGGTCTATCTGGTTTTGGGACCCATATCCAGTACTGAGGGAGGTCGGATCCCATCATTAGTGATTCCAGGTCTGCCCATCTACGTGTCTCTGGGGGTGAATGCCACTCTATTATTTGAGCTAATTGTGCTGATAAATAATATAGGTGGAGGTTGGGCAGCCCTAATCCCCCCAGTGCCTTTGGTCTGTAGAGTGTGCGTCTAGCAATTCTATGCCTTTTGTGTGCCCAAATAAAATTATCTATTGTGGTTTGTAAGAGTTGGAGATCCCCTTTCGTGACTTTGATGGGCAGTGCCTGGAACAGGAATAACATCCTCGGCAAAACATTCATCTTGATGGCATGAAGTCTACCGATCCATGAGATCGGCTTTTCATGCCATTTTTCTAAGTCTTTAATTAGCGTTTTTATCATTGACGTGTAGTTTTCCTGAAATAGTCGTGTGACATCCGTCGTTAGTCGTATTCCCAGGTATTTTATGTGTTGTTGGTTAAGTTTGATTTGTGCCGTTGTCCCTATTAGCGCCGTGTCCTCTGCCGTCAACCCCAGCGGCATAGCTTCTGATTTCTCTAGGTTTATTTTATACCCCGATACCTGCGTGAATTCCCCTAGTTGGTGGATCAGGTTTGGGAGAGAGCTTTTCACATCCGTAATCGTTAGTAGGATGTCATCTGCATATGCAGATACTTTATATTGTTCTGTTGATATTGTCAGCCCTTGTATTTTAGGGTGGACCCTGATCTTGTGCGGGGAGGGGTTCTAGGGCCAAAATGAAAAGGAGTGGTGAGAGCGGGCAGCCCTGCCGAGTACCATTGCTTAGCTTAAATGGCTTCGGGATCACCCCTGGCATGGCTATCTGCGCCTGTGGGGAAGTGTATAGTGCTCTAACCGCCGTGATGTAATTGTCTGGTAAGCCTATATGGCGCAGGAGGGCGAACAAGTAATGCCATTGGATCTTGTCGAAGGCCTTCTCTGCGTCCAGGGACAGGACGAGAGAAGGCGTTCGGGTCTGTCCGGCCCACCAGATCAGGTCCACGGCTCTTCTTGTATTTTCATATAGTTGCCTGGTTGGTACAAATCCCACCTGGTCTGCATGGACCACCCTTGGCAGAATATTGCCCAGCCTGGTGGCCAGGATTTTTGCATATATTTTAGTGTCAACGTTGATTAGGGAAATGGGGCGGTAATTGGTTACTTTCGTGTCATCTCTCCCCGGCTTTGGGATTAGTATCACGTCTGCAGTGGCCAGTTCCGCGTTGGGCCGTCCCCCCCCCATCCAGTCCTGGTACATAGCCGTCAGGTGTGGTACTAGCTCTGTCCGTAGTGCTTTATAATAGGCCCCGTCGTACCCATCTGGACCCGGGGCCCTGTTACCCTCTATCGCCCCTATGGCCCTTTCCACCTCTTCTATTGTGATTGGTGCCCCCAGTTCATTTAGGTCTTCCCTATTGGGTCTGGGAAGGTTTACCCCCTTCAAGAATTCTGCGACTGCCTGGACGTGTTCCCTATTCGTGTCATCCTTTCCGGGGGAGTGATTGTATAGTTTTTGTAAGAAGTTAGTGAATTCTGCCGCAATATCCTGTGGGGAAGTAAGGGTTTGGCCCCTGTCGTTAGTGATGGACGTAATGTGTTTATGTTTTTGTTTGGGCCTGAGGGCCCTAGCTAGTAACGTGTCCATCTTGTTGGACTTTTCATAGGAGTACATACACTTTTTTATAATCCAATGTATTTTAAAGGCCACCCAAAAACAATTTTAGCAAAGCAAACATAATGCAATGTTATTAATTTGTGTTTTCAGGTGCTTCAAGAATCTACTGATATGATCTGACATTGTGTACATACATGTTGCTACTTTGCATATTTATTTCCTACTAATTTTGTTCTGAGATGTTTGTAAAGTGTTGGCCTTGCAGACAATATCGGGAAAACATTAGCAAAACATTTTACATAAGGGTTTTAAGCAGAGGCGGCTCTAGACTTTATGAGGCCTTAGGCGAAACGCAAACATGAGGCCCCACTAACAAAAAAGTGTCACATATACACATTGACGCACTGTCTACCTGTGTATGTGCCTGAGAGTGTGTCTGACAGAGAGTATCCTTGTGTGTGCGAATGTATGTCTCTGTGAGCATGTTTGTGTTTTTGTCTGAGACCCTATGTGTGTGTGTAGTGCAGAGTGTGTTTAGTAAATGTAGTGTTTGTAGTGAGTGCAGAGTGTGTTTAGTGAATGTAGTGTATGTGTAGTGCAGAGTGTGGTTAGTGAATGTAGTGTGTGTGTGTGTGTAGTGCAGAGTGTGTTTAGTGAATGTAGTGTGTGTGTAGTGCAGAGTGTGTTTAGTGAATTTAGTGTGTGTGTGTAGTGCAGAGTGTGCTTGTAAGGATTAAGTGTGTGTGTAAAATAGGGGGGGGGGGTATTTTTTTTGTGTGTGTGTGTATATTTCAATTTTATTCCCCCCTCCCTGGTTCTTACCGTGCCAGGGAGGGGGGAGATCGCATTCCCTGTTGGTCCAGTGGCATGGTGGAGGGAGCCAGCCGCAGTACATTGAAGAGGGGGCCCAGCAGCACACATTGTCTTCCTTTCCTACATTTACTGGGCGCATCGGAGAGATACAGTTCGCCATCATGGTTTACAGCTGGGCTTTCCTCGCTCCCTGGTTCGACTCCGGTGGCTTGGTTATCGGGGTTGGGGTTGTAGTGCAATTTGTTTGGTAAGATTAGTTTGGGGCAGGTGCCAGATGTGGTAGTGCTTCACGCGGATGGAATTGATGTGGGGCTGGTGCCCAAGAGGAATTTGATTCTAGGTATGAAGAGGGACGTGGACAGATTGAGAGTGTCCCGGGGTTGTGGTCATTTGGTCAGAAAAGATTAGGAGTAAAGTTAACAAGGTTATCGCTGCGTATGTCAGGCAGTTGGGGGCGGGGGGCTGGTGATTAGGCATATGGAGTTGGAAGCCATGCTTCCAGGATATTACAGGCATGATGGGGTTCACCTCTCCGAAGTTGACTTAGACTTTTATGTTTGCGTTTTCAGGAGGGCCTGCACTCTTTTTGCTCTGGAGGGGGGAGGGGGTGCTCAGGTGGCTTAAGGAGTCAAGCTCTGAGCTGTGGCGGGGGATGGAGAGAAAAGTTGGGGGGTAGGTCAGATTGATATGGGGTAAAATGTTTAGTTCAGGGAAAATAGGTAGGCCTTTGGACTGGTTTGGTACATTCGGGCTCGTTGGTTGCTCAGAACCTGGGTGTGTAGGGGTATCTCGGTATACCCCTACAATTGTGGAACTGTGAAAATGGATGGCAATGATTATGTGTTCAACGTTAATTATATGGTGTTATAATGTTGTTGGGATTTATTGTTTATGTAAGAGTGGGTCATTGTCGGGGGGTTTAATTGTATATAGGCAGGATGATGTATTTACATGTCAATGTTGGTGTTGACAATGACCTTAATTTTACTTGTTAAAACTTATTATCAATAAAAGCTGTGATAATTTTTTACCCAAAAAAATATGGTGTCAGTGTTTTTATGTGGATTGGTGTTGGGTTTAACCATATGCCGCAGAGACGACTAAGCACATGTCATAGACGCGTGCTAAGCACTGTGGGAGTGCGCAACTGTTCGTGTAACTTTCGTTTAAGACCTGGGTCCAATTTTTGGGTTTGCAAATGATCAGTATATAAATTAATAACTGCATGACTACATCACTAACACAATGTCGAAATTACGTTTATTACGCACCTAATGAGATCCATGCTAGCAACACATTTCTGTAAGGCGTCAGGATTGCTCCTACCAAGCCAAGCACAACACATTGCTAACTTGCGTGACATGGTCATGAGGGCATTCACTAGACAACTGGGGAATTTTATTCACAGAATTTTAAGAAAGAGGAAAAGGAAAGCATTTAGGGATCACTACACTCCATTTGACGACCAGCTGCAGGTTGCATTTTTATTCAGTGGCAATATTTCCTTTTTTAGAGAGAATTAATTTATTGGGGCTTAATGGTGCTGCTTTAATTGTTGTGACCACTGGTGCCTGCGATTTTCCCCCTCCTTTGTGCCTCTGCTGGGAAATGAAAATTGAATGAATTCCTAACCTCCTTCCCACTGGCTAACAGGAAACTAAAAGCAGAGCCTGGCAGAACCGGAAAACAAAAGGGGAATGGGATATTACTAATGAATCACTGGTGCTAAAAAGGTAAAAAACTACTCTGGAACTGCCATCACCTGATTTCCAGAGAAGCCAAAGGTTCTTTGATGTTATGCCTGCAAGTGCAGTCTATATATTCCTGGCCGGATGTATTTAAACCTGGCTAACAGGACTCTACCAGCATCAATAAATTTGTATTAACACCTTATGAACCAAAGTTAGACAAATGTCTTGCAGTGATATTGTTAGTCCTGAATGGCCGAGGGCATAAGAACAAGCTGCTGTCATTAAGTTAACCTTACGGATTCTTTTTTTTTTTTTTTTTCGAGGTCAGTATTCTTTCAAAAAGGTTTTAGAAAGCCTATTTTTTGTATTTACTCCTAGCGCACAAACTAAAAGAACAGGAGTAGGTCCTCCACAGCAAGCTATTTTCTTCTCCTTGATGTCCATGCGATGGGAACAGGCAGAGGAGCATGTGTTCTTCTAAATAGTGGCAACTCAAGAATCCTGTGGCCAAAAGGTAGATGCCCAGATGTTGTTGTTCTAAAAGCCGGCTAAGTATCATGGTTGAGGTAGTTCTACATCTGCAGATCAACCTCTTGACCATCAATGAATTAATGCACTGCTTTAACTTGTCTTAAGCGATCAGGGAATAGAGGACACGGATGGCTTACAACTCTGCTCATGGGCTCAGCAAGACTTCATATAATTTCACCCCTGATTACTGCTGGAATTTAACGATACGTTGAGTATATGTAGGCACATGTCTTCTCTCAAAATACGAAAAATAGGAATACCAGTTGTGCAATCTAGCAGTAGGATTTGAGAGATGCTATGCTTGGCTTTTTGGAAGCAGGCACAGTTTGCAGCCCACAGTTTGTATCAAAAGCACAGTTCAGACTAGTGTAGATTAAAATCTATCATTTGGCAAATTTGGTCTGAAAATGTACCTGCACCCCTGTTAATTCTCCCCAATTCCCAATTTCATGAAAAGAGTTAAAAAAAAAAGAAAAAACAAAGCCCTCAGAATGATAAGAAAGCAATGGAGATGATAACATGCAATGCATTTTTGTAAGCTACCAAGTATTGTAATTACTATGCATCAAACCCCCCATTATAAGATCAGTGTGACGTCATACCTGGTGTTCTCAGGGCAATGCTCCCTACCTCCACCACCTCTTATGGAGAACCAGAAGCTCTCTTTCTGAGTTAAGCCGGCACCACATAGATTAACCTATTGGCTGAGAAAGTGATCAGCTTAGACGCTACCGGCTCTTCCTTGGAAGTGGTGAACGTGGGGAGCAGTGCCCGACAAACCCCCAGTAAATAGTCAAACCAATCTAATACAGTTTGACTATATACAAAGGGGATTGGCCCCAATGCTTTCCTGGCACAATAACCACTACAGCACACTGAGGTGGTTACGGTACTTGGAGTGTTCCTTTAATAGCTACTATACCAAAAGATCAATTTAACCTACGATTTTCCTTTTCGATAGTCTTATCATTCTCCACACCTCCTAAATGAACTTCATTCACTGTGTGTGCTATATGTTATCAAATATGATTATTGCACAACTTCCCTTACCGTGTGAAAGGAGAGATCTGGATGGGGATGTGTTATTGAGTGCAGCTGTCTAAGGTCCTCTATCTAGAACAGTCTGAACTGATGCTCACGTCACAGGTAGTGGGATGGAGACAGCTGGTAGCCTCTGTAAGCAGAGGAATGCGTTCCGTCTTGCTACCAGTCTATGTAATGCTGCCTGTGGCTGTGCCAGACAGCTCGAGATATGAAATACTGCAAGACTATAACATGCTATAGAACAACAAATATTTTTTGATTTCCTGGTATGCTGTCCTCACGCATGACTTGTTTGTTATCATCCAAATCCTGGCAGCTGCTGTATAACTAGAATTTATTTTTATTTTTTTATTTCTTTATGTTTTATCTTGGTTAAGGAGTAAATCTTTTTTTTTTTTTAAACATATTTAACCTTTTCTTTTTTACAAGACAACACGGTTCCATGAAGATGATTATTATTCATTTTGGCAAACTGATAAAAAATTATTTCCTTAAAGGACCAGTATAGGCACCCAGACCACTTCAGCTTAATGAAGTGGTCTGGGTGCCAGGTCCATCTAGGATTAACCCTGCCTGCTGTAAACATAGCAGTTTCAGAGAAACTGCTATGTTTATAATAGGGTTAATCCAGCCTCTAGTGGCTGTCTCACTGACAGCCGCTAGAGGCGCTTCCGCGATTCTCACTGTGAAAATCACAGTGAGAAGACGCCGGGCATCCATAGGAAAGCATTGAGAATGCTTTCCTATGGACTGGCTGAATGCACGCGCGGCTCTTGCTGCGCATGCGCATTCAGCCGAATGACGTCGGAAAGAGGAGGAGAGTCCCCAGCGCAGAGGGAGCCCCCTTCCTCCCCCTTCAGCCTGGCGGGAGTTGGACCCTGAGGGTGGGGGCACCCTCAGGGCACTATGGTGCCAGGAAAACGAGTTTGTTTTCCTGGCACTATAGTGGTCCTTTAAAGTCTGTTATATTCTATTTTATTCTCTCTCCTTTACGTTTATGCTATAGATATTCATGTATGTCCTTCCCACATTCATATGTAATAAACTAGTTATAAGAATCGATGCTCAAGACTCCTAATTTGGAGTTTTTTCTTCCAGTGTCCCTAATATCTTGATGATTGTACTCCTTCCTTGCCATTTGTCTTTATTGATATTTATTATCTTTTCTACCTTGCATCAGATCTCAGTATGCAGGTGCAGCCATTTTGTCCTCCTTTGTCCATGACGTCTGCATTGTGACCTCTGTGGGATTCTTTGGACTGATGTGGGCAAATGAACTTAGCTGGTGAAATGGAACTTTGTTAAAGCGGCATGGTGGGGGTCACAGAGCGCCACCCTCTTGCTAGAGCAAGCACCTGCGTACCCGCGGCAGTGCCAGGCGGCAAGTGCTTGCTTTGCCTTTTTGAGTAGATTGAGATCGCGGAGCAGGCAGCAAGGCATCTAATGGAAACACTCTGTGCTCTGGCTGCTCAACTTCCTCGCCACTGCGCGCTCATGCTGGGAGCTGGGATTAAACATCACCCCACCCAGACCCGCGAAGAGCTGTGCAATCAGTGCATAGCATATTCCCATCAGCAAACCAAGTCACACTAGGGATAAATATCTTAATATAAATTAAATATGTGTGAGTGCTTCAATGTGTGTGTATATAAATGTGAGTGAATATGTGTGTACATATGAATGTGATTGGACTTTTGTGTATGTGAGTTTGTGTATATGAATGTGAACGTGTGTGTGTGTGTGTGAAGGCGAGTGTGTGTAATTTCCAGAACAAACATCTGTTAGGGGCAGAACAAAGTGGCACCTGAGAAAAACAACTACCCTACAGCTGGAGGGTGCTAACATACATTTCTGCCCTGGTTGCCAAGTAACCTAGTTGTGCCTCCATTTTAATATACCAATGTAGAGTGCGTGTGTGTGTGCGCGTGTGTGTGCGTGTGTGTGTGTATCTGTTAATGCCAGCTTCAAAGTTCACAAAATGTAATACTTTTTATAAAACATCTGACTTGGGCAAAAGTAAGTAATATTTTGTTACATTATATGATCATACATCGCATAAGCCTGCCACAACGCAATGTACCTCATGTTTGGCAGGTCCTATCCTAGCAGCCTAATGCCTGCTCATCAGTTATGTTCATCTCTTAAAGAGCAGTTTTTTGTGACAATTTGGACAAGTCTGCTGACATGTCTGGAAGAGGTAAAGGTAACATCTGTTGACTCTAGGTGAAAGGCACAAGGACAAGTTCAGTGTTGTAGTTACAAGTGAAAAATTAGAACCCAAATTACAGGCTACTCGTGTAAAGAAGAGATAGCAAGTGGAGTTCACCCCGTGCCTATAGGATATTTAAGGATTTTATCAGCATCACTTCAGGAAGTCCTGGGGTCAGAAGCAAAGGAGAACACATTTTTAAATGGTAAACATTAAAATGTGCCGAAATGTCTTTTTTGAAACATATACATGTGACAGAGCACATCTTCTTGCTTATGGGTTGGTGTCCCTTCACAGCAAAGGAGTGTTAATCAAGGTTAAATGTATAGAATGTGACTGAACTGTACCCCCCCTCCCCCATTTAATAATCACCCCCACTTTACCCTTTATGCTTGGCTACAATGGGTATTTTAGTGGTTTGAAATGTGTATATTTACCCATTGCACACACCTCTTCCAATGGGTCCATTACAAGACAGTGACTGATCCATCTAGTGTACTTTATATACTCAATAAAGGCACGCAGCTTCTATCTCACAAGGTGGTTATTTATGCCGCCCCAAAGCAAGTAACTGCAAAGGGACTCTAAAGAAATTTTTTATTTTAATTCTGGAAAGTGACATTTTCCCTGTGCCATTTTAATTGTAATTGCATTGCATTCTGGGATTTTAGAGATACAATGTCTATGGCGAAGTTTAAAAAAACTAAAATTTAATGTACTGTGAAGCATCACGTTTAAGAAGCTTTAATGGCAAAAAACGGTCCATTTTGTTTTTCAATGTCCTTTACAATATATGTGCCTATAGGACTGGTTCTGTATGATTTGAAATGTTTTCCCTAAATATTTAAGTTTCAGCAGAGTGCTCCCTGCACATATTTATCAGGCAAAATACAGTAGGGTTCATTTCCTGAACTCTCCAACTTGTTTTTTGGGGGCCTAAAAATTAGAATCTCCTTTGTTAAGCCACAGTTTAATGATTAAACCCCGTAGTACATGAAAACTTCCACACATTTTGGGAAGAAAAATATAAAATGCCTTAGATATCTGTTTACATATGTAAAACAGTTATTAAATATACACTAAGTACATGACTAAAACACCCTGACAATGATTGTATTTAAAATGCAAAGTGGATCAACTGCCTCAAGTCCTTGTTTTTCCATTACTGAGATGTAACGTTCAGTGGTACAGCCGTGATTTACATCACTGCTGTAAAATTGTACAACGCTACGGAATTTGCTGGCGCTACATAAATAATAAAATAAATATAATAAAAGATGTTCAGAAACAGCTAATTATTTGCAGTACCACATCCTGCACTAACTTGAGCAGACCAGTTTAAATTATAGGATTTTTTTTTTGCATCCCCTCTGTCTGCAGGCATTAAGTTGAAATTTGAGAAGAGGCGATACCTAGTCTCTCTGGTTTAGATTAATTTGCATCCTCCCCCACCAGTGTTTTAAAAAAAAATGCCCGTGGCATAGCTGTTTCTCCATAGTATCTTAAGTGGTATGTTCTAACATTCCATCAACTTCCTCGAAAATCCTGGGTTACCCTAATATGTGCAAGTGAGGATAGCACCGGCAGAGAACAGCTGCTTTGTTATGTAATCCTTGGTGATGCATGACAAACAGAAGGTAAAATACAGTACATATTATTCTTTCAGCGTGGCTGAGTCAGTTTGTTTCATCCTATAAAATATAGTGTAAAACCGCATGCTTTTATTAGCCTGGTTATAGTGAAGGAAACAGGAATTCCAGTAGACACAAAGGACCTTTATATGCTTTCCAATACAATGAACAATCGAGATAATCGAGCCGCTGAACTTTCCACTACGCTTTATAATTCATTATGTGTTCCGAGTTGGACAAGGCTCAGTACAGGAGTGCTAGCGTCAACGGAACGGCAATTTCTCAGCAGCTTAGTGCCACAGACACCTCCTGGCATGAGAAAACCACTTAAAAGTAATGTGTCCATGTCAACATTTAAATCCAGGGAACATAGCCAGTGTGAGGCATGCAAAGCATGTACAATGGGACCGGCCTTTTTACCCAGCTACGGGCCTCTCTCGGAGGATGGCCTGGAACTTTGTTGCTAAGCAAGAGGGATTGGTGATTGAAGGCCTCTTAAAAAAAAAGACTGCAATGGGGCCAATGTAGCATCTGGGTGGCTCTGCTGAGACAAGTATTTAAAAAAAGCACAGTGTGGACCTAGAATGGATTCATTGTGAAGCTGCATTATATAAACCCCAGCATATCCCTTAGGGATGTACAATGAGGAGGCTGCATTCTTGATAGATGACCCGGATTAACATGTCACTAGCCCAGGTGCAGCCTGGCATCTTACATCCTGGAATGAACGCCCATCCAAATGGCTCCAGCATATGGTGGTCATTCTCAGCGAATAATAGTGCGTGAGTGCCTCGTGTACTCAGTAACTCGTGATTAGCCTATTAGTAATCACAAACATGCACAACAGGAAAATAGTATCTGAACTCACAATATAAAGCCCCCCTAAATAACAGGCAGCCTCGGTTACTAAAGTTCTTACTGTGCATGGTATGTAGTTAGCAGGTAGAGTGGTTTACTAGAACAGAATCCAACACAGTGATTCTTAATAGTGACCAGTCATGCGGTGTAAAACAGAGGACCTTCAGCTGTTAAAGCATGGCTCCTGTACTCTTTGGCTTGCAGGTGAATAATAGGTGTTGTAGTCCAATTACAACCTCAGGGTCACAGCGCAGTCCTTTAAGTTAGTAATAGTAGATCATAGCACATTTTGCTGACGATTAGCCTATATTCATGCACTTCATATCAGGCAGGTTACTTCACACATAAACACATTACCTAATGAGCTCTTGGAACTGGTGTCTTGAAGGGGGCAGAAACCCAAGAATGGTAATCCAGGATATTCAGCAGTAAAGAAAAACGTATCAACACAAAGAAAGACAGCATTCCGGACTACAGTAAGGTCTTTGTCAAGTCAACAAAGAGTTCATAGAAAGCAGTGATGCACTTGTATTTGTACCTGCAGTATTGATGCTATCAGTTGCGTGGGTAGGTACCGACCTTGATGTAGAAAAAAGAGTTCAAACAACCAATGGTATTCCACTCCAACTGGTGGAACAGGGAGTTCTCTAGTGCAGTAGATCCAAATCTAGTCATCAAGGCTCATCAATGGTCCAGGTTTTGCCAGTATCCCCTTAAGAACAGAATTGAGAATTGTTGAAGTGCCCTTAGGACTCATTTGCGAACCACTGGTCTAGTGTACCTCTGGTTATGTGGAACTGCGTGCCATATCCATCAATTGAACCATCCCGGAGTTCAGAGCCAGCTCACTTCATACCCTTTGAATTTGTTTACATTGTAAAACAAAATGTAAAATGTTGTGATATTTCCCCTGGAGGAATCATACTTGTTTATGTAAACGTTGGTGATGGCAATATCCATATTACTTATATATTTTTCTCCAAGATTTGCTGAGTTCATTCTTATGGTAAATCTTGTGTTCATCGCTATTCTCTCACGTCGACTAGAATTGCTGAAAATAAATGCTTTTTTGCACTGATTCCTGTGTCTCTGAGTCAGGAAATGCTCCATTTTACACTCAATAAAAGTATATAACTCTAATGAATACTGTTGTGAGCATTAGAACTAAGGGAAGTATGGTAATGGGTAAATGATATACATATAAGTGTAACGCACATAAAGCTAATTGTAACTGAATGGAAAGAAACAGGCATGCATTGTGACTGTGTCATTGGTTTACTGGTCATGGATACTCTGTGAATTCACCAACGTGTCAATTGTCAGGAATTAAAGTGAATTTCACATTTAAGCCAACAATGCAGAACTCAAAAATGCTCAAAGTCAGCCATGTTGTCAATTAAGCTACTTTGGCCTAAAAGTTTAAATTAATTAATTGTGCAATCACTATTCACTATAAAAAACACGTGACTATAACATGAATAATAATAATAATAATAATTTTAAAAAGTGTTTAGCAAGGAAAGGTAAATTTGGATATTCTCTGGTTTCCAAGTATATACTAGGGATGTTGCTTTTGCCCAACATCCAGAGTATCATTATTATCCGTGCTTGTGTATTAATCAAAATGTCCACTCATGAATGGTTTTCATGTCATGTGACTAAAAATCATGTGGCAAATCACATCATGTGATCAAAAATGTCTTTTAGAAAAGCTTTTTTTTTAAAAGCTTTTTTCCAGTCCAAGAGGGATGTATAAAATCATATTGTACAGAACCACGTATGAACGTACCCCACCAACATTGGCATCCTAAGGAGCAGGACACATCTCGAGTAGTAGGAGGGTTGTAAAGGGGGTGGGCGAGTGATGCAATTGCATTATTGGCTCTGCCCAGAGGGACAATCCTGCTCAAAAAGAGAGTGGGTTCTTCCAAATTACTGTCAGGTCAGTCTGGCATGAATGCCTGTCAATCAAACAGGCCAGCCCACCGAGGCCAGACCATGTACGGAGCACTGTTTCAGTTCTAGTACCCTGAGTGCAGCATGAGCGTGTCTAATGATGCTACACTTTTTGGATAACAGATCCTGGAGTCCCCATAAGCAAAACACCAGGGAACAAAGTCGAAATGGTGGGACAGGACATGAAAATCATGACGGTCTTGCCAAAATTGGAACAGTTGGGTGGCCCACATTAACAGAAAAGGTTAAAATAAAAAAGGCTTAAGTGAAACTTTGAATAAAAATTTACTTTTATTTTCATTAAAAAGTACAACTTTACTATGTAAATACAGTAATGGATTAAATGTACTTTTTTTTTATAATGTGCAAAATATTGATGGGATCCACAATAACAGGGAAATGACACAATTGAAAAAAAATTGAAATACACTTATAACACGTGTTAACTACATTTTCACATGATGTGTTTCTGCTTCTCCCCCTGTCTCTTTGCTGACTACCAGGTGCAGAGGGTAGAACTTAGAACAATGATTGACAGGGAGCCAAGGTGGATACACTCAATTCCAGGAAAGAGCAGAGTGGATTTCCACATTTAATTTTATTTTTCACACTTTACAAACACACATTGGTTGAAAACAGGAGATAAGTAAATGGAATATTTATATGTCTACCATGGAACTATGATGATGGGTTTTGTATACGATTTAAATTAAATCAGGTCATGGCAATGGAAGACCATAATCTCTTAGAGAACTGCAACCCCCATTATCCCAGCCTGCCATTAGTTTAGTGCATATTTAGCTGCAGGACTCCAGTGGTCCCAAGCTTTTAATGTAACAACAAATGGATTTTGTATCATGGTGTGAACGCAGGATTGTTTGAGAGCTCGCATTCTCGTAAAGAGTTATAGAGTTTGCATTACATTATAAATCCGCCTTACATTATACATAGGCTATTTTATTTGTTGCTTAGTTATGCCCTCACTTTATATGTTTCCATGACAATTGGTAAATGCTGTAATACAATTCATGGATTCTATTCTGCCCCGTTCTACCAACTCCTTTCCACAAGGTCTTCCTACTGAATGACGGAACGCAAACAATACAGATTCTGAATACTGTAGACGTGGGAGTGAATTTGCTCTGGAAGTGTTTGTAGATAGAAAACAGTTGCACGCAGTAACCAGTGGTGATTCACAATCTTTTTCCACTTTATTTTATTGAAGCTTTCCAATGTACACTTTGTACTGGGTTAGCCATTAGACACGTTTAAATAAATCCAAAATGCTGTTTGTATTCTGAATTTTTATTATCCTCCTTTGCCAATAGAGATGGTGTTTAAATGTACCCACTGCTATGTATTGTATGTCCATATCGCATCAGAATTTAATTATATAGACCGGACATTTTCAGTATTCTACCTCCATCATAAATTATGACTTTATTTTATTTAGCCCTATTAGTGTATTTAAGCACTACCCAGTTGGTGTAGTAGCAGGCAGCAGAGTGTGTAGTTAGTAAGATCAATATTTATATGTAAAATAATCAGTGTTTGAAAGAGGGAAAGATAGCGAGAGGGGGAGATATAGAAATGGACATCCATTCGCACCATCAAAAAATGCAAATTATTGTACCCTCTTTAGAACCATTGACAGTCTATGTCTTCACAACAATCTGTTAATTAAGAATCCTATTCCAAAATGGAGTAACCCACTTGCTTAGTGAAATCAGTGCTTTGTTTATTATATTATTATTATTATTATTATTATTTTATTATTTATATAGCGACATCAAATTCCGTAGCGCTGTACAATGGGTAGTTTAGCTGTTGATAGCTCATAAATAGGACATTCTAAGTTGCTATAAGTTCTTTATAGACCATATAGTAATTGTGGCATAAATGTAGCAATGAATCCTGAATAGGTTAAAATAGTGAGCATATATTCTATAATAGCACTACATCCTTAGGAGTGTATTGTCATTACAGTTTGTAATCTTGCTATCAGGTTAAGGTCGAAATTAAGGGGTATTGTGGGTGTGGAGGTACTTATGATTAGGCTTAGGTTATGCATTTGCTAAAGATGCTGTTAATTGTAACCTTTAACCGGATTTATTTGGTTGAGAATTCTAGGAATTGCATTCCTTATTTTAATTGTCTATGACGATTAAGGGGATGCTGACATACTCCCAGTGTTCCAAGCATGTAGCGCTACGATGGGGTACACTGCTGTGCTTGGAACTGTAATGATATCGTGCTGTAAACGTGTAAATAAATCACAAACACAAACATACTCTCGTTTTAATGTTGTTTGCCTTATTCGAGTCAACATTTCTTAAAGTGATTCATCGCAAAGTACTACTTTACAAAAATAACAGCGGATAACATGGCCCAAAGCACAAGTGGAAGGGCCAAACAGGATTAAAGATTTAAAACAATGCCTACATCTATTCTTAAAAAAACAACTAAGTACCAAGGCTTTTAATTAGGTTGGAAGACAGACTAACTAGATAACTGGTTGCCTCTGTTCATCTGGTCATCCTAATAGATTTTCCTGTGATCTGGCTGCGTCCTTGGTTTTGTTTGTAGTACACACCAAAGTGTCCCTTACTTATTCCATAAGATGCTTTTTTGAGACCTTAGTGAGGATTTACTGAAGGGCAAGCTACTGAGTTCTTCTAAGCTTTTGTCCATTCTCAGAGTTCTCATATTCTGTTTTTATTCCTTAAGATAGCCTTGTGTTTATTCCCATTCAAATCACTTTTCATATCAGGTGACGTGATTTAATTAACCCTTCGGGTGTCTAACTGGGGGGTATGCTCACCCACTTGATCTAAATTCTGATATCATTAGCAAGGCGGACATCTAGGGATCTATCAACTAGCTTTGATCTCTGAAGAGTGGGCAAGAAGTTTGCATTATCTTAGCTAAGCTAGCAGAATTTGTTGTTCTGTGTGATAGAGTAATTCCCATGGTGAAGATTTTAGCCAAGGCTGTGGAATATGTTGGGATTTCATAAATCAAACACAATGATAATATATTCATGAAGTGCCCTTGCAGGCTAGTCCAATTCTGTCTTTTAGAAATGTAAGATCTAATTGAGATGTACTGATTTTTCTTTATATTGTGCCTTCTCTTGAATAGGGTGCCTAGCTCTGTTTGAGAAGTTCCTCTGTGTAAATAGTGCTTTTACAAGACAACAACAAAGTGTGATAAGAAACAATGGAAATAAGATACTAAGCTGATAACAAAGTTAAGGGAAAACACAATAAAGTCCCTTCCCCTCCCTGAACTCCACTGGACACCATCATGTCTTAAATCAATGTCAGTGTTCTAGAACTGTGTTCTGTAAATATGTCTGGCGGATACACCAACAGGCCACAATCTAATTATACCTACCTTTACCTCTATCCTGTCTCAGAGTAAAGGAGTGTCTCACTAAATAAACCAACCCTGCGATCATGGCTTATTCTGGCATCTCACATGGCTAAAGGCTGACTGAGAACTATTATTAGTAATATTAATATTTATAAAGCACCAACAGATTCGTTAGCGCTGTACAATAGGTGGACTTAAAGACATGTATTTGCAACAAACGAGTTTAACGAACAGGAACAGAGGGTGTTGAGGACCCTGCTCAAGTGAGCTTACATTCTAGAGGGCGTGGGGTACAGTGTTTCTAGACATCTTGGCAGCCAAAGTTAGGGGTCAATGGTTTTGCCTGTTGGTAGGCTTTGATTATATGAAGAAAGGTTCTTGTGAGGTCCAAACATGCTTGCTTTTCTTATCCAGATTTGTATATGTCTTTAATCATATATTGAGTATATTACCAGCCCCCACTATACCTTTATAGACTAGTTTCATGCAAACGTTTCTGACCCTGCAATGTTTCTTTAAATCCTATAATTCTGTCCTCTGGCTCCCGCTCTCACGTTAGAACACGTCAAAGTACAGATATGTTACAGACAAATATCTCAGGGCAAGTAAGCTGAATTATTGTTCCTCTTAGTAGTTTCCCTCGAGGGTGCAGAGTGACAATGCTTCATTCTGATTGACAAAACATAAATAAATCTGAAATGTGTCACGTACAGTGTTTACAGCAACAAACAAGCCTTTGCGAAGGTTACATTCAAACTATTTGCACAAGCTTTTTTAAAGTCTCACGAACAAAAAAAAAATTTCAAAGAAGTAACAATGTGAGTTTAAGGACACAAACAAGAATAAAGAGGTTCAGAGTAAAAATATATAGGTTTCTTTGTATTCCTTACACTATAGCGTTCCTTTAATTTTTTTCTATAGAAGTCATACAGGCAGTACCAAATGTGTTTCAGTGAAATCACTGATAGTAATGAAATCGCTCTTGGTAATACTGCACGTGAGAATACCATCATTAAAACGTAAATGCTGAATTCTGTATTTAGTTTTTTGAAAATGGGCCAATTTATAACATGCACCACAGGCTAGGCAGTAATCTTTATTTGGGCTTTTACATACACGGAAATGGCCACAGAGCTTGGAATGCCCCTTTAAGTAAAACTGAATGGAACAAACAATCATTAGACATATCGCTTGCTGAGCCAATAGCAGGCATTCAGACTCCCCTCCATTCACTAGGCTGTAGACATGTGGTTAAACGGACTTTATTGCGACCAAAGGGCAGGAGTCCATGGGAGACTCACTGATTAATTCCAGTTGTTGGGGGAAGAGGAGAAGGCTATATGTGAGTCGCTATTGTAGAAAATCCCTGTGTCGATATTCCGTGTTTTTTTGCTCCACATTTTCGCATTTTTAACCAGCAGATAATTGTTCACCAGATCCTGGAAAATTCTCAGCAAGTCATCATTTTGCTTCCTATTATGTAACTTGCAACTTTTACTTCTCTCTTAAGAATCTGTTTTAGAGGTGTTTCTAGGATAGATTTGCAGAAGGCAAGGGTATTGATTTTGGCATGTTTCAAAGTGTATTGGAAATTCCCCCCCCCCCTTGTGTTTTTGTGTTGTAGTTACCATAGTTCAGTACGTTATCCTGCTTGATCCTCTCATTTAGGACCCCAAAACTAAATGCGTAGTCGCAGGCTTGTATGGGAAAGATCTGTGCACTAATTAGAATGGCTGGGAGGCTGGGAGCTGGTGCTGACCCATTTGACCTGTGCAAGTGACGACTTGCCTGGATTTTGATAATCTTCATTATACATCTGTTTGGAGTTTGGAACACAGTTTTAAGAGTTTGAAAACAGAAAACTAAAATAACTTTATTTAGTACTAAGAAACTTGACATAAGGTAAGGCACTCTTAAGGGAGTCATGAAAGCATGTGTTCACTAATTTTTATCCTCACATAAGAAAGGTTCTATACGGAAAAGGCCCTAGCACTAAAATGAACACTAACAAATATTTTAATATATAGATTGTAGTGTTGGAAACCGAGGGACCCATAAAACATTTCCTTGTATCTTAATTAGAGCAATTAATGGTCTCGAGGAGGCCTGATGGTGTCATGAGAGCAAAGCCTGACTTCCAACACGCAAAGCCTGACTTCCAGAACTCCCCTAACAAAGCAATAAGGGCAGGATAACAATGTATTACTGGACTCTGAACCATTATGCCTGTAACAATGCAATGTAGCAAACATGCGCACATGTAGAATAGTAAAGGAACAAGCCAAAGTCTGGGAGTACAGGGATCCGGCAAGCAAACTGACCTGTTCTTCCTTCTGTGTTAAGGGTAACAGAAGGTGTGTCAAATGAACAAAAAGACAGTATACAAGATAATGTGACAGTGGGTATGCTAGAAGCCACAATGGAAGAAATGAAGGATTGCTGGATTTACATACGCTAACATTTGTTGCATACCCACAATGTGAATGCATGTTGGCGCATGTATGACGCAGTAGAACATATGGTTAGTATACGTTATAGCATTTCCGATGGGCAAAGGACACCTTAATTTTAAGGGAGTGAGTGCGTGTATGGCCAGGAGCAGCATGTTCTGAGAAATTTAAGGTTACTTGCTAATAACTATTAATGGAACATTTATGCACGCCAAGGCATTGACTGACAGCTGGGTGAAAAAATATATTTTTCAATAGTTTTTTTCTCCTAGTGTGTACATTTGCTAGTAAAAGTGTTAGCACAATTAAAATCTTATGCTCAATCTAATGGGCATAAGTTGTTTGGGGCATGACAGGTGCTCTTTGTTCCCCAACTTATGCTCTGTGTATTAAGGAAACAAGAGAATGCAGTTTCTCCGGACTCTCCACATCGCCAGGATGAATGTGCTTCTTTTGCAGTAGAAGGGTTAAGCTACCATTGATGGTTGTTTAAAGGGAGGTTAATCTTTATAGCAGTGGGCCCCACGGGTTCCTGTCCCATAAAAATAAAGGACCAAGCATTGCTCAGGCCATCACTCCCACATTGAAGGTTTCAAGTGATTGTGTTAGTTTCTTCATTATCATCTCAGGCCATAAGAGTTATACTTTTCTTTAGCTTTATTTTCCTGGGGAAATGATGAAGATTTAAGAACTGGATAATGTATTACTCTGTTTAATTTTACAGGGTTTGATTCCTAGTAATAATTAGGGGCCATAAAAGGAGCCATTTTTTACGATTAACATTTATTTGGATAGTTACCAGTGTTGGGCAAACTTTTAACGTGACAGCCTCAGCCAGACAAAGCTGTCTCACTTTGATCCGTACAAACTGACCACTAACCACTTACATATCAAAGTAGGTGTTTAACAAATGATGCCAAATTCTGGGTTTTAAATCTCAGATACCAATAATATGATAATCCCACTTACTGCAGCAGTGATAGGTATGGGTATAGAGGTACTGATCACAATGTTAGGAATGTATAACCATAAGTACTGACAGGGGCTAAAATATCATTATTACAAAATCATGTGTATTTGTAGAACACTTGCTTCACAAAACTACTCTCTCACAAAAAAAAAATTAGATACACAAAATAGGAATCTGTGACAGATTTAGGTATCGTATAAAGCAGGGGCATTGCTAGGGTCACTAAACAATAATTTGATGTCTGCTTCCTAGAGTCCTGGCCCCTCAGCATGTATATTGGACGGAGTGTGCATTCATGCTTATAAGGAAGTGTATTACAACAATATGCAATTTTTTTAAATTGTGAATTTCAATTTTTTTTTCAAGCTTTTTATTTCAATTTACTAAGTGAGTTGTGAGGTGGATTGATGGCTGCTGCTTGCTGGAGGGTAAAGCTGGATGCTGCACAAAGGATTGTACAGGTCCTCAGCCCAGGTGAGTAGCTACGCCTAAGAGTTTCGGATGGACCAAGGCCTGGTAGCTTTTCCCAGGAGGCAGAGGAGAGCGGGCCACTAGAGCTCCCTATTATACCTATTATATGGTTTAAAGTGAATTATTTCTGATACCCTGTGAATCTACCTATATAACATTTAGTTTATTAGAAATGCTGCTGCATTCAGCAAGCTGTGTTCAACGTTTGGTACAGTATCTTCTTACTTTGTAACATAAAACACAGGTAATATATATATGTAAATGTAGACCACCCAGGTGCAGCAGAAAAAATCTTCAATAAAGGTAATCACTTCCCTTATAAATCAGGTAATAACAAGAGGGTTCATCAAAGGTCCTCAAAATGCAAATATGAAATATAAGATACACCTGAAAAATCAGCACAGAGAAAAAATTCATAGGGCAACACTATAAAATCAAAGATGTGGCCCCTCTAAGTAAATATTGCCCTCACAAGATGTTAGAATGTTTAAAGCCCATCAGAATGTCTTTCAATTTTCAGCCACCAGCGTCCTCAGCATCCCAGGGTACATATTAAAGGGGAAAAAAACTGGACATAGTACAGTAATGCTTGAATCTTAAATGACACTTTAATTGAATACACTTACAAAAAGTGAATGGTTAAAAAGCTCATCAATAAGTCTCTGTATCAGTCGATTGCAGCTGGATAGGAGACCCAAAATAAGCCTTGGTATACAATAAAATATAATAGCATAATAACACAAAATAAAATGAAGCATCACATAAAACACAGACTGCAACATTGTGCCAATCTCCGTGATTTCCTGATTTGGTGCCTTTGTAACTGGGCATTCAGCATATAACATTGTGTTTCTGGTGTACTTCATGTTTATAATTTATTTTTGCACACTATTTTTTAATATATTTTTTTTTATTATTCATATAGATTGATTTGTTAATTTATCAATGTATTTATTATTTTGTATGATTGTTTGATATCCTATATATGAGCTCCTGGTCTCACACCCAGTTTGTATTCCGGCTCTGGTTTGGTGCAGAGCCAACTGAGCTAACTTATGTCAAAATCTTGAGCAGATGGCATCACATGCCTGGAGAGGGTGCAGTGGGTTCCACGTTATGAAGGTCTCTGGCCAGAAGACTGTCGCAATTTTTGGAGTCAGCTGCCATGTAACAGGGGTCAATAAGGACTAGAAATAACTGTTTTGCTTCTTGAGATGATAATGTTGCATATCAAACCCAGAGGGATGTTGGACAATCTTCTCCTCACCCTCTTTCATGTGAAAACACCATAACCAACTATCTGCAAGTCAAAATGCAACTTCTACTAAAATGGTGTTAGATTCATCACAGGGAAACTACCCTCTCTATTGCTATGACAGAGTAACTGAAGGCCTGTTATTTTTATGTAAAATTATGGTGGAGCGAGACGATGTGCAAGTGCAGGCATGCTTTTCTTTTCCTTGCAAGCTGAGGACACAAGACACGCTAAACAATGGGCAAATACAGTGCCAGTGGACATTTTCGCTTCTGTATACTATTTTCTGATATAGCATTTATCCATAGGATGATGGCATAGGACGTTAAACACCTTAGAATGACTCTATTAATTGGCCATCCAGGTTATCCTGCAGGCACAAACTAAGTGCCACCGGAGAGGCCACTGAATGCTGGAGGTGCTATAGGTTCAGCATCACCGGTCTAAGACCCACAAGAAACAGCCATTCTAAAGTCTTCACTTTGGTTTGCAGTGATTTTCAAGTAGAAAGAATACCAGTATTTTCACTAAATCAGATGATGCAGAAAATTGAAAAGGGAATTGCAAATTTGATCAATTTGGAAAAATTACTTAAATTTAAAAATTTGCAGCCAATTTTACACTATTTACAGTTTACTTAACAAACCCCAGAGTTTTTGAATCCAACATAACCCCCCCCCCCCCCCCCAAATATTGCTTGTGTGATATTTAAATTTTGTTTAACCAATTTATAATTACACTTAAGCAAGACACTTAACATATTTACGGTCCTAATGGCACGCATCTGCCATAAAAGGATTGATAAACCTAAACTCTGTTGTCACAGGTGTCTTATGAAAAGGCACAAATCAGGCATGTCATGCAAATGTATTATACTTTTGTCCCCCATGATGCTTTTGTACAGTAAGTGAATTTGCATTAGGGTGCATATGTCCACTCTTTGCCTTTACTGATTTCCTTGATTTCAAAAGTATCTCAGCTTGCGAGTCTGACCACAATAAATGATGATGGGGCTCCATGCCTACATGCTCTTGAAAAGTGAAACATTTTCACTGACACAATGTTACTATACCCAGTGGGTCATGGGAAATATAAGATTATTTGCATACATTGTCAAGTCTGTGCCTTTGAAGAAAATCATTGTAGCGCCAAATTATAATGTATTAATCAATTATATAAAATATCAGTTAAATACATTTAAAATAATGAATGAACTGAGCAATAATATATTTTATACTTTGGCTTGTGAATATGTCATTACAGTTGTGACAGAACTGATTTAAAGGGACAGCCAGGTCACTCTACTAAATAAGTTTAAGAGACTTTGAGTACCAGCATTTCGTTCTTTTCTGACCAAAATCTGTTATTACTTGTTATACAGGAGACTTATACAAATGACCATCTCTCTCTTCAAGCTTTATCAAACCATCTGTCTTGTCAATAATGTGTTGAAAGAAAAATGTAAGCTTTTAAATGCCTCATTCATTTTTTTTTAGGCAAGACAAGTCAACTTTCTTATCACAACTACAAAAACATTACCTCTGCTGATAGGATCATGATTGGATATTTGCTTACATAGCGTTTAACCCTTTGCATGCTGCACAGCAAGGTAGTGCATTGTTGTGTTAAGTAATCTGACCTGAGCAGCACTCAAATAGTCAACTCCAAAACATTGATTACTTAGTCTATAAATTTGCACCTCATTAATCCAGTTGACAACCAAAGCCCACTGATGACGGATCTGTGTGTAAAAAAGTCTAAAGAGGAGCTCATGCTGTTCTGAACAAAACGGGGAGATAATTGTGTCCAAATCATTACAAACTTTACAAAGCACATCCTACAAAAACAAATCTATTATGCGACTAGCATTAAATATCCATGTGTTATCTTTACTAACTACATGCCATTGTTTAATTGTTCTTTTGCTGGATAGGCTGCAAAAGTGTAATAGCCATGCCCGTCTTGTAAATTCAGTAAGAACCTCAAATGCTTTACGGCTTTAATGCTAAAACCATTTTAAAAACATCTTTATATGAAAATTTGAAATTATGCTCTATACATTGCTCTCTTAAAAGGTTACTCCAAGCAGTGGTCATGGTGGTCATGGTGCCTGGAGCCTGTATGTGAAACAAACTCCACTCCTCTATGAAACAAACTCCACCTTCGGCAGTATCACTGGGGCCTTATTAGCCAGTCTGAGTTCCCGGCTGGCTAATGCCAATTCTGTGCAGTGCGCTCTAGTGATTATGATTCTGTTAGTAACCCAGCAAGCTACACTGATTTTTTTTTCAACATTTAACATGCCTTTAAACATAGTCACTGGAACCAAAATATTACCCAAATGTAGACTTTAACAAGTATACACCGCAGAACACTTGAGATGTAAAATCTTGACTTTTCAAAAGCTGTGATCTTGCAGTAAAATCTTGTGCCCGTTTAAATGTATCTCTATTATTTATCACATTGGGTATTTTTCGCTAATGGGTTTGGACATTTTATCAAGCGGTTCTGCAACATTTAGTGTCTCTCTATGGAGTGGCGGGAGTCATGCCTATTGATGACAGCATTATGGCTCCCTAGGTAAACTTTAGTTAGAACAGTGGTGGCTGGTTATGTTCAAAGATGGTGGGGAGCTGACCCACACACCAGCCCGTAGGCTGGTCTCTGCCTACTAAACCCCATGTATTGAACCCCTGTCACAATGAGACTTCATGCCCGGCTTCAAACCATAAACAAACCATAAACACAGCATATTCAGCTATCAATAAAATAAGGTGAGTGGGAATTGCGTTTTTTGCAAACAAAACAAGGGGTGTGTCACTAATTCTGCCCCTGTAGTCTAGCCTCTACTAATCCAGAGAATGGTTAGTTTGGAGCTTTTCCCTAGCCCTAACTCTGTCAGTATGATATTATGATAAGGAAAGTGATACAGCCATAGCTATATATGTATAACCTTACAATAATTTCATTAAATTCTCAAGATGGTATGTTGCTGATATCATTTTCAGAAAACACATCTACTTCAACAGAGCCTTTCTCAGTTTCCATTGTTGTCAGACTTAGCATTAATCACGCAAAAGTCACTCACCAAATACTGCATCGAGGTACTTGATGTCTTACTTAAAAAAAAACTCAATACTTTTTCTTCATTCAGATTCCTGAACAGGAAGCTGATGTACAATGTAGCAGGAAGTTGCTTGATGTCTATTGGAAAGAGCTGAAGGACGTTTCGGTCATCTAAAATTTAAACAATATCCAAAAATATGAACTGGGCTTGAAAATTGCAAAATGTGAATTGTCCCTTGTCACAAAATTTCCTATTGATTCTACAGCTGAAATCCTCTGACACATGTTTAAAATCTGCAGAAGCCACTTGATTCCTCAAAGAATTAACCCAGTAAGATGGTTGTTAATTGTTTACTCTACCACATACATAGTTTAACTTCAATAAAATGTATTGTAAAAGTGTAGATCAATATAAACAGGGGCAAAAATAGGTATGTTTTTTAATGGAGATGAGAACATTTCAATCATAGTATTATTATTTATAAAGCCAAACATTTTATCCCCATTTCCGATGCATATTTTTACTCATAAGGATTCCACAACCTTGCCTGTATCATCACATACATTTTCTTTAACACCTGGCTTCAAATCTGGTTTAATATAAAGACATACCCCACCCACTCTTCTATTTTTTCTATCCTTTTTAAATAACGTATATCCATTTAAATTAGTAGCTCACCAAGTCTCAGTAATCCCAATTATGTCATGCTGCTCCTTTTATGCCCTTATCTCAAGCTCCTCCATTTACCTACACGAGCTTCTTGCATTAGCATGCAGTCATTTGAAGTTACCTTTTGTTTCATCAACTTTATTTGAACAACATATAATTATTACCTTCTTGCTCTGTCTGCTGATCTTACCACTCCCCCATCTCCACCCACCCACCTTGACTGAAGCTGAATTTCCTCTCTTTTCTATACTATTAACCACATTTACCCTTCTTTCACCCTCCCCCATAATCCTAGTTTTAAAGCCTCCTCCAGCTTTGTAGCCATCCAAAAACCAAGCACAAAAGACCCAGTTGCAACAAGACAGGTTGGATGTGTAGGAACAGAAGGTGCTGAGGGACCTGCTCAAACTGAGTTACATTATAAGTATTGTGTATCAATCACTTTTGTCTCTGTGGGGATCCAAAATGCTTAGTTCATACTTTAAAGAAGTATTGAGTTTATTTAAATTCAGGTCCCTCCCCATAGTGCCCTAAAAAAGCTGTTACTTGTCTCTAATCTAGCGGCAAAGCGATCTCCTTACCACTAGTGATGACCTCCCTGTTGATCCACTTCTTCTCATAGGGACGGATTGGGATCCTATTGTGCATGTGCAGTCATCATTTTTTTAATTTAATCTAGTGTTTCTCTATGAGATGCCCTCGCATCTACTTTGACCAAGAGCTCAAAGTGAGTTAGAACACCCTTTTGGCTGTCTGACAGCTGGGAGAATGCAACTTAGGAGAGTTCTAAAATGTTATATTATAATTGTTAAAATTGACACTTTTATAAAATAAGATAGTGAGCACCATCAGTTAACACCGTAAGCATTTCAGAAAGTTTTGGTTGTGTTCTGGAGGAGTACAGCAGGATAGGTTAGGTTAGCTGCTAGACGGACCTTACTAGAAATAGACCCTACTACCCTAAATACTGAGTATTTACTACAGTCGGTGTCTCAACTGCAATGAAGCAAAATATGTGCTTAATTTAACTTTTGGCCAAACAGTTACCTCTTCTGAAATCGTGGCTCCAAAAATGATCTTGTACTGAGCTCAAAGTGATGAAATGTCTGCATTATTAAACTAAGCTATATCAGCTACCTAAATAATAATTATTTTTTTTAAAATGGTAACTTATGATAAACTTCTAACGATGGAAGGATGCTTGGGACTGGCATGAATGGTATCAGCCATGACAGATGATGTGCACTCTCTAATATACTGCTTTTGATCATGATCGGATAACATTGTTCTGATTTTCGGAACTCCCGTACCAGGGAGACGAGGGGTGTAATGACATGTCACCACATATGGTATGGTATCTATTTACAATGTTTTCCATGATACCAAATTCACCTAGAATGTTGTACAGCATGTTTTATGTAACTCCATATAATTCTACATGATTTTATCTAAGACAAGATTTAAGAACACCTCGATAGGCACTCATTGCATTAGAGGTATATGTGTATTGAAAATACATTTGTTTGCCTGCTAGAAAAAAATTCTGCGTGCTATTGATGTTGTATTAATTTGTTTCTTCTGATTTGTAACTTTCCCACCCCAACGTGGTCCACTAAGCTCTTGATGACGTCTGGACCTGCTTTTCCAATATGTATTATAAATGCGATTTGTACCTTTTGCGCTATCCTCAATAAAAACTTTGATTTTCAAAAAAAACTTCTGATAAACTCCTTTTTAGGTATCAGCTAATTTCCTACTGGCTGGGGTCAGTGGGCAGATAAATACTTTGATCTATTGGACTCAGTCTTAACCCTATTTGGGGGTGCAGTGTTTAATGGAAACATAATAAATGCATGTATCTTAAGTAGTGATGTCCCGAACAGTTCGCCAGGAACCGTTCGCCGGCGAACATAGCGTGTTCATGGTCCGCGATGTTCGGTCCGCCACCTATTCGTCATCATTGAGTAAACTTTGACCCTGTACCTTACAGTCAGCAGACACATTCCAGCCAATCAGCAGCAGACCCTCCCTCCCAGACCCTCCCACCTCCATGACGAATAGGGGGCGGACCGAACATTGCGCGTGTTCGCGACCACGAACACGCTATGTTCGCCGGCGAACGGTTCCCGGCGAACTGTTCGGGACATCACTAATCTTTAGTTATATACCTCGGCAATTCTTTCTGAATTATTCTGTAAACCAGAAAAAAATGCAGAAAATGCTATATTACTAACTGTTTTCTTTTCAGAGTATTTCTGATTGGAAAACAGTTGTGTCAGTAGGTAGCTCATTAATTTCCATTAACATTCTTCTGCTAAAAGGATATCTTTAAAATCTGTCCTGTAATTGGTTTGCAAAGAGTGGAATCTTAAATCCAGAATTCTTCCATTTTCTCCACAGGGACATTTCTGGAGTTAAATAAACAAAGTCAACTTAACGATTAATATCATTCTAATTCACAATTAATGGAATTTCAAATTATATCAAGTTTTCAGTAGACAAAGTATATATTTGTTAATGATAATTAATAATAATAATAATGCAAACACTTCAATCTGATTCCTTTCTGTTACAAAATAATAGTTATAATAATGATAATATTAAAGTAATTCAATGTCACCTTTCAGGCCCCAAACAATTTATGCTCATTAGAGTGAGCATGAGATTCTACCTATACATTGTGCTAGCAGTTTTGGTAGCATATGTATAGATTAAGAGAAAGTCTATTTAAAAATAGTTTTTTCTCCCATTGTTGCCAAGGCATTGACTGACAAGGGAGAGCCCTCTGCTCTCCACGCATAGCAACCACAGCGCATGCATGGTGGTTGCTATGGAAGCTCCTTAGCAAGCACTTCTAACTCTGGCTAGGGATTTGAGTAAGGGTGTGACGCCACTCTATTCTAATGGTGGCAATCTGGCAACAAAGTCAGCGTGCCAACATCACTGGCGAGATTTGTCCTTCTTGGGGATGCGTCCCAACAGGGCAAATCAAAGAAAACTTCAGGAGGAGCAGAGGCAGAGCAGAGGATGGTCAGGAGGTGGGTGTTACACAAAGAGTAACAACCACGAAGCTGTGCTGGAATGGAGGGAAAGTTATTAAATCTTGAATGTATCTTTATGATATATGATATATTCATTGTATATGGGAATAATTTTAGGTAACTTCTTTTTTTCATAACAGGTTCACTTTAACCCCTTAAGGACCAAACTTCTGGAATAAAATGGAATAATGACGTGTCACACACGTCATGTGTCCTTAAGGGGTTAAAGGAACAGTCTGAGTACCACAAGGTACATTTCCCTTGTTGCTAGTTTCCAAGAACATCAAAGGGTGTAGACGTTCTTATTACTCCATTTAATGGCATTCATTTTATTGACTTTGGAAGGCTGATCCAACCTTGTCGGGAATCGAACCTGTGACTTTGAGATACATCAGCTGGCAATGCATTCATCGTTATAAAACAAAATCACGTCTTCCAGTTATATATTTTGTGCTGAGAATGTGAGATCTGTTAAAAACATATTTCTGCACTCCAAGCATCATAACTAATTAGACTAATTGCATAAACATGCTGTTGGTTTCCATAGCGATTTCAGCCTATTTAGCAGTATGACTCATAATTGCCTATTTTTTTTCATCGGTGGGATCTGTTCTGATTGGCTGGAATTTTTAAGTGGCTGGCGGTGTCATTCATTATAACGACTAGATGGTTATACATATAACAAGAAGTTGAGGGGTACCACACATTCCTTAATTATATTTCCCATGGTGCTACAATAAGGCGATTTTGACATCAGTGGATATTGATCATAAAAATGTTGAGGTGCCAAGGTTTCCCATTACAAGCTTAAATTGTGTATAAATATTGGACTTTTCTTGGTGTCCGCTAAAGCAGACATTTCTCACAGTTGGCTGTTATTCTCATTTAGGAGATCACTGTCTGTTATTTCTGTAAATCCATATACACATGTTTAGTTTCCTAACCGCAGCAAAATATTCTCAGATTTTGGAAACCTTAATATGAATTAGTGATATAAAAGTTAGTTTCCCTATGAAATGCAATATGTTACTATTGATATAAATAACAGAAAGGAACACACAATTTATTATTCATTTGGATTTGCTATGGTGAATTTAACCTGTTTTTGTGTGAAATCTTTCACGTTATAATATTTCAAATTTTCTTCAACTGTTCCAAATATTTTAGTCTGTAAATTCTAATCTAGTTCTCTTCTTTAACCTTGTTTTTTTTATATAACATTTTCCATAACTCCCTCTCTATGGTAGCATTTTTCCGAATGGCTTATAATATAGTTCTGTAATACACAGTGATAAGGATATTCACTAAAATGTGAAGTGGAAATTAAACTGCAAAAAGACAGCTTTTTTTTTTTAATTCAACTACTTTGGCCTAAAATTTCGCTGTGATTTCTTAAAAGTTCACACCTCATGAAATAACCCAGTGTGAGCCGAAATCAGAAACAAGTCAAGAACCTCCCAAACGCCTGTAAAACTCCTAAAAACTCCTATTACGTTCAGGATGGTGTCTTGTGAGATGGTGAATGGGATAGGTGAGCCCAGTTAATGTTTCATAACCATACTGATGAAATTTGAGCAACTTAAGCACTTCATATTTTGTAGTGGTTATGGTGCACAGATTTTTTTGCTTCCCTCACATTTTTGGCAAAATTTTTTAAACACTTTGACAAAAACTGAGGCTCTAGTACAGGCATAGGCAACCTTCGGCACTCCAGATGTTTTGGAGTACACCTCCCATGATGCCTTGCCAGCATTATGGGTGTGAAAGCATTATATCCAGTCCACAACATCTGGAGTGCTGAAGGTTGCCTATCCCTGCTCTGGTAGCATCCAAAGCCCAATCACTTGCCTAAAACTTCCATATTTTCCTATTTATTATTATTAGTTTATTATTATTTATTTAGCGCCAACAGATTCCTTAGCGCTGTACAATGGGTGGACTAACAGACATGTAATTGTAACCAGACAATTGGACTTACAGGAACAGAGGGGGTGGGCTTACATTCTATTTAAAACCATCCAAACTTGTACGACAAGGGTAGTCTGGGAGTGCTGGGGAGTGAGTTACAAATAGGAAAATGGATCTTCAGTTGTTGTGCAACAGGTTTCCCAACACCCCCTTCTTACGGAAACGTATGCTGACTCCTCCCCCACAATGGCGGGCTGTGATATTGTCTATGATACCCAACTCATTGGCTGGGCATTCAGTGAAAATTGTTCAGAGTAGAAAAAAAAAAAACCAATAAAAGCAAAAAACTAAATCATAGAAACAAAATGTACATTCAAACGGATGTAGCTGCATTTAAAACGACATGTCTATCAATCTGCATATTATAATACAGGATGTACTGTTACGTAAACTCACCGCAGTTTGATCTTATGGTAACCCTTTAATACGCCATCATTTTCTCCCTTTGTCCCAAAAGAAAAGTTTTTAAAAATCTACATAGCTTAAATCTGCCGTTTAACCAAACGATGATTTTTCAGGCGCTTGATTATAGATCCTTTTTTTTAATGTGACCTGTCAATAACTGAAAGTTCCATTAATAAACTTGTATACTTCTTACATTAGTATCGTGCTTCATGCCATGCTTTTCTAATCTTCAGCTGCTAGGCTGGGTTTACCAGTAAAAAAATGTCTCGAGCTAGTGTGTCTTATTTTCGTGTTTAAAGCGTGCTGATGGTATTAGCATGACTGTAATTAATGTGTCGTGCAGATTTCCAGTATCTAGACATGTGGACAGAAACATCTTGAATTTCTTTACTATTTTCCTGCTCAGACACAATATGGCTGTGTTGTGATGTTTTCAACAGCTGTCTCGGTACACGGAAAAAAAAAATCATATTAATGTTTTTTAGTTTTTTTTCTGAACCACATATGCAGTATAGCAAGAAAGTCCAAATAGCCAAAGGGATAAAAATATTTTAAAGAACGTTGGGAGTTTCTCCATGTTATGGTACTGTTGGGCTCCTCATTATATATACCATATTGTGTTATACTGTGCTAACAATGCGTTTAAATGAAGGTATATGTAAACGATTTCACCCATATATTGGCATGTGTTGGTGCTGAGCACAGCTTATCGGGCATTTATATAGTATGTCCTATTACCAGTCGGGCAGGTATAGACTTATTAAAAAAAAGGTTCTAGGTCTGTCTTTTAGGGAAGTTTTTTGAAGGTATACATGTGTTGTTATTAAAATCCTGCGTGGTGGCAAACAAAGGGTTAACTGGATCAGTGGTTGACCCATGGTGATGGTTCAATGAGATGCTAAAGCAGACACATTCCTAAATCCTAGGATTTTCGAAGTCCAGGGGGGAGACTTGATGTTGGATTCCACCAGACAGAGATTTTCTATGTTACCCATCAGATGGATAAAGCATGGAGTAATCACGGGTTATAGAGGCACAGACAAAGGCTCATCAGCAACATCAGTAAACAATTAAATGCCTTTAGTGCCCATATAATAGAGGTCAAATGTTATGGAGGACTTGGCAAGTTTATTTTTTACACTAGCTGGGTCTGACTGAGGTTTAGTGAATGAAGAGAGATAACAATTCTCACGAATTGTCATCTTGAGGCTATTTGTGAGACAACTCTGACATTTGTGAATAACCACCCAAATGTGTTAACAATTGGGTAAGAGACATCTTTTTAAAGCCCATTCTGACACCTGGAACCAATTTATTTACACTCTAATGATGATGAAAACAAATGGTATGTAAATGTTCTATAGTGTCTTACAATCGATTGTTACAGCAAATGGAGTGAAAGAGTTGACACAAAAAGAATTAGGTTTGTTATTGATCATTTATCTCCGAATAGTGATGCAAATGGAGATATGGTCCTGGGAACTTTGTAGGTTTGTCCAGAAGGCCGAGGGTCTTATACATCACTGCCAGGTCACTTGTACAGTACTTTCTTGAGTGTTTGGATGAAGGCATATTTAAGTTCTATACCTCTCAAGACTCTGTGGTGGTACTTTCTGTTTTGGATGGTATTCACATCTTTTAGAAGGGTGGAGTATGTCCCATCTTATTTTGCTTTATGAGACAGAGTACCATTTGAGAACCCAAATCCTTTGTTACTTGTATTCTTTTTTTTTTTTTTTAATTCTTTATTTTTGTTCGTGCATAAGGGTAACAGGCAAATTTGTACTGCCACAATAGCTGGTACAGTCAAGTTTGCATACAGTCTTAATCACATGGCATTAATGACATTGCACTTTTTTTTTTTAAGTAGTTATGTAAACAAGATAATATCGGAAGCTTAGTAGTGATAGCAAATTAAAGACTTAGACATAGACATAGACATAGACATAGAGAAACAGTTATGTGTCCTATTAACTTTGTACAGTTTTATGGGTTAATACAGGAATGTAGAAGCATGCTAAGTCTATTGAGGCTATGGAGTGTTATGCAGGCTGAACATTGTTATTATACATAGCCCTATAGAGTGTGTAGAGGTTGTGCTTTGTTAAAAGTTTGGCACATGTTTATACTAGTGTTGTTAGTCGATAGGCATACAAGAGAATTGCAGTGGGTTAGCGTGTGAGTTGCAGAGCATAGCATATGAGCATGGGAGTAACACTATATTTCTCAGGGGAACAAGAAAATATCCTTAGTAGCAGGTAGGGACTTTATGAGGCATAGGGTGAATGACTCATCTGTGTTGTCAAATGTCCCGGTCAGCCAACACCTGCCAGGGGTATGTCGCAGCCATATGTTTTGCCGCCTCTCGGGGGAGCGAGTGGACCAAACACTCCCGTTCGTTGGGCAGTGAGTTGGCTCCGTGCTGCCTCTAGGTTTCCTGGTGGCTTGGAGTGGTGAGTGTTTGGGAGTCCTGTGTGTGCCTTTAGACCCGGAGGGTTGCTGTTCTGAGACGGAACCTGCCTGAGTGTGCTAGGCCGGTTCTTAGAGAGGACTTTTTGTGGGTGAGAGGGGTGGTGATGGGGCAGCCCTGGAGATCTTCTCCGTTGAGGCTTTGGGCAACTCACCAGCGGTCTAAGAGTCAGGCGCTGGGGCTTTCGGCGTTTCTTCCGCCTCTCACTCGCTGCTGTCTCGATGTTTCTCAGGTTCCGCACCGGAGCTGCAGGCTGCTGTGTAATTTCCTTTGTGGCTAATGCCGGTGGGACTTGTGTCCGGGTGTCTCTGCGGCTGGTGAGTTTGGCCCAAAAATCGCTGAATAGGCGGTCTAGCCGCTCCGACAGTGGAGGCAAGCTGGGCTTGGATGCTGAAATCCACGTGGTCTCCGCCATGTCATGAGTCGGCGGTCCGGCGGTGCAAGGTGGCTGAGCTCGGTTTCTCCGTCCTGATCCACATGCGCTGGTTGCCGGGATATCCCTCACCGGCGGTGGGGGGAGAGATTGTTCCGGGGAGACCTCCTTTGTTACAGGCTGCAGTCGGCTGAGGGATCGTCCGTCTCCCCCATGCTTCCTGAGTAGGCCGCAGGTAGGCCTCAGGTCCATCCCCTGGAATCGGTCGCGTTTTGTGGTCCCAGGCTCGGTTATGCATTGTCTGGATATTAAGCCCCAGTGTCTGGGGTGTAAAGGCATTGCATTTGCAGGTTTTGCAGCGATTTTGCTAGTTTTTCAGGCTTTTAGACAGGAGCTCTGCTGAGGTGCGACCACTCAGCTTGGCTGTCAAGCTCCGCCCCTTGTTCCTTGTATTCTTGTGTTCCACTCAGAATTCTTGGTGTCTATAAAAGTATAACAGAATTTAACAGTAGAAAGCTCCGGTCTCGCTATGAATGAATTAGAAAGTCCATGGGTACTCTAAAAGTTTCTGAAATGGCTACAGTATCATTCATACCTTCACCCCCAAAGCAGCAGTGTATTTGTTTGGCATTTGATATGTTGGAGTGACATCTATTATATTGAGATTTATATTGACATTATACAATGTTTGTATAACACATTATTCATAAATTGAATGAATAATTCAGTAAATTAATCTAGAATATAGTGTAGACTAGTCATACATGGAATCTGCATCTTCACTTTATTTTAGTTGTCGTGTTTTGCACATGTAAATCTATTTGTTCTCCAACCTATATGTTATAATGTACACACTGCTTGTGTGTATTCCACAGTACAAATGGTTTAAACCCATAAAGCTGTGTTGTGTTTAAACTGATTGCATTATACAGAAAATATCTCACTAATCAGGCTTATCATGCCTCCCGATATTTGGAGATATTAATGCAAAAATGGTATAGTGGGCCAGTAGGTCAAGGCATTGGTGTTGTGCATTACTGATGACGTGGAGGAGGGGTGAGTCCGTATTTGATCACTAAATTAGTATTTACCAGAACCTGAACTATTTGTTGATAAAAAAAAAAGATTTATAGGTTTCCTGAAGAGATAAGAAATGCAAACTTTATAAAATAGCAACAGCATTTCCATATTACACACATTGTATTGCATGCTACTATGAATTTGCATTAAGCAGGATTTTTCCTACAAACACTGACAAGATTTGTCTGAATGAAAATATAATTAAAGAAACAGGCTAATATATAGCTTTATGTGTCCTATTAAATGCTTCTCAATGGCCTTGCTTCCCCAATCAGAAAGAAGTATTTTATGCATACCCAGTGTTCTGCGTCTGACGCAGGATATCAAATAAATTCAGTTAATGAATCTATTTTAGCCTGAAGCCCCTAGGGACTGTCTGTCTGACCTCCGCTAGAGGAGGGGAACTTGCAAAATGTAAACAGTTTTCAACGGTGGCAAAACAACAGCAGCATCTAAACCCGAAAATCACTTCTTCAAGATGAAATCATTTTGGCGCTCAGACTGTCCCTTTAAATAAGAAATCTAAACAAAACATTCTTGTTAAAGGGAAATCATGGCTTTATTACAATATGATAAGGTAAGTATGATAAAGTAAATCCACACAGTAGAATCGAAGGTTACTTTAGATGGAGTGTGTGTTTGTCTCTTGCACAAGTTGCTTTGTGCTAGCAGTCATGCTCCTTATGCAAATAGACGTTTGTCAATTTGATAAGATTACAAAAACACAATGGTTCTTTATTGAACAGGCTCAGAACCATGATTGACTTCACCTTAAAGACAATACTTTAAGGCAGGGCTTCCTGGCTGGGGGCTATTGGGACTAGCCTGATCCATAATGAATTTTGTACCCTTTAGCACACAAGGACGAGATTAGGACAAAACGCAAATCAAGTAGATATGGACGGAAAAACAAACTGTGATATTCACTAAAGTGTGAATTGAAGAGAATTCAGGCTACATTTAAAATGTTATGCCAATACAGCTAAACTGAGAATGTAGCTGACTTGAAGTCTTTTTTTTCCATTTTGGTCAAATTGACCTAAAATGTAATTTTCTTAAAATTCCTGACAATTCTCAGTTTAGTAAATAACCCTGAAAATGACCACACAGTAAATAGTGAATTGGGGTAAAGTAAGAATCTGATTATGCAACATTTAGATGGAAACTAGCAGTTTTTTTTAATTTATCCTTTACTGTTTACACTCTATTTATACCATCCATCCCTTTATTTGTTAAATTAATCATCCATTCTCCCTACTAAAGAAGAACAGAATGATGGGTAAATGCTAAACAGTTCGGCGAATATGTCATTGTCACTTAAGAGGTCTCACTCGTGAAAATAAAAAAACAAACCTATATTACCATCTAATCAGACTCCAGAAACAAAACTTTAATTAGTGGCAATTAACTTTTACTGTGTTTTCTTTTAGCTGGATTTGTGGATTGAGGCATAAAGCAGGCCTCCAAACAGTTCCGCATTATCCGTACTTTGGGGTTATGCCAAATATTCAAAACACTCAAAATATTTATAACTATATGTACATAAAATATTGGGGAAATACATTCACTGAAAATAACCATTAGAAACTCAATGTACAGAAAATTACAGCAGTAAACTACAGATATGAATGGTAACAAAAATAAATAAAATAATAATAATATGGCAAGAGACATAAAATATATCAGGTTTAGTATATTCCATGCTTCAGTCAGTACCTTAAAAGGGAAATTCCAGACCAGGGCCGGCATACCCATAAGGCAGTACAGGCAGCAACCTCTGGGTGAGTGGCAGAAGGGTAGCCCACAGCACAGCAAGCCCCTCCTGCCAGTCACTTCATGTGGCGTGGCCGTGCAGACTGCGGTAGAGGATTTTCTGTATACTCTACCGAGTCTGACAAGAGGTGCTCACTGAGAGCAATGAACAGCTTCCTGTTAGACCTGGTAGAGGATACAAAAGATCCTCTACTGCAGTTCAAACCGCTATGCTACATCAGAAGGTAAGCAATCACAGGGGAGAGAAAGAGACGCACAAAAGGTCCTGGGAAAGGGACAAAACACACTCAGGAGGACTGGGGAAAGGGACAAAGAGACACTCAGAGGTTCTGGGGAAGGAGATAAAGAGACACTCAGGGGGGCTGGGGAAGGGGACAAAGAGACACTCAGGGAGGCTGGGGAAGGGGACAAAGAGATACTCAGAGGGACTGGGAAAAAGGGACAAAGAGACAATCAGAGGTCCTGGGGAAGGGGATAAAGAGACACTCAGGGGGACTGGGGAAGGGAAAAAAAACAATCAGAGAGAGTGGGTGACGGTGAAAAGAGACACACACAGGGGCTTGGGGGGGTGGGAGACACACAAAGGGATGGGGAAAGAGACCCACAAAGGGGCAAGTGGACAAAGAGACACACAGAAGGGCGGGGAATGGGACAAAGAGACACTCAGAGGGGCTGGAGAAGGGGAAAAGGAGGTACGTTTAGAGAGAATGTAGAAGGGTGAAAAGAGACACACTGGGGGGAAGAGACATACAAGAGAATGGGGATAAGAGACCCACAAAGGGGCTGGGGAAGTGGACAAAGAGACACACACAGATTTGCTGGAGAAGGGGACAACGAGGTACTCAGAGAGCCTGCGGAAAGGGGCAAAGAGACACTCAGAGGGACTGAGAAAGGGGGCAAAGAGAAACAGAATGGGACTTGGAGGGAGAAGAGACACACTAAGGGTTGGGGAAGTTGAGAAAGAGACAAACAAAGGGGGTGTAAGAGACACACAAGGGGATGTAAGACACACAAAGGAGATAAGAAACACAAAAGTAATAAATTCAAAAGGGGAGTTAAGAGACACAATGGTGAAAATGCATCTTTGTGGTGGGGGGGGGGGGGGGAGGGAGGAGGGGGAGGCAGGGGAGTCTGCACAATGCATTTTTGCCTGTGTAGCTAAAAAATAATACACCATTCCTGCTCCAAATCCCTAAAGCACTTAAGGTTTCTTATGTGCTTTTTGTATGAAGACTGTGTCCCCTCTCTTTCATTTTACAAAACATGCAGATTTCAATATAAATTGGCACTTCTATTAATTAAAAGGTCATGCAAGTTCCTGGTTTGGTTAGCTCAGTGGAACTAAACTTAAAAAGCACCAAATGCCCGGAGCACCTTCCCTGCAGACTTCTTATTGAGCTGCATTGGGATGTCTGTGATTGGACAGCCACAGAAAGTCTGGGCGGGGTTAGAAGGGGAGGGCTTGAAAAGGCAGCAGACAAGAGACCCACAGTTTTTGCAAACTGTTTTTACATATACCCCAATGAGAAAATGCATAATTAAATACATGAATGTAATTTAATTATCACAGAAGTACCTACAGTTAGCACATAGCACCTTACACCTACAGCTAACACATTATACCAGTGGCGGCTGGTCCATAAGAGGAAAAAATTTTTTTTTTATCTATTGGCATTCTAAGGACTGCTGATCAATGTGCGTTAGATAAAACCCTGTGTCCAGGGCCGGACTGGGAAAAAAATTCAGCCCGGGCATTTTTTGTTCACAGCGGCCCACTGAAAAGGGGGCGGGGCCAGATAGGGTGTGTTTTGTCATCCCCAATGACAAGCACGCCCCATGTCAAAGTGAGCATGTTGGTTCAATGCTCTTCCAGGGCATGAGAAAAAGGCCCTGTATTTGTTCTGCACAGTGCAAGCAAATTTAATAACATGCTTGCATTGTTTGCTTGAAACTTGTCTCAGGGGTTTCCATAATTGGGATACTCACTGTATCCCATTTATGGAGACACTATGTGTTTGCTTACATGGAATCTAGTGTGTGCATAGGGGATCCAGAGTGTGTATGTCAGAAATGTAGTGTGTGTGAAGGTGGTGCAGCGTCTGTGTGTAGGGGATCTAGTGTGTGTTTGAAGGACTCAGGTGTGTGTATAGGAGATCTAGTGAGTGTGTGTGTGCGTGTATAGAGGATTCAGAGTGTATATAGAGATTTAGTGTGTGTATATCTGTAGATATCCAGAGTTGGGTAGGAATCTATGGTTTGTCTGGAATTTAATGTGTTTAGGGGTGCAGTATGTGTATGAGGGGTTCTGTAGTATATATACATATATGTTTGGTGTGTAGTGTGTGTGTGTGTGTGAGTGGTGCAGCGTGTTTGGGGGCTGCTGTGTGTGTGAGGTGTGCAGTGTGTGTGTGCTGTGTGTGTTAGGATGCTGTGTGACGGTGGTGTGTGTGTGTTAGGGTGCTGTGTGATTGTGATGTGTTTTAGGGTGCTGTGTGAAGGTTCTGTGTGTGTGAGTGAGGGTGCTGTGTGTTGGGTGTTAGGGTGGTGTGTGTGTTAGGGCGCTGTGTGTGTTAGGGCGCTGTGTGTGTTAGCGTGCTGTGTGTGTTAGCGTGATTTGTGAGGACGCTGTGTGTGTTAGGGTGCTGTATGAGGGTGGTGTGTGTTAGGATGCTGTATGAGGGTGATGTGTGTTAGGATGCTGTATGAGGGTGGTGTGTGTTAGGATGCTGTATGAGGGTGATGTGTGTTAGGATGCTGCATGAGGGTGGTGTGTGTTAGGATGCTGTATGAGGGTGATGTATGAGGGTGATGTGTGTTAGGATGCTGTATGAGGGTGATGTGTGTTAGGATGCTGTATGAGGGTGATGTGTGTTAGGATGCTGTATGAGGGTGATGTGTGTTAGGATGCTGTATGAGGGTGATGTGTGTTAGGATGCTGTATGAGGGTGATGTGTGTTAGGATGCTGTATGAGGGTGATGTGTGTTAGGGTGATGTATGAGGGTGGTGTGTGTTAGGATGCTGTATGAGGGTGATGTGTGTTAGGATGCTGTATGAGGGTGATGTATGAGGGTGATGTGTGTTAGGATGCAGTATGAGGGTGATGTGTGTTAGGGTGATGTATGAGGGTGATGTGTGTTAGGATGCTGTATGAGGGTGATGTGTGTTAGGATGCTGTATGAGGGTGATGTACCCTAAATAATACCCTAAAACACATCACCCTCATACAATGATAATAATAAACATATATTTTAACCCCTCCAGTAGTTAAATCATTAGTATTACTAATGTGTTGGGGGAGGCAGGTAAATGCCAATACTGATGTGTTTTTTTTATAATAAAAGTTTAAAAAAAAACAACAGACATTATACCCCCCTTAATTTCCTACCTATAGCCTGGAGGGGAGGGGGGGCTGCTGACATCCATCCCTGGTGGTCCTCGTGGTAAGTGAACTCTAGCCCTTTGGGGCTAGAGTTCACTCTCGCGAGACACGGCCGGTTGCCATGGCAACGGACGGATCTCGCGAGAGAAACCCGGCGGAGCTGCAAGTTAGAGCTCCGCCGGGTCCTCTCTCCAGGCAAGCTGGCTCCCTCCCTCTCTCCCCCGCCGGCGGCCGCGTTTGATTGCATGTGGGCCGGTGAGGGAGATCTTTGATCTCCCCACCGGCCCTTCATGCAACACAGCGGGGCCGGCGCTCGGATAGCGCCGGCCCTGCATAGACCAGCTGGATCTCCCCGGCCCGTGGCCATCGCGGCCCACCGGGCATTTGCCCGGTTTGCCCGATGGCCAGTCCGGGCCTGCCTGTGTCTGTCATTATTATATCTGCAGTTTTCCTTCATCCCCCATTTTTGATGACTGGAGATGCAACTTTCTTTTAAAAGGGCATCTCAAGGGGTTACGTGGTTAGCGCCCAACAAGTGAGGTCGCAACACAACACCAGTTTTTAACTTCACCAGTTCTCTACAGTTGGCACACAGTTAAATAATAATATAGGCCAAAAAGACTCAAGTCCATCAAGTTCAGCTATTCACACATCTGTATTACCTGCTGCTGATCCTAAGGAAGGCAAATAAAAATCAATTTGAAATGCTATCCAACCCCTTAATACTGGCTGGTTTGTGTATTATTCTTATTTTATTATTTATATAGCGCCAGCAAATTCCGTTGCGCTGTACAATGGGTGGACGAACAGACATGTAATTGTTACCAGACAAGTTGGACGCACAGGAACAGAGGGGTTGAGGGCCCTGCTCAATGAGCTTACATGCTAGAGGGAGTGGGGCATAGTGGCACAAAGGGTAAAAGTGTATGTGTGTATGCTGCTGATTGTGTGAAACTGTGTGTCTGTTTAACCGAAAGTGTGCATGTTTGTGCATGTGTATATAACTGTGTATATGTCTGTGTATTTCTAGATAAAAAAAAATTACTTACTAGTTACGCTATATAAATATACAATTTTTAAATTTTTTTTGAAATATTTCCATTTTTTTTGAAAAATTCATCAGACTGCTAAGAGCTCAAGGATTTGCACGTACTGTCGGAACTTAAAAGCTATATATCTTTTTTATTTTATTTATTATTATTATTATTTCTTTTCATTAATCCAATTTTAAATAGTACCTGAAAACGTAAAGTTTATTTAAAACTAGGGTGTACCTTTTTAATCGTGAACAATAAAATATTGTTCAGAGTTATATTAGAACCCCGTCTATTGCAATCTGTGGATTTATCAAGCTTAAGTAAATATACATTTCTCAAATGATTAATGGTGTTTTAGTCACATTTTGTGGGAATAAAAAATACACGCTTTAGGACTTATCCAAATCATCGGCTGATAAATAGATTTTACTCCTCTGACCTTGCAGTATATATAAAAGAAAATATATGAAAAAAAATCCCAATGCTGTGTGCACCACAGCTGGAAATGATTGTGACCTCGTTATAGTAACATAATAATATAGCTTAAAAAAGACTCAAGTCCTGAAAGTTCACCATTTCATGTATTCATTTATAGATTGTTGTTGCTGGAACCGTTTTAAAAATGTTACCCCCCCAAAAAAATAAAAAAAATATAATTTTTAACCTTCGATCATATTTCTAGAAAGACCAACACCATCTTAATAGTAATATTGATATTAGAGGAGCAATCTAAGCACCATAGCCACTATATGCAATTATGCTGCACTATGGCTTAAGAGGTCAAACCGTTGTTCAGCAGCTTCAACAAAACTTGGGGTTCCTCAGGCTCCCATTTTTGTCTGGCCTTTTTGGACGTTTCACTTACACATTAACAATAACAATCTAATTTGCTAATGTAGAAAGGTTTAGGTGGGCCTCAGGTGTCTTGAGAACTCCAGACTTTATCGAACGGCTTGAAATAGCCCACATTCTACTAGTACCAAAACCACTGCAAATGCGTGTTGTGCTTTTGGTGCTATAACTGCCCCTTTAATGTAGTAGTCTTGCATTCCCTGAATTGCCAAAAGAAAAGAAAAGTTTTTTTAAAAGATATCTACTGATTGTAATATAAACCTGCCTATTTCATTTCTTATGTGCATTGGTTTTATTACAAAGTTCCAAGACTTAGTAGGTGACTTCTTGTTCTTTGCGCAGTCCAACTAGTGAACGGGTAATTGGAGACATGTTTGTATTGGCCCTGTATGTACTTTGGATTGGACCTCTAAGTCACATTGCATAATAATGTAAACACATGCAACTTTTCTAGAATTTCTCATAGCTTTTCTCCTAACGTAGGGAGGGACACTAGGGACACGATAGTCACCAAAACAACTTTAGCTTAATGAATCAGTTTTTGTGTATAGATCATGCTTCTGGATGCAAATTAAACTGGAAAAGAAAACCAAGAAGCGATCGCATTGCGAGACCATTGACTGCTTTCTCTCAATTTTGTTCTCCCTTAACCCTCCAGATCCTCCCACAGGGCCCAAACCTTTTCTAATTCCTGTTTGGTGTTATAGACTGGTAAACTATAACACTTTTATTATATACTTCTGTTATATTGAGGACTGTATCCTTCAGCCACTCTGCTGCTAAGGTCCTATGTGCCGCCAGGGCCAACCTATTGAACAGTTTCTGAAAGTGTGCTGGTAACAAATGTATTCCTAATGCTATAGTTCCATCTATCTAATTAGTTCCCCCCCATGAAATTGTGAGGGTTGGAATGGTGAGTTACCTGCCTATCAACCCATGCCATGCTGGCCTCTGTCATGTCGCTCCACCTCCTTGGCTGAGATCATCAAGGTATATTGGCATGCACTAATCCCTGCCAATGAGGGCTTAGTGGATACATTCTTCAGCCCTTGGCAGCAATAAAATTTACTGCATAGAATAAATAAGCTGAGTATAATTAACATTTGTATAGCGCCAACATAATCCATAGCTCTTTACAATTATTGAAAGGGGTTAAGAGGTAAGGAAGGTCCTGCTCGATCAAGCTTACAATCTCTGAAGATTTAAGGTTGGCGGATATATCGTTAAGGTCTAAGGTTAAGATACACTGTTCTACGGCAGTAACATTACCATTGCTCTAGCCAGTAGCATAAGCTGCCAACCGCCAAACTGCGGCCACTATTGAATTACTGACTGTCTTGTTCACAGTTTTGTGAATGACAATGTGCACAGTGTTTGCCTGACCAACTACTGTGTGTAGAGAAGACTTGGTAAATCTTCCTCACCTGAAGTTAGGGAGAAACGGAGAGACTTTTAGTTGCAGTCATAATGCAAATTGCTGCGGTTATAAGTAACTGTGTAGAGGGCTTGGTGACTCCATGCTTCATAGCCTATATAAGTAACATCAGTTGTTATAGTGCTGGAGGGTCTCATAAAATGTTCTCTTATTTGTAACACTGAGGCTTTAATTTCTGTCTAGATGATTAATAAACAGATTACTGTGAAGCAGACCCGCTTATTAATCTACTTATCACTTTTGCCCAACTTGAGAATTTTACCTTACAGCTCTCTGAATTTCATTTTTAATACAGTTTTCTTTTAGTTCAAATTCAAGTATTTTCTTCAAAACCTCAGTTGCCAAATTAAATTAGATAACACCCACCCAAATACCCTCATGCTCAGAATAATTGTATTGACGTTTCAAAAAACTAAGTTGAATTAAAGCAGTGTTGACTTCTATTCCTGAATATATTACTAAATATTACAATAACCTTTTCCAGGGCCGTCTTCAGAAGACTTGGGACCCCTTTCAATTTTTTTTCTGTAATACATCAGCTTTGCCCACAATGCCAAATTGACTTCTTCCATCACAAGTTCTGCATGTAAGTCTCCTAGCAGAATTAGTCATCGTTTACTGACACCGTGCAAGGCTACATAATACGCCGCCATTCGTCACCATTTGTTTTAGAGACCTCTTTGTAGTGGTTGTCAGGTTAAAAAGAAACAAAGTTTGATACATGATAATAGTGAAGTGTGTGGAAAATTAAGGGTTTCTGAAGACCTTATATATTAAGCCACAAGAATGAAAGTTGAGTAATTTACAAACGTCTCCAGAACGTAAAGAAAGTCATATTTTCCCCCAATACAGGATTCAGCATTGTAAATATTTTAGATAACAACATTTTGTAATATTATGGTTAGATTTCTGGCTAGTATGTTTTGTTGTAAACTATTAGGCCAGCATTGTGACAGTGCCTGAGACTGGTGGGAGTTGCACAATTAGAAGCAGCTGTCATTAGTTCAGCTATCTCCTGATAGCGATATATTGAAGAGGAGCTGACGAGAGAGAATTGCACTGTTACGGTTTCAAAGGTACCTCACCCATGACAGTATTGAGAGAGGGCTGAATGAAATCCCACTAATCCCAGGCAGCCTGATACATGTACGTATAGGAGATGTGGCCCCTCGCACTGCACGCTTTCAGTCAAATGATGAATAAGAGAGAATAATGCACAACTCATGACATAATCCCCCATGCAATACTGGATTAAATATTTTAAATTATGTGTTTGAGGTGTTTGAATACATGTTTAAAAAGTCATGCACATCATGTTTTCATGGTTTTTTGAAATAAGTACTGTATACAATTATTTAAAAAGAATAACCCTATTCATAGGATTTTATAGGATTTTTCCATTAGGCCTCTTATTTATTTATTTTTTATTTATTTATTTATTTTTGCTTAATCCGCTGGAAATGCTGCATTTTACAATTGAAATACTGTAAATATGAAAGGTGAGGAAGTCATTATAGAATGTTTTTTTTTTGCTTTTAGAATGTAGAAAGAAGGAGGAGGAGGTTAGAAGTCCCCCATGGGCTGTTGTATATATTAAGGAATTGGCTGCAGTTTAAAAAAAAAGGAGAAAAAAACAACAAATTTATCTTTAGTTCCACATATGGCCAAAGGGGTTTGTCTGGTATAAAGTGCAGGCATTTCAAAGGCTGGATCATTTCAAAGCCTAGGTTTCATTCAGTCGCTTTAACCCCTTAAGGACGAATCGCTTCACAATATAGCCATGCCTGCGTGAAAAACCATTTGACATTCTGTGCAGTGAAAGCTGTTTTTGTTTTTCAGAAACTAAAAAAATGAAATAGATGTATATGTGTGTGTATCAAAATAAATATATAAATGATCAAAAGTATTTTAGGCATCCTGAAAAAATAACCAATATCTTACATTTTTGAATAGGTAGAACTCTCGCCAATGATACATCAATTTCTGAATGTATACTTATCCCGGAATCTTTTCACCTAAATGTAAATATCTATCATTCTAATGTGTATTTTAAAAATAACTTGCAAGCTAAATAATGCTTATGAAAGAAATTAACCAATCCTCTACCAAGTAACCTTTAAAATATATATATTAAAGTACTACTATAGTGTTAGGAAAACAAACCTGTTTTCCTGACAGTATATAATCCTTAGGGACCCCCCACCCTCAGGGCCCCCCCCCCTACTTACCTTAATCCAGCGCCGGGCTCCCTCGGCGCTGGTGACCTCTCCTCCCCCTTCGACGTCAGCTCCCGAGTGGAGCCGAATGCACATGCGCGGCAAGAGACGCTCGTGCATTAAAAACGCCCATAGTCCTATGGACTGTCTGTGTGCTCAATATGATTTTCACATTGAGCGTCGGGGAAGCGCCTCTAGCAGCTGTCAGGAAGACAGCCACTAGAGGCTGGGTTAAACCTGCAATATAAACATAGAAGCTTCTCTGAAACAGCTATGTTTACATCCGAAGGGTTAAAACCTGGGGGACCTGGCACCCAGACAAATTGATTGAGCTGAAGTGGCCTGGGTAACTATAGTGATCCTTTAAGGCAGGTGTGTATAGCTAGCTCATGCAATTAAAACACATACGATTGAAATTGGGGATATTAGGCTACTATATTATAAGTATTATATATCTATTATCTTAGAATACTTCCGAGAGAATCTGAATAATTATAATAGAAGCACAAATAACGCATTGTATAAAAATATAAAAACAAATTAGGATGCTTGAAAAATTTGCAGGTATTTTTGGAAATGTAGATTCTTCAAATGTCAGCTGAATGCATATGTCATGACAGTATGTGGGTACAGTATGTAAATCTTGGTACATATTCTGTAATATATGCCCAGAGGACTATGTACCTTTTATCCCCCCTTGATCTTTTTTTTCGGAGAATTGCACACATGTTCATGCAGTGAAGATCTGTAGCTCCAATTGAGCACTAGATTTGTGCACAGGGAATAATTTATTTGGGCCTAACCATTTTGCCTGAAACTACATAAATATTTTTTTTAGAAACCACCAAATTTTAACCGTATGGCGGTTTGGCTCATCTAAATTTTTTTAACAAAAAAAGATTCAGGAAAACGAATAATATGAACCAAAGAGATGCAAAAATGGGAGGAACAGTGTACTGCAATATATATATATATATATATATATATATATATATATATATATAATAAAAATATATTTTGCAGTACACTAATAGGCACGTTGTCTTGCCATTTGGTTCACAGATCAAGTGATCAAAAGTAACCAGTCGAGTAAATCATGTGAAAAAGAGGAGGAGCAGTAGGAACTCTATATTTATATATTTATTATATATATAGATTCTTTTACCTCTCCTGCTTTTGTCCACTATTGTACACTTCTCACGTGATCTGTAAATAAAATTACCATTTAGCTGATGACTCCTAGCCATAAATTATATTTTTTCCCATCAATCTTTTTTTTTTTTACTATGGGAGGAAAATCCTATTCACTAATCAAATAAACGTGCTCGTTCATTGCGCAATTTGGTTCGTGATTCGACTACAATTTGGCTCAAAGGTTTGGAATTCGTACGATCACCGGTTTGATCCAAATTCAAAGAAATTACAATTCGTAATTAAACAAATCTCCGTGTCTTCTGAGAACTTTATTTTACAGCCGGATGTTGCATAAGTAAAATAAGGATTATTGTAACATGTTTTGGTTTTCTTTTCGATGCTAAATTAAAATGACTTTTATGATAGTGAAGTGTTCGAGAATTGGTCTTGGATTATCAGATATCAGAATTTTAAGAAACCCAAATATATTTATTTAACTGCCAAATATTAGCCATTTCTTTCATTCTCTAAACTAATATATGATGACTTCGGAAAATATCTGTTATCTTTGCTAAAACTCATCTGTCGGAAACATTTACCAAAAAAAAAAACAAAGTCCGTAAACTATGCATTCTTGTCCTGTAAGATTAAAGCAGAAGCATCATTATACATTGTCCTAGTCTCTGCCATATTATTACTAGTATTATTATTTTATTATTTATATAGCTCCAGCGAATTCAGTAGCACAGTACAACGGGACGCCACATGCTAATACACATCAACACTAGTGTCAGTTTTGCAATATGTATCTGACCTCTGTGGAATTTGTTGCCCCCTATATAAAATGTAAGAACATTAATAACTATTACTGCATTATTAATCAAAGAACAAATACCAAAGGGCTAAAACACGGGAATATGACACAAAGTGGTATATCGTATACACTAAATATCAAATTGTAATTGTAAACTGAATTGCAAAGTTAGGTTAAAATCGTCCAACTATGACCACAGCTGAGCAGTAGATTTTTTTCCAAAGCAGTTTTTTATATTTTCAACATTTAAATAAATCCCTTATTTTCCAAGGTATTCCAGTGTTCTTTCACCAATCACTAATTTATTTTTTCTTCATGTATCCAGCTCTGGCATTCAGTAACGGGTTAATCTAGATAAAATTAGCCGTATATTTATTTCAATGAATATAATGCATTTAAAAAATATTACAAAGAAAAAAAAAATCTAAACAGTTACTGATTTAGAAAACTGTCCCTCTACATCACTTATTTGGTCTAGCTAAAGCATATTTTTTGAGGGGCGCTGAAGGTGCAAGTGCTTCATTTCACTAAAATTTGGGGCAATGCCTTTAGGGATTTTGTCAGACACTATTGAAGCTGTAAAGCTCTGAGGATTAAGTGAATAGCTATATGATAGCAGAAACTGCACCTACCAGGAAAATTGGGCAACTCCGCGGGGGTCCCTGGCAGGGTAGAGGATATGGGTGGGCACTTTCACCAATGATGTCCGCCTATGCAAACAAGATCAAAAGGCCACATTTACATATGCTATTGTAGTCTGTTGTACAGTCTATCCCATGGGAACCAGTAGATGTGATCCAATGTCTAACATGTAGGCAGAGTAACCCATTTACGACCTGACTGTATGAGATATCTATGCATAGATTGCAATGGCCAGTAACGGTCAATTAGCCATACAGACTGCACTCTCTTACTAAAAAACATTAGCTTTATTCGAGATTTTAATTCCTTCTCAGGACAGAGTGCCTACCCAACCTTTTATGTCACTGCTACTATATCATGGGGTTATCCACTAAAGAGCAAATGATTAGGAATTCAAAGTCAATTTCACATTTTGTCAAAATTAGCAACGTTTTCAGATCTGTTCTGCTGAACTTAAATTTTGTTATTCGTTTAAAATTCAATCTGAAATTCTGCTCATTCACTCTTGTTCAATCCCGACATTCTCTTACTCCTCCATTGTATGAGTAGTCCGTGCATCTACATCTCTTTTTGTATGGAAAAAAAAAGGATATCCTGATGTTATCTTGAAAAACTTCCCTTCCTCCAACTTCAATTCATGCCATCTCTATCTAGATACTCCCCTTATCTGCAGAAAATTTCACCCTCATATAATTTGTAACATCCCGTAAGATATTTGTATGTTTCTGTCATGTCACCCCTATCCCTTCTCTGCTCCAAAATATACATATTTAGGACTTTTATTGTTTCTTGGTATTTATTATTATGTAGGCTTTACACCATTCACATAGCCATTCTTTGAATTTCCTCCAGTGTATTTATGTCCTCCTGAAGATACGGTGTCCAGAAATGGAGAGATAAGACCGCAGTAATCTTTGAAATTTGTTGCAACAATTTTGTCTAAGTCTGAAATGTAACCTGGTCCTGCTCACTATAAGGCAATTCTTCTTGTTGGCTTACATCCATCTGTGCACTTAGGGAAGAAGGGACTATCTCAGCAGATGATATAAAAAAATATATTTGCTTACATAGGCAAGTTCATGCAGGGTTTTTTTTTTGTGTTGTTGCCTAAGCTTGTGAAATCCAGATGGTGCTCCCATAAAATATATATATTTTTTTGTTGGGGGGTGGGAGGGGAGGCGGATGAAGATGGCATGATGATGCATTTTCTGTATACCCTGCAAAGACATTTAGCCATTAAAACAAAATGTATATACGTCAACTGTGACAGTTCAAGCAACTAGTGAATTTTAACTTCACTTTGCTCGCAATAACACGTTAATGTATATTATTAAACACTGCACTCTGTATAAAACCTCTGTGAGTTTATTGTGAAATAAATGCACACCTTCATTCCTACAATTATATTTGAAATGAGATTTATTAGTCTATGGAGAATATACAATGAAGAATAATTATTGTTTTTATTAGTATCTATATAGTGCCAACATATTCTGCCTCGCTGTACAATTCTAGAAAGGGGATGTTAAAAGGTAAAGAGGCCCTGTTCAAGCAAGCTTGCAATCTATCAGGTTTTAAGGTAGGTGGATATATATAGTTAGGTGTCACCACCCCCAAGGTCAGTTACTGGTGAGATGGTCACACCTGGGTTTCCCCAACCAATTACAAATAAATAAGCAGATACAAGTTTAGGGTGATCTACATTTTTAAAAGCATAGTATTTTGGATGGATAAGATACTGCTTGGAGGAACGCTTTCATAACATTTATTTTCCAATGATTGCCACCAATCCTAGAATCTATCCTGGGTGCCAAATACCCTAGTTAGGCCTTTGGTTTGAGAACGGTTTGGGAATAAGTAATTTGACAAACACCAAAACTTAATTCATAGGTTCCTAGAATGTTTTTATAAAAACATTACGAATACTCACATTGGCTGTGTTGAAATTTTACTGAAATTCCAACCCAGACCAAAGCTATACCAAGAGAAAGTATTTTTAATCCGCATCACAAGCTTAACAAGGCAGGGTCAAGTATTGTCACAGCTTGTCAATAGGCTGGGAGGAAAAGGCTCTGTCTATTGAGGATCACGCAGTCTCATCGTATCCTCCACTTACCAGTGGTGTACTCTCGTGCATGCGCAATTGTACAGTGCCGATGTCGGCTCCTGGCAGATGAAGCACTATGAGCTGCAGAGAACCAAGCAGAAGAGCATGGCGTCGCCTGTAAGGGACAAGTTCAGGTAAATATACATCACCTTCCTCTGCACCCCAGGCCTTAGGACACCCACCGAGCAATGTGATCGCTTGAGGTCTGTGCAAATTATGCAAAGACCACACATGGAGACAGACCCGCTTTAAGGATCTCTCTTATAAAGGATCATTTGTACTCAATTTTTTTAGTTGCAGCTAGTGAATGGAGATCTTTGGGCTGGTCATGAGAGGTTGTGATAGCCAGACTGACATTGCAGTTAAGGAGTTTTTTTTCAATCGATGACTTGTTATCATAACATATACAGCTACATCATAAAACAGCTACCCATTTTGCTTGGGTAGAGAGTGTATAAATTAACGGTGTAGCACAGTCATATTTATTGGGGAAATATTTTATTTGGGTTCAAAATCCAAAGTAACTTGCCAACAAGGTATCATATATTTAGAACAAGATAAATATTTATTATCATGAGATTTCACAGTTTAAAACCTTCAGCTGGAATTAAAAAAATAAAGTGCTGAGACTTGTATACATAATGTTGAAAAAGCTATTCTTACTAAGGAAAGGAGGTTTAATATTCACTCCGGTGTAATGCCAACTGTATGGTTCTAGAAGACAATTGTTGAGAAGTTGATTCTAAATAATCCTCTCTGTGGACACTGGCTACGGGATTTGTCATTTTATTTCTTTTTATTTTAAAACGTGCACTAACATATAAGTAGTTAACACTGGCCTTTATCAAAATTCTGCCAAAAACCAGACATGCAACACTCATCTTCCAGCTATTCCTTTCTAAAAGTTCAGTGAGGTTTTCTTGGCAAGTGGAACAATCGAAGGACACAGGAACCAACGCTGGCTCACTTGATGTCAGCAGTATATGTGTTTAGTGCTCATGGCTAGACCAGTATCCACATTGTTCGGTATGATGTTTTCGTTTACATAAAGTATTATTACTTTTTAGACACAAAGGATATCCTTTTTTTTCAGGCCGCATGGTGACTGCTGTGGTTCCTGTGTCATTCAATTGCTTTATATTTATCACAGGTTGTGCCCCATATGCTATTAAGCACTGCTTCCTGTTAATAAATTGTACGTCTGTCTGAGCAGGGACTTCCCCACCTCCTATCTCTGTTACATTCTGTATTGAAACTGATTGTTGTCAGATATCCCCATTTTATAAATGTAAAGTGCTGCGGAATATGTTACTGGAATGATGATACCAATAATCATAGCAAGTATCTGATTTTTGGCATAACATGAAAACATTAAATTAAAAAAAATTGCTTTGAAAAAGTACTACGTTGAAATCGATTAAGTTGTGGGAGGGATTGGGAGGGTTAGGATTGATGTAGTGTTTTAGAGTTGGGGGTTTACAGCTGGGGTAGCATTAGGGGAGTTTAGGGAGAGGAACGGTTAGTGCTAGATGGTAATTAGGGTCAGGATTAGACCCATCCTTACCAAAAAGAACCATGCCAAAAGGGTGCGGCAGAATTCTGTACCCAACAACATTACAACGTTGGGTATAGAAGTTTGCCTGGCACTGAAGTAGCACTTGGCTTTATAAATAGTGTCATGGTAATGTGTTGTTACTTTCAGTGTAACAGTATAGTATAGCAACTCTGTAATGGATAGTGGCATTAAACTCAATATATGCTGGATGACATTTTAAAATTGGTGTCTGATAACTTGCACAAGGATCAGGCTGCATTTGTTACTCAACAACATATCTTTATTTATATACTCCCACATTTCCTTGCTGGGCTGGCGTGGACATATTATATAATGTGTGATCATGTCAGTTGTTTATTTGACTATAGGTATTTTGAATGACTGTTACGGAGCGATATGCCTAAATGTGTCACAGGCCTGAAATATTGCTGAAATGTGTCACAGGCGTACGAATAGGAAACAGAAGCCTAGGATTTCCATGTCCACAAGCCAACATGACTCATGGCTCCTGTTATGTTGGTATATACTACTTGGAATATGCGTGCCCTAATAAGCAAGTAGAAGGGAAAATAGGCTCTTTGGGATTGTGTTAAAGCGGCAATGCAAATTCACGCAGAATGTTATTAAAATAAATCAAATCTGGAATATTTGTAAGTTGCAGATAGAAGCTCGTCTAAAGGAACATTATATTCCTAGCACTATAGTGATCCCTTACATATTTAGGCATCCCCCCCCCTCCCGTGATGGTTTCAAATGTGAGTATTACTAACATTTCAGCCCTCACTGCGCTGGTCTCACTGAAGCTGCTCCACCACCCTGGCTGAGATCAACAAGATTTATGATATCATCCAATCTAATGGTTCATCAAAAGTAGCTATTGGTAGGCTAGGGCACATGGGAAGCTTGCACCAATGAGATGCTCTTTAGGCGCAGCATTTGATTGAAAGCCAGGTCCGACTTGGTTCTCACAGGGAAGCTCCTCTAGGGTTGTTAGTGCATCTACCTGTCCTGGTTCCAGGAGGGTTGTTATGATTTGGTACCATGTTTTTTCTCTGGAGTTAATTTGCAGATGAACAAGACGGGCAGCACAGGTCAAACAACGTTAAATAACAATTCCTAGTTAATCAGTTATTCCAATTAAATGACAAATAAGCACTTTAATTACAGTATAACATAACAACATAACAAATGCACACACGGACAATGCCTGAAATGGTTGTTTAGAGGTTCCTGAAAGAGGAACTATCACTTCCTTGCAATATTGTCCAATCAAACGCAACATTACGAAAACAATGAATAAATCACATACATGGTCCGGTTTCCAGTAGATAAGATTTTCTTTATTCAGGTGTACTATTCATAGTAAATAGTCCATGCGTTTTTTTTTGTTTTCTTTGACAATTGTGACACAATACTGGGCAAATGTCAGAAAATATTATTGATTGGTTGTCAATGCTAGATTGTAATTTACGTTCATTAGATATGTTGTGTAAAGCACTGGAACCCATGGGATGTATTCAGTTTTAGAAATGTATGTCTAGCATCTTTTACATTGCATTGCTTAGAGGCATTATGGGAAACTGGAAAGGAGAGGAATTTTACAATAATTATATGTTCGAAAATCGTTTCTCAGTATGTTATTATGTATGCATGTGTTCTTCATTTATAATTATGAGAATATACATTTGAATGAATATCTTGAATGCAGATTATGTCAGGTATATTAGCGCTACCTATGATCTGCCTGATTTGTAAATAAATGAGTTCTTGCGAAAACATAGGACGAGAGCAGACAGGTATAATTAATAACTGGGAATGTGTTACCTGTAACAGCAAAATGATCCCCTATGGCTCAGAGATCCAGGTGCAAACACATATTGAAAGGTAAGAGGTGTGCCTTCATAGTACAGAATTAGTATGCCAGAACATGCACATGTTTCAGCACTGTTACTGATACGTTAAAAAAGCTGTTATGGTGTAGACATGAGGAATTTGCCTATGAGAGTGATATTATCTATACTAGAATTACCAGATCTTAGCCTGGGCTTAGACGCAGGATCCTGATGAAGGGCTCATTCCACGCAAGAAACAGGTTGAGACAAGACATATTCGTCAGAATCGTCACTGTGTCTCCATGTAAATTATAGGTCCTCAGTGAGATGGATGGGGGACTTTTTAGAATGATGATACCTACACTTGCTTCCCAATATTCCCCTCTGTTGTGTGACTATACATCTGTACAGCTGTGAGATTAATGGGCAGCCATGTGTTGGTTTTTAGCTGTCACACAGCTATCTAACATCACACCATGTTAGAATTCAGCTATTTCCTACTGACATAAAGATGTCTTCGCTACAATTAAAAAAAAAGTATTTACTGGGCAATTGTTTCTGAAGCAGTTGTAAATTAGTGAAAAGATATAGAAATATTGGTTTATCTACTTAACCCCTTAAGGACACATGAGATGTGTGACATGTCATGATTCCCTTTTATTCCAGAAGTTTGGTCCTTAAGGGGTTAAAGGGTCATTTACTAAAATGCACATTTTCACAACCTGGGAGAGTTCTGCAGTTGCTTAAATTGTGGGGTGTGCTTTGAGGCTTATCGATGTGAGGGTTGCTCGATTGTGAATTTAGGTAACCATGATCTAGAGCACAAGAAATGTATTTTAAGTACATCGAAAACTTACGAATAAACACATCTGCCTATATTTTTATTCGAGTCTCATGAGTTATATTGTTTTGGAACACTGTGATATATTCTCATTCAGAGATTCTAGAGAAGAGGCAATGCATTTGGGACACAAAGAGGAACTGTCCATCCAAAAAGAGCCATACGTGGGAAGTACAAATTTACTCAACTGAGCTATATCAGTAATAGCCAAGAATAATATGATTATTGCCATTCCGACCCTGGCAGGAATAAGGCGTAAAATTATATCATGTGTAGTTTATGTCATGTCTAGTTAATGTGTTTCCAGTTATATAAGTGTAGCACGTCACAGGATTTAGCCTGCAGCCTGTCTTAAAGTGAACTTGTCATGACATGTTAACCTTAGGATATAACAGCTCTTAAAGCAGTACATTTATAATTCATTATAAATGATATATTTAATAGCTCTAGAAGCTGATTTTTTTTTTTTTTTTTACTCACTGCCTCTTCAGCATGCCAAAGTGCCATATTCTGAGTACCAGACTGGTGTAACATCTGCCCCACGGATCCTGCTGTGGGGCCCTCTGTAATCCATGTGGTCCTGCTTGATTATACTTCTTTAGGTAGAGTAATTCTTCCCAATGAAGATGGCGAGCACAGAATAACATCAGTTACTCCATCTCTGAATTCATCCTTTACATGTCTCACTTTTGCTAGGTCAATATCTACAATGGAGAGCAGAGGAGGAAACTGTAGGGGGGCTCTCCTGCTCTCCTGTCCCTCAATTGTTGGCATATAGGCCTAAGCCAATTGAAATGATTGACAGGTAGGGGAGTGATGATAATTAGAATTATCTAATAATCTATATGTTTGCAAGCACAATATATAGATGATTTTTACGTTTTCCAAATTGTGTATAAGTTAGTGTACCAATGACAGTCAAACATATGGACCTTCTTATGGAAGTTCATGACCAGATGCTTACACTATTGATACTAGAATCTCGATTAGAAGAGGTATCATTAAAAAAAATCATCCTCACCATCATCCTTCGGTAGGATAGTCTAGATTTCAGGGTCCTGTCCCGCTGTCATGAGTTTGTTCTCTGGTATGGTTGCCTGTTCTCAATAACTTGCCATAAAAATCCACTGAAAATTAATTCTCTTATAAACAAAACCAGTTCCCTGGTTCAAAAACAAGTTATTAGTGTTTTTCCAGTTCTTTCCTGACATTTTTAGGCATCTATACGTATTACCAGAACACATACACTCCAGCAGAGCCCATCAGAAAACCTTTAATATTTTCTGGAATTTGAAGGCAAGATCTTAAAGGGGTAGGAGTGCCTAGGCACCATTTAACCTTCATGGGCGAAGACAAAATGATTTAACCCTGAAATTATTCCCCTGGAATCCATCAGCATGTCCTTCCTATGTACTAGTAGTCACAATGGCTAGTGATCGACTGAGAGCATGAGGCAAACATTCCTGTACTGAACAGAAGAGAAGACAGGAGCAAGAGCTGTTGGGCACCTGGGGAAATACATTTGAAAATGGTTTAAATCCTGATGGTAAGATGGCACCAAGTAACTCCAGCCCTCATAACAGCTTCATTGAGATGATGTTATGGGGCCGGAATGACCTGCGAGTCTTGCTTTAAATCTTCATTTTGTACAGATCTTCAGGAGATATCCACATGATCAAACCATACATGACTGGACCTTTTTGTTCTGACAGGGACAGTGTTAAGTGACTGTTACACAAAATATAGCATCCTGCTAACATACATAAAGTTGAGTGACTTGTTCCTACAGTTATATTCTTCTACCAACATGGAAGCTGACAAAGGTGCTATGTTCAATGTATTTTGCCCACAAATAACATCAGAAATGTCATTGTGCATAATGTCAAAGACTAAGCATTACTGAGCCATATTTAGCCTAGGTGTACATAATGTCCAGTTTGGCTTGTTTACAAATCCTTTACTTGTAACGCAGAATGTGCAGTGCACCCAGTGCTAATCAGGGCCTGTGGTTAGTGTTAGGACTCACTAGAAACACAAATAATATTTCACGATCATTGCTGGATTAAGGGGTATGCTGTAACAAAACACAGAAGTTGTTTATAATAAGTCTGACATGATATTGTTCCCCGGTAGGAACCCAATGCCAAAAAGACAATCCAAACTCCAGATAAGACTTTTTTTTTTGTACTGTCTCAAACCCAGGTGGGCCATGTAAGGTAATAATAACTTACAGTTAATATTTTAACGAGTTTAGATCAGGGGTGTGAGCTTACTGCACTGCTGAATCTTGAATATCAAAACAACACTTCTTTCCCAGTCGAGAACTGGTTTATTGAGCAAAAGAAGAACATATAGACTGGTACTAATACATCATTTCTTAATAGAACTGCAATCGTGTGTATATTATGTGTGCTATTAATTAGTGTGTTGAACTTATTGAGGTATACCAACATTTCAGTTGGACAAAGAGGGACACATTAATTTTAGGGGTGTGACCTGGCGCGGCGGTGTTCTGAGAAATTTAAGGTGATTAAGTAATAATTTGTTATTACAAAAACAATGTATCTTGTTCACACAAACTGAATTCTAAACACATTTATTGCAGTTTGTAGACACATTGCTGGGGGTATTATTGCTGTGGAGCTCTGGTATAAATTCAGACACACCAACAATATGGAGCTCCTAGAAAAGAGGGACATTAGACTTGACATAAGGGACAGAGATGTTTGGGCTCAAAATAGTCCCTTCTAAATCCCCATCCTGTTTCTTAGACCTTGATTCACAAATCCTCAGGAAAATTCGGACTCTTCATTTTTTTCTAAGCATTCTGGAAAGTTCTGGAAAGGGAACAGCCCACATAACATTGTTTCTGTTAGATATACAATTGTGTGGAAGAATTAGACACATCCTAAACAAAATTAAATGTAATAAATATCTTGCAAATATTTGCAGACGTGATACATGAGTAAACTCATAATAGCTCATAATCTATTTAATTGTTTATAATTATGTAACTGGACAACACTTAGATCAGCATATTACTTGCGCCCAAGCTTTTGCAATATTACAATGTTGCAACAATACATACAATGTGACTAAAAATGCGTTGGTATTGAATATATATATATTTTTTTAATTCTTTATTTTGTTTGTGCAGCAAATTTGACAGCAACTGTATCAACATTTCTAAACAGTATTTACAAGAGTTGGGTTCACAGGTGATTGAGGTAATAGAGAAATTACAATCTTGATCGCACATTTGATACATCTTAGATAAACATTTTAATAATTTTTGAAACACAAAATTAAATATTTGTTTTAATTAATTAATTCAATATTCCATAGTTTTTTTTCTATAATGTGTTAATATTTGTCCTGCCCTTTTGCCCATTTGAAGAAATTCTTACTATTAGTAACAGCACAAGGTTTGAAAGCTGCTCTATTGGGTTATACCCTGTGCAGCCATTTGCCCTTCTTACTGTGAATTTTAGGGAAAATCCCACAATTTGGCTATCCTAGCTATAAGATAAAGCCAGGGACTAATGAAAGTATTTAGAAAATTGGGCAGACTAGATGGGCCGAATGGTTCTTATCTGCCGTCACATTCTATGTTTCTATGTTTCAGTTTTACAGAATACACATCAAATATATATTAAATATATATATATTGTGTGTTGTAGTCCTTGCTGCTTAAGCGCAGGACTTCTCTTTTTGTATTTGTATTTACTTTGTATCAGTGGCGTACTAAGGGGGGGGCGGTCCGCCCCGGGTGCCATCAGGCAGGGGGGTGCCACCAGGGCTGGCCAGGCTTGCTATTCTGTGAGTTGTGTGGCTGCACCGGTTGCCATAGCAGCAGGGCGCCGGGCAGCCGACACAGCTCACACGCAGGGGCTGGGAGCAGGAGCTGGAGATCTGGCTGCACTGTGAGTTGGGGGCGGAGCTAAAACGGCCGTGGGGGCGGAGCCAAGCCGGATGCGGGGGCGGAGCTACATTCAGCCTCTTTCTGCTGCACACAGAGGGGAAGCAGGAAGGAGTCCCTGCTTCCCCAACTACAGCACAGGAGCCAGAGGGACTGAATCCACTCCTCCTCCAGCCAAAGCTTACAGTAAGTGAGAGAGTGTGTGCTGTGTGTAACTGTGATTGTGACTGTCTTTGACTGTGTGTGTGATTGCCTGTGTGTGTGTGACTGTCTGCCTGTGATTGTCTGTGTGACTGTGTGACTGTGTGTGTGACTGTCTTTGACTGTGTGTGTGCTGTGTGTGACTGTCTGTGACTGTGTGTGTGACTGTCTGCCTGTGATTGTCTGTGTGACTGTGTGACTGTGTGTGTGACTGTCTTTGACTGTGTGTGTGGCTGTCTGTGACTGTGTGAGTGACTGTCTGTGACTGTGTGAGTGACTGTCTGCCTGTGATTGTCTGTGTGACTGTGTGACTGTGTGTGTGACTGTCTTTGACTGTGTGTGTGCTGTGTGTGACTGTCTGTGACTGTGTGTGTGACTGTCTGCCTGTGATTGTCTGTGTGACTGTGTGACTGTGTGTGTGACTGTCTTTGACTGTGTGTGTGGCTGTCTGTGACTGTGTGAGTGACTGTCTGTGACTGTGTGAGTGACTGTCTGCCTGTGATTGTCTGAGTGACTCTGCGTGTGTGTGTGAGACTGTCTGTGACTGTGTGTGTATCTGTGACTGTCTGCCTATGATTGTGTTTGTGTATATCCGTGATTATGTGTGTGATTGTGTGTATCTCTGTGTATGTGTTTAGTAGATAGCTCCCTTATTTGGTGACTGTCTGTGACTGTGTGTGCGACTGTCTGCCTGTGTGTGTGTTTGTGTAAGAGACCGTCTGCCTGTGATGGTGTGTGTGTATGTGACTGTCTGTGACTGTGTGTGTATGTGTGATTGTCTGCCTGTGTGTGTGTGTGTGTGTGAGAGACCGTCTGCCTGTGATTGTGTGTGTGTGACTGTCTGTGACTGTGTCTGTATGTACGTGTGATTGTCTGCCTGTGTGTGTGTGTGTGACCGTCTGCCTGTGATGGTGTGTGTGTGTGTGTGACCGTCTGCCTGTGATGGTGTGTGTGTGACTGTCTGCCTGTGATGGTGTGTGTGTGTGACTGTCTGCCTGTGATGGTGTGTGACTGTCTGTGACTGTGTGTATGTGTGACTGTCTGCCTGGGATTGTGTGTGTGTATGTGTGACTACCTGTGATTGCGTGCGTGTGTGTGACTGTCTGCCTGTGACTGTGTGTTTGACTGTCTGCCTGTGACTGTGTGTGAGTGACTGTGTGTGGGACTGTGTGCATCTGACTGTGTGCATCTGACTGTGTCTAACAGTCTTCGCCCTGCAGTGAGACGGCAGCCGGGATATGGTGTCATCGCGGCTTTGGCGTCATTACAGGGCGATCCCAGCAGCAACCACTGACCACCAGGGACTGAGGATCCACTCCAGCCCTTCTAGAGCAAGGTAGGGAGGCTGGGTGGACCTCTTATTTATTAAATGTGTGTATGTATATAATGTTTGTGTGTGTATGTGTTTGTGTGTCTGTGATTGTATGTGTGTGGGTCTGTGATTGTGTTTGTGTATATCTGTGATTGTGTGTATCTCTGTATATGTGTTTAGTAGATAGCTCCCTTATTTGGTGTCCTTAAATATTGCAATCTAATATAAGGATAACAAATAAGGGATTTATCTACTAAACAACTGAAAATAAGAAAAGGGCGGTTTTAATTTTGATCCTTTAGCTGTTTAGTAGATAATTCCCTGAATTGGTGCCCGTATGCGAGATTTCCATATTTAAAGATACCAAATGAGGGTGCTGTTTAGCAGATAGTTCCCTTATTTGGTGTCCTTAAATATGGCAAGCTCACATAAGGATAGCAAATAGGGAAGTTATCTGCTAAACAATGATCGAAGTTAAGAGGTGTCAGCCAGCCCACAACAAGAAATCTGGGTGGCTAATGTGAATTATATGCAAATGTGTTGTCAGATGCCAGCTTGCAGAGCACAGTGTTTCTGCGTGTGTGTATATATGTATCTGAATGTGTGTATGTCCGTGTATGTGTATATGTGCAGACATCTCAAAATCTCGCCAATACTACACACCAATACACTCATGCATTTCAACGTCAACACTACATACAAACCACACCATTATATATAACCACATCACTGCATTCAAATACCACACAACACACAAATGCATGCTTGCATTCAAACACCAACACTACATACAAACACACACACCCCTACATTCACTCACTCATACTCCATACAAAAACATGCATACATTCACACACAAACAATGCTCAGTGCTAAATACATAAAAAAAAAAATTGGTTGTTTTTTACATTTAAAGTTGGGGGGGGGGGTGCCAAAAATAGGACCCGCCCCGGGTGCCAAATGCTCTAGGTACGCCCCTGCTTTGTATCACACAGCCTGGTTGCAATGCTGCTGCCCATCCCATGTGTTCCCTATTAAGGGTTAATAAGTATAGGGGTGTATATAAAAAATACCCCTTTCTGTCTCATTAGAGATATCTTTGCCAGAAGCTCAAGGAAGCTGGCTGAAGGGTCAGTGTTAGGACCCGCTTAGGGGGGTCTGCCTTGACGTTGGCAGGCGGGCATTCCCTCCAATGGCCATTGGAGCAACTAAATGACCTCCATTTGTCTAAATATACATAGGGATTAAGGAGAAAGCGCAGGTAACGTTTTTCTTTTCTTTGGTTTTTACTATATATTGGGGCTGATGTGTGTTGTAGTCCTTGCTGCTTAAGCGCAGGACTTCTCTTTTTGTATTTGTATTTACTTTGTATCACACAGCCTGGTTACAATGCTGCTACCCATCCCATGTGTTCCCTATTAAGGGTTAATAAGTAAAGGGGTGTATATAAAAATTACCCCTTTCTGTCTCATTAGAGATATCTTTGCCAGAAGCTCAAGGAAGCTGGCTGAAGGGTCAGTGTTAGGACCCGCTTAGGGGGGTCTGCCTTGACGTTGGCAGGCGGGCATTCCCTCCAATGGCCATTGGAGCAACTAAATGATCTCCATTTGTCTAAATATACATAGGGATTAAGGAGAAAGCGCAGGTAACGTTTTTCTTTTCTTTGGTTTTTAAAATATATATTAAAAAAAAAAGAAAATAACCAGTGCTGTGGGATCACCGCACAACACGTTTGATTCTCTTCAATATATGGTACCACTGACTGCAACTCCCTATGTTATAATAGTCCCAAATTTGCATATTTGGAGGGACATCGCTTGCTCATCTGCTGGGTTTTTGTTTTGCTATCCTGTTTGGATATTGCTTTAGGTTGTTTTTATCTGTGTGCTGCTCCCTATTTGTTGATTATGCATAAAATCTGGTCATTTCGAGCACAAGCAGTGACAATTTTTCAATAATGCATGTTCTGAGTGTGTCCCCAAATAATCTTTCTTCTAGATATGATCCGTGAACACCCCTCCACACTTCGCAGCTCCACAATAAGTGTTCTGACAAATATTTAAAATGTATGAGAATAGCATGACTCAGTGGAGCAATGCTTTTCACCCCTGGTGACATTTAAAATGCAGAAGTTGGGGGATCTGTCTTTTACTTCCTTGGAGGAACATTTCAGCTTCTGGTTGATACATAACATGCGGAGCATATGGTTTCTCAATTTTGCATAACTTTGTGTCATATATTTAAAATCTTATCTGTATGTGTTGCCATTTCCATCTGTCTCTGTTGTAGAAAACTGTTTCTCTTAAATGATTTCCAACGCATTTCACAGATGTAAAGCCGGCCTGAAAGTGATTTATATTCAGGGCTGGTGCAAGGATTTTTGCCACCCAGGGCAAACAAAAATTGACTGCCTCCCCCATATGCTCTGCCCACCATGTGACATCACAATGCCCCACTCATATGATCTGCCATATGGGCCAATGCCAGTGCTGCAGGGACAGGCTATATACACCAGAACCACTATATTAAGCTGTAGCGGTTCTGGTGACTATAGTGTCCCTTTAATGTGAGATAAATTAGAGATTAGTCCTCCCTCTCCCCCACCACCTTAGTGGTACTCTCTCTCCTCCCCTCCCCCCCCTTAGTGGTCCTGCCTCTCCCCAGACTCTTAGTGGTCCTACCTCTTCCACCCTCTTAGTGGTCCTACCTCTCCCCCACCCCCTTAGTGTTCCTCTCCCTACCCCCCTTTAGTGGCCCTCCCTCTCTTTCTCCCCCTTAGTGGTCCTCTCCCCCACCACCTTAGTGGTCCTCACACTGCCCCAACTCCTTAGTGGTCCCCTCTCTCCTCCTCCTCCCCCAAACCATTAGTGGTCCTACCTCTCCCCCCCCCAATGGTCCTACCTCTCCCTCACCCCCTTAGTGTTCCTTTCCCTACCCCCCCTTTAGTGGTCCTCCCCTCTCAGTGGTTCTCTCCTCCTCCTCCCTCCCCCCTCCCCCCTTGTGCCTCCTACCTACGTACTGGACGTGTACAGGAAACAAATGCTCCTGTACCGCGGTCTGCCACCCGCACTGCCCAGCCACGCTACAATTAATGACAGGCAGGAGGGAGCACTGTGTGCTTCCCTTCTGCCGGGTCACTCAAATCTTGCACCCCCAGGCCGCCCTGGGCGACTGCCTAAGTCACCTATAGGACGCGCTGGCCCTGTGTATATTTTCACAAGAGGACATAGTGGTTAGCACTATAAAATGCCAATCTACTCTATCAGGGTTATTAACTAAAGTAGATTTAGAGTGAATTACACTTTTAAGGCCTGAGTAGCTGGGTTGGAAAAATTCTCCAAGTTAGCTATGCTGCTCGGCTACTTTGGCCTTAAATGTGAAATTCACATTGAATTCCTGGCAATTAACTCTCATGGATTGGATGGAAACGATGTTTGCCACGGGCAAGGAACTCAAACTGATCTTGAAAAAAGAGGGCACTTAAATTAATATACGTATGACCACTTACATCTAAGATTAAAGACACCCTTTCAAGATTCAGTTGGTATTTGACCTGATTACTTTCAGAGACCTTTCAGATACATTCCTATGGGCTGAAGACAACTTGTAGACATATTTATGGACAGGAGTGACTATTGATGATCAGTTTATGTTTGTGTTTCCTTGATGTGTTTGGGAGTTTACTACATTCTAATAGGATTGGGTAGTGGGAGTTCGGTACTAAAACCTTCTTCATCTTGAAAACCATCTTCATCTTAAAAACAGCCTTTACACTGACGGTGTGGGAGTCATCTCACACTGGCAACTACTGAGACGGATTTTTTTCATCAATCTTTTGAATATGTTTGTTTATCTGGAGCTATGTCCTAGATCTAACTGTTTATTTAGTGCTGTCTGTCTGATTACTGCATGACTCTCAACTGTCTCACCTACGGTGGGACAGTCCCCATTTTGGGTCCCTTGTGTAATTGGATGCACTTGCACTGTGCACTGTGCACTAGGACCTTGCAGATAACGCTTCAGCAGCAGTCCCTGCATGGTCCTGATCGCTGGGGGCTGGTCACTCTCAAATATAGAAATTAGAGAAATTCCCTAATAGAGCAATTGGGAAGTATGTTACTGTACATCACAAATATACAAAAAGGAGGAGTATCTTGCATTCACAATAGGATCTTTATATATGTACAATCCTACAATAAAGCATAAAAGAAAAGACAAATAATAGTGCAATATCCTTTGTACTGCTTGTAGGAATACCAAAATGTTCTAGTGAATTTGCACGATATTGCACTATTATCTGTCTTTTCTTTTTTGCTTTATTGTAGGATCGTACATATATAAAGATCCACCTCCTATTGTGAATGTACGATACCTCACCTTTTTGTATATTTCTGATTTCTATTAGTGGTGATGGTTGAGGGGACCCCACTGAGACGTTAGAGTATCTTGTTATTTGCACAAGCTTACACTTGATATCTGTATTCTGTTTATTGCCACAAATGTAACTGTACATGCCCAAATCATTGCTTTCTTAAATAATACTAATACATACAATAAAATCAAACTAGATATACTATATTGAATACCTGAATACTTTAAGGCATGTATTCAATACATTTTGTATTGTAGAGAAATTATAAATCTTAGGCCAAAATAGTAGAGTTGTAAATTAAGTTAGATAATGTTTCCAGTTTGGTGTTATGGCTTTAATGCGCCTCTTTCACTTTTCAGTATTTCATAAAGGTACAATCTTTATGAAATACTGTTCCCGACTGTGTTGGAAGAGTGCAGTTCTATGAAATCTAAAGATTCCATAAGACAAAGAAGGAATTACCGGATAATCTGAGGTTGACAAAAAGTGGAGCCCCCCCCCTGTCAACATTTGTCCAATCCTAGCAGCCATGGGATTCCCAGCAGCCTGTGGGATTCAGACATTGATCTATAGAGGCTCTCACAGTCTCCTATAGATATCAATGATGTACTCTTGCGCATGCATGAGAGTACAGCACTGAGCTGTCTCCTGGCAGAAGAAGTCAGGAGATGAAGATGATGTGCAAGGGACAGCTTCAGATAAGGACAACTACCTTCTCCTGCACCCCGCGGCCACCAGACCACTTTCGGGGGTCTTTGCAAAAAGGCACTGATCTGCTTTAAATGTGAATGTTTCTTGTCCATTCTCTGCTTCACTTATATTCGTGAATAATCTGACTTGTCTACGTAAAAACACAATTAGAAAACGTTGAGTTACATCATTATAATGATTCTGACCAACAAATGAAACTTATAGACTGTACTTTGTTAGAAAAATACCTGTTTAGACAAACGTCCCAAAACATCATGCTGTTTACTAAGCTGAGAACATAGCTCAAGGGTTAGTGCTCCAACTGCATTACATCTAGTTGCTGGTGAATTGTCAGGTTTGATTGGCAGAATAGATTCAAGCTTTCATCCTTGTGAGGTCAATAAACTGACCGGCATCCAATTAGAGAACGTTTACTTGCCCCGCAATAAATTTATTTGCCCTTTGTGAATATTGCTAAAGTGGGGATATGTGCGGTTCCCAAGGAACACACCTCTCTCACTGCTCCAGTGCAGTCCGAAATGAATGGTAAAGGGTTTTGTCTACCAATCAAAAAGAGTGCAGTTCTAGGAACAGCTAAGATACTGCGCAGAACCCTCAGACTCCCAGGTCTCTGGCAGGACCTGAGAATGAGGAACACAAAGTGTCAGCAACTCCTATTATGCTCAGTCAGTTGCATCCGCAGGCGATATTTGCAGTACATAACAGCTGCATCACCAGTTAGCTAGGCAGATTACAGCACAAGGCATGGGCTGATAGGATGCCATTTTTAAAGGGACACTATAGTCACCTGAACAACTTCAGCTTAATGAGGTTGTTTAGGTGAGTGCTACAGCTACCCGGAGCCTTTTTCTTGTAAGCACTGTATTTTCTGAGAAAATGCAGTGTTTACATTGGAAGCTTGGAACACCTCTTGTTGCAGTCAATCAGACGGCCACCAGAGGGACTTCCGAGTTCAGAGGCCCTAAAAAGGCCTCTCGTCCGATGCATTCTGGGTGAATGCATCAGACGGGCTATCAGCACACAAAGCACTGTGAACGCGCTTTGTGTGCTGACAGCCTGTCAGCACTGCTGTGGGCGTGGCTTCAGCTGACAGCTGAAGCCCGAACCCACAGGGATGCTGTCTGGCCACAATAGTGGTTGAAGGGGGGGGGGGGGGACGGACCTACTCTCCTCCCCCCCCCCCCGGCCCCCACCCCTGAGCGGTGAGTGGGGGCCCTAAAAATAAGGGTGGCACATACTGCCCCCCCGGCCCCCACCCCTGTGCGGCGGGTGGGGGCACTAAAATTATCAATAAGGGGGGACCTATTGTCCCCCCCGGCCCCCACCCCTGTGCGGTGGGTGGGGGCCTTAAAATAAAAAATAAGGGGGGGACATACTGCCCCCCCCCGGCCCCCACCCCTGTGCGGCGGGTGGGGGCCCTAAAATTCACAATAAGGGGGGGGGGGCCTACTGCCCCCCCCCCGGCCCCCACCCCTGAGCGGTGGGTGGGGGCCCTAAAATTCACAATAGGGGGGGGACCTACTGTCCCCCCCCGGCCCCCACCCCTGTGCGGCGGGTGGGGGCCCTAAAATTCACAATAAGGGGGGGGACCTACTGCCCCCCCCCGGCCCCCACCCCTGAGCGGTGGGTGGGGGCCCTAAAATTCACAATAGGGGGGGGACCTACTGTCCCCCCCCGGCCCCCACCCCTGTGCGGCGGGTGGGGGCCCTAAAATTCACAATAAGGGGGGGGACCTACTGCCCCCCCCCGGCCCCCACCCCTGAGCGGTGGGTGGGGGCCCTAAAATTCACAATAGGGGGGGGACCTACTGTCCCCCCCCGGCCCCCACCCCTGTGCGGCGGGTGGGGGCCCTAAAATTCACAATAAGGGGGGGGACCTACTGCCCCCCCCCGGCCCCCACCCCTGAGCGGTGGGTGGGGGCCCTAAAATTATCAATAGGGGGGGACCTATTGTCCCCCCCCCGGCCCCCACCCCTGAGCGGTGGGTGGGGGCCCTAAATACAAAGGGTGGGGACCCTAGTTAACCCTCTCCCCCCCCCCCCCCCCCCCCAAAAAAAAAACAAAACTTATCTCCCTACCTACCCCCCTCACCCTAAAAATAATGAGGGGGGACCCTTTAACTAAAAACCTGTAAAGAAAAAAAAAATAAGATAAAAACAACTTACCATTCGATGTTTTCTTTCTTCTAAAATCTTCTTTCTTCAGCCCCAAAAAAGGCCAAATAAAAATCCATAATAACCGACGCAATAAAAAAAAAAAAAAAAAAACCCGAGCGCAAAAAAAATAATCCATCTTCACCCATGGAGGGCTCCGCGCAGACTGAGCTCCGCAGGGCGGGGGAAGGCTTATAAAGCCTTGCCCCGCCCTGCAATTAGGCTAAGAACACTCTGATTGGTGGGTTTAAGCCAATCAGAGTGCTCTTTGTCATTTTACAAGCGTGGGAAAGTTCTTTGGAATTTTCCCACGCTTGTAAAATGACACAGAGCAATGTGATTGGATGGCTTGAAATCCATCCAATCACAGTGCTCTTTGTCATTTTACAAGCGTGGGAAAGTTCTTTGGAATTTTCCCACGCTTGTAAAATTACACAGAGCACTGTGATTGGATGGATTTCAAGCCATCCAATCACATTGCTCTGTGTCATTTTACAAGCGTGGGAAAATTCCAAAGAACTTTCCCACGCTTGTAAAATGACAAAGAGCACTGTGATTGGATGGCTTGAAATCCATCCAATCACAGTGCTCTTTGTCATTTTACAAGCGTGGGAAAATTCCAAAGAACTTTCCCACGCTTGTAAAATGACAAAGAGCACTCTGATTGGCTTAAACCCACCAATCAGAGTGTTCTTAGCCTAATTGCAGGGCGGGGCAAGGCTTTATAAGCCTTCCCCCGCCCTGCGGAGCTCAGTCTGCGCGGAGCCCTCCATTTTTTTTTTTTTTTTTAATTGCGTCGGTTATTATGGATTTTTATTTGGCCTTTTTTGGGGCTGAAGAAAGAAGATTTTAGAAGAAAGAAAACATCGAATGGTAAGTTGATTTTATCTCATTTTTTTTACAGGTTTTTAGTTAATGGTCCCCCCTCATTATTTTTAGGGTGAGGGGGGTAGGTAGGGAGATATTTTTTTTGGGGGGGGGGAGGGTTAACTAGGGTCCCCCCCCTTTGTATTTAGGGCCCCCACCCACCGCTCAGGGGTGGGGGCCGGGGGGGGACAATAGGTCCCCCCCCTTATTGATAATTTTAGGGCCCCCACCCGCCGCTCAGGGGTGGGGGCGGGGGGGGGGACAGTAGGTCCCCCCCCTTATTGATCATTTTAGGGCCCCCACCCGCCGCTCAGGGGTGGGGGTCGGGGGGGGGGACAGTAGGTCCCCCCCCTTATTGATCATTTTAGGGCCCCCACCCGCCGCACAGGGGTGGGGGCCGGGGGGGGACAGTAGGTCCCCCCCCTTACTGATCATTTTAGGGCCCCCACCCGCCGCTCAGGGGTGGGGGCCGGGGGGGGACAGTAGGTCCCCCCCTCATTGATAATTTTAGGGCCCCCACCCGCCGCACAGGGGTGGGGGCCGGGGGGGGGACAGTAGGTCCCCCCCCCCTCATTGATAATTTTAGGGCCCCCACCCGCCGCACAGGGCGGGTGGGGGCCCTAAATTATTATTGATAATTTTAGAAAGCGAGCTGAGCTGTCAGTCAGACAGCTCAGCTCGCGAACGCGCATTCCGCGCACATGCGCGGTAAAGCGCTCAGGTTCTTCATAGGGCGGCATTCAATGCCGCTCTATGAAGAACGCGATTGGTCCAGCGCGAAGCCGTCCCATTGGGCCCCGCGATTTCGTCATTTTGACGAAAAAGGGGGCGCGGCCTAGCGGGGAGCTCGGCGCTGGAACGGAGGTAAGTTTTTAATATAAAAACACCGATTTTTTTTTTTTAATGAATGAAAGTTCATATAAAAGCAAGAAGGAAGGCTGGGGGACCTGTCTTTCTTGCTTTTATATGGTGACTATAGAGTCCCTTTAAATACTTGTCCATCTCACTGCTAAATGCACTAGATCTGAAGTTAAAGTTATAGAGCCATTTCAGGGATGTTTTCATGGGGTCATTTCTGTTTTTGTAAATGTTTTTCATTCATTGTAAGAGTTAATGAGATTGATCATGTCTATGTTTATGACAAATTTTGGGGAACAATCGGAACTTTATTGCATCATGTTTTTTTGCACATTAAATTAATTTAAAACATACTAAATAAGCATAAAATGCCCTGGGATTATTTGCCTTGAATGTTGAAGCTCAGCTCCATATTTCCCCTGCGGGGTTCCACGCTGGCACCAAAAGAACCCCCTTCTGTCTCCTTGGGCTTCTGCCTTAGTGCTCAGGAAGTCCATTGACAGGAAAACAACGTTTAGTTTATATAAAATGTTATATTAATGTAATAAATGAATGAGAAACTCTTCAGTCTCCCTTTGACCAGTGTCCTCAGACTGAGACCTTCACGTGGAATGAATGAAGAGCATTTATTGTACAAGTCCTCTCATATTAAGAACAAAAGGCCCTTTAACTGTCTGCCAACACTGAGATAGGAACGAGGATGTTAATGAATGAGGTTTTATCTCTGGTGAATTTCTTCTCATGACTTTCTATCTATCTATCTATCTATCTATCTATCTGTCTGTATATCTATCTATCTATCTATCTATCTATCTATCCAATTATCTATCTGCCTATCTATCTATCTATCTATCTATCTATCTATCTGTCTGTATATCTATCTATCTATCTATCTATCTATCCAATTATCTATCTGCCTATCTATCTATCTATCTATCTATCTATCTATCTATCTATCTATCTATCTATCTATCTGCCTATTATCTATCTATCTATCTACCTATCTATCTATCTATCTATCTGTCTATCTACCTATTATATATCTATCTATCTATCTACCTGCGTACTATCTATCTATCTATCTATCTATCTCTCTCTCTCTCTATCTGCATATTCTCTATCTATCTATCTATCTATCTATCTATCTATCTATCTATCTATCTATCTACCTATCTATCTATCTATCTATCTATCTGCCTACTATCTATCTATCTATCTGTCTATCTAACTATTATATATCTATCTATCTACCTGCGTACTATCTACCGTGTTTCTCCGAAAATAAGACCGGGTCTTATATTAATTTTAAACACACTAGGGCTTATTTTCAGGGTAGGGCTTATTTATTTACGGTTAATTAATCAATCCACCCCCTTTAATAAATCCACCCCCCTCTAATAAATCCACCCCTCCTTTAATAAATCCACCCCTCCTTTAATAAATCCACCCCCCTTTAATTAATCCACCCCTCCTTTAATAAATCCACCCCTCCTTTAATAAATCCACCCCTCCTTTAATAAATCCACCCCTCCTTTAATAAATCCACCCCTCCTTTAATTAATCCACCCCTTTAATAAATCCACCCCTCCTTTAATAAATCCCCCCCTCTAATTAATCTACCCCCCTTTAATTAATCCACCCCCTTTAATTAATCCACCCCCCCTTTAATAAATCCACCCCCTCTAATTAATCCACCCCTCTTTTAATAAATCCACCCCTCCTTTAATAAATCCACCCCTCCTTTAATTAATCCACCCCCTTTAATAAATCCACCCCTCATTTAATAAATCCACCCCCTCTAATTAATCCACCCCCCTTTAATAAATCCACCCCCCTTTAATCCACCCCCTTTAATTAATCCACCCCCCTTTAATCCACCCCCTTTAATTAATCCACCCCCCTCTAATTAATCCACCCCCTTTAATAAATCCACCCCTCCTTTAATAAATCCACCCCCCTTTAATAAATCCATCCCCCTTTAATAAATCCACCCCTCCTTTAATAAATCCACACCTCCTTTAATTAATCCACCCCCTTTAATAAATCCACCCCTCCTTTAATTAATCCACCCCCTTTAATAAATCCACCCCTCCTTTAATAAATCCACCCCTCCTTTAATAAATCCACCCCCCTTTAATTAATCCACCCCCCTTTAATTAATTCACCCCCCTCTAATTAATCCACCCCCCTTTAATAAATCCACCCCCTTTAATTAATCCACCCCCTCTAATTAATCCACCACCCCTTTAATTAATCCACCCCCTCTTTAATTAATCCACCCCCTCTAATTAATCACCGCCCGGAATGGATCCTTCCGCTGAAGATCCGTGAAGGCAGACTGACGGCGCTGCGCACGTCGTCATCACGCTGTGCACGTCGTCATCACGCTGCGCGATGACGCGGCCCGCAGCGCTCCTCCCCCTCCTCCTCATAGAAGAAGGAAGTCCCGCCGGGCCGCAAAGGTAAAATGCCTAGGTCTTATTTTCGGGGTAGGGCTTATATTGCAGCCCACCCCGAAAATTCAGCTAGGGCTTATTTTCGGGGTAGGTCTTATTTTCGGGGAAACACGGTATCTATCTATCTATCTATCTATCTATCTATCTATCTATCTCTCTCTCTCTCTCTCTCTATCTGCATATTCTCTATCTATCTATCTATCTATCTATCTATCATCTATCTATCTATCTATCTATCTATCTATCTGCCTATTATCTATCTATCTATCTACCTATTATATATCTATCTATCTACCTGCGTACTATCTATCTATCTATCTATCTATCTATCTATCTATCTATCTATCTATCTATCGCTATCTCTTTATCTCTATCTATCTGCATATTCTCTATCTATCTATCTATCTATCTATCTTTCCATCTATCTATCTCACTCACTCTATCTATCTATCTATCTATCTATCTGCCTATTATCTATCTATCTAGCTATCTAATCTAATCTAGCTATCTTTCTATCTATCTATCTATCTATCTCACTCTATCGATCTATCTATCTATCTATCTATCTATCTATCTATCTATCTATCGATCTATCTGCCTATTATCTATCTATCTATCTATCTATCTCTATCTGCCTATTCTCTCTCTCTCTCTCTCTCTCTCTCTCCCTCTCTCTCTCTCTTTCTCTCCCTCTGTCTGTCTGTCTATTCCTTTATGAGCAGGTTCAGTAAACAAACCCCCAGCATATGACATTTATGTGTCTAAAAATAGTGAAACATTATATTACACTATTGCACATATTTTTCTGTTGTACGTGTTATAGGTGAATATAACAAAATAGAAGTAAGTCCCTTAAACCACTAATCATTCCACTTTCACATTTTTATTCCATGTAAAAGTCCTTTGTATGCATATGTATGTTTGTTTATGAAATAGTGAGATGCCAAATTACATTCATGTGTAATTCACCCAAATGCATTTAACCTTTAGATTGTAAGCTTGTTTGGGCAGGGCCCTCTCTTCACCTATTGTTCCCTTATGTCATACATCTTTTCTTAAAATGAAACGTTTGTCTTATCTATTGTACAGCACTGCTGAACATGTTGGCACTATGGAAATACTTCAAATTTAATTAATAAGAGCAGATTGCGTTTTCCCTGAGGAATTTAAATGCTTTTGAAGTACTGCATCAGTCATCTCTACTTTCACAGACAGCAATGCAGAAGGTTGTCATGGTAACTGTAGAATTAGGTCCCTTGCAAACAATCTAGGGGTAGAAAGGACATTAATGATAGTAGGTTTTAACATGACCTGCCTCCACGATGCCCACATATACCTATAGTAGGAAATGCCAAAGTCAGGAAGTACATGCATAACTGACTGATGGAATTCAAGTCAAATGACAACAGAATGTACATTAGGTCCATAGTTGTATGGCCAAATAATTACGCATGATGCTGCCATATACAGATACAATGTACAATGTTGACACACCCTTCCGTATAGCATCGCCAAGCAATACAGCCGTCATCAGCTTACCAAACAATGACCTGGAACAGCGCCCGACTCACAAATGCCAATAGCAAGGTCCAAGAGAGCCCTCGCCAATGACGTGGCAGAGAGCTGGACAGCAGCAGATAACGCAATTGTGAGAAACTTTAGACACAACATATCAGATGACAATTCCATCACCATTTTTAGACTGCAACATCCCGATCCCGTTTATCATTACGAAATTCTCAACGTAGAATAATGTTAATTTTCTAACATTTAATCTTTGTTCTGATTTAATTCCTTCCTGACATAATGGCTCACGCATGGCCTGCCATATTATAGAAAATTACTGCAAACTCCATTGTGGAGTCTTGCAGTCGTACGTCAGACCCCAGCGGCAGCTGAATGACTTCATTGCTGGATGGTAAAGACGGGAAGCTCCCTTGATAACTCACTTATTCATCAGAATCGGTGTCATTCTTAGTGGAAAGCATTACAAATTGCACATATGATTACTTAATCTAATCCCCTGGGTATGTTACATGGTTTCAGAAAATGTCCTTCTTTATGACAATGATTATTCCCATTTATTTATGACTCTTGTTTTGATTAAATAGAGTCTACCATGGAAAAAAGTTTTATAACTTTAAACACTGTCTAAATTATAGAAAATTATCCTTTCAATATAATAGCTGACTGTTCCCACACTGCATCTATTGCGTGGTACTAATATCCTATTTTCCTAATAAACATCTTTTGCTGCTCTGTTTTAGACTCGATTTACCTCACCCGGGTTTAATTTATTTGCTTTTTAATCCATAACTCATAAAGACATCCATGCAAACCTGGTATCATTTCTCCATCACAATCCCCAGTAGTAGCCTCACCCTTACAGACTTTATTTAAAAATATTTTCAGAATTATGCTTTAAAGGACGATGTCTGGTTTGTTTTATAGAGAATAGAGAGATGAGAGCAACATAGTACCAATAAAAAACGAAGAAAAACAAGTTACCTGCGCTCTCTCCTTAACCCCTATGTATTTTTAAACAAATGGAGGTTTTTTAGTTACCAATGGCCATGAGAGGATGAGCCCACCTGCCAACGTCAAGGCAGACCCCCCTAGGTGGGTCCTTACTCCAACCATACCAATAAACCTTGTTGTTATTATTTATACATTACTTAACAATATCTGGTTATATGTTGTTTTCCCCACATTAAATGCATTTCTAAAGGTAAGCAAAGGCCAGGCACAATGTTATAATTTTATTCCTGTACTTAATATATTTTTATCAAAACTGATTATAAGTAGTATGATTGTTAATTGATGTCAGCCATCATTCCACTTACATAACAATTTAAATCTTGTATTGCAACCAGGAAGAGATGCCCATAAATAAAGTAAAGTTAAAATAGTATCTGTATTTAGAATAACATAACTTCACATTTTTTTTACGTTTTTAGAAAATGGAAATAAAATCGACATATGGCCAGAAAACAACAATATTTTTTATTTTGCACAAACAAAATCATGGCAAAGGCCACTGTAATATTTTGTGTTATTTTGTGCATGTTGTTACACTGATCAGCCACAAGATTAAAATCACTGACAGGTGAGACGAATACCATTATGTCATTACAATGGCACCTGTCAAGGGGTGGGATATATGAGGCAGAAAGTGAACAGTCAGTTCTTGAATTTCATGTGTTGCTAGCACGTCAGAAGGGGCAAGTGAAAACATCTGAGTGACTTGACAAAGGTCAAATAGTGATGACTAGATGAAAGGATCAGAGCACCTCCAAAACAGCAAGTCTTGTGGGGTGTTCCCGGTATGCACTGGTTAGTACCTACGAAACGTGGTGAAAAGAAGGACAACTGATGAACTAGCAATAGGGTCATGGGCGCCCAAGGCCTAGCCTAAAGAGCTACTGTAGCTCAAATTGCTGAAAAACCTGGCCATGATAGAAAGGTGTCATCCGGGAAATATCGGACCCGGAGCTCCCGCTCCAACCACTCCCCATGTTGCTACACCACACGACCATGTCACTAAAAACATACAAGAAATCCTTGACAAAACACCTGCTGACAGCAGCAAAGTCCCTGATACCCACTCTATGGAAAAAGGCTGCCGCCCCCACCTTCCAACAATGGGTGGATAGGGTGGGAGAAATTCGCAACATGGAAGCAATCAGGGGCGGACTGAGAACCCTCAGGGCCCCCGGGCAAAATAAATCAAGGGCCCCCTGACAGGCCCCACCCATACTCCGCAGCAAGCGCCACCCATGTTCCGCCTCCATGCACCGCCTCCAGCCACACCCTACACAATCTTTAGACACAAGGAACAAAAGTGCAATAATCCCTTCGAGGCCCCAGTAGAGACTACAATTGAGAGCTAATGGGCCATGGAGGGGGGTCTTTCTATCAGAGGCTATCTCAGTGTCCTTTAGAGAGTGTGTTAGAAAGAATCCCCTCCAGGCCCTATTAGAGACTACAATGGAGTCTTATAGGCTTGGAAGGGGGTCTTTCTAACAGAGGCCATCTCAGTGTCCCTGCTGGAAACAGTCGCCTCCAGGCCCCAGTAGAGACTATACTTGAGGGCTAATGGGCCATGGAGGGGGGGAGCATTCTAGCAGAGGCTATCTCAGTGTCCTTTAGAGAGTGTGTTAGAAAGAATTTCCTCCAGGTCCCATTAGAGACTACAATGGAGTCTAATGGGGCCTGGAGGGGGGTCTCTCCAACACTCTGGTTCCTATTCCCAATATAGCAACACAACATAGCTCGCTGATACCTAGGCCAAGTTGGCTCCTCTTACCTTAATTACTGTTGCTGGGTGGCAGTCTGTGGGCTTGCTGGAAGGCTGTGGACTTACTGGCTGCGGCTGGCAGGCTGTGGGCTTGCTGGCTACTGCCGGCAGACTGTGGGCTTGCTGGCTGCGGCTGGCAGGCTGTTGGCTTGCTGGCTGCGGCTGGCAGGCTGTGGCTTGCTGGCTGTGGCTTGCTGGCTGGCAGGCTGTGGCTTGCTGGCTGCGGTTGGCAGGCTGTGGGCTTGCTGGCTGCAAGCCTAACTGGTGGCCTGTGGGCTGGCTGGCTGGCTACTGGCCAGCCTGTGGGCTGGATGGCCGGCCTGTGGGCTGGCTGGCTGGCCGGCCTGTGGGCTGGCTTGCTGGCTACTGGGGCACTTGTAGATTATTTAAAGAAATAATCCATGCACAAGAACAGTTAAGAACAGTTAAGAACAGTTTGACAACTTACCTGGGGTCTGCTGGGATATGAGGCTGTAGTAGGGTATAGGAGCAGTGGTGCAATGTGTAAGGGGTGCAGTGTGTGTGAAAGGTTCAGTGTGTGTGAGGGGGTGTAGTGTGTGAATGTGTAGGGTGTGTGGGGCAATGTGTTTATGAGGGGGCTGTGTATGTGTGTGGCAATGTTAGTATGGGGGGCTGTGTGTGTATGGGTGGGCAGTGTATGTGTGTGTGTGTGAGGCAATGTGTGTGAATGTGTATGGTGTGTGTGGGGGCAGTGTGTTTATGGGGCTAGAGGTCACTCTCACCACTGCGACCACCAGGAATCCCTGGTGGTCACAGTGTTGAGAGTGAACTCTAGCCCGTAGCTCCAGGGCTAGAGTTTACTCTCGCAAGAGCCATAACGTTGCCGTGGTAACCGCGGCAACGATCTGTGCTCGCGCAAGAAGGACCCAGAGGAGCTGAAGGCTGAGCTCCCGGGTCCTCTCTTCCTCCCTCCCCTGACGGCTGCCCGCACGGTGCCTGCGGACAGGGGAGGGGGCAATTGCCCTCCTCTTACTCCCCCCTCCCCCTCTTCTTACTCCCCCTTCTTACTCTCCCCCTCTTCTTACTCCCCCTTCCCCCTCTTCTTACTCCCACCTCTTCTTACTCCTCCCTCTTCTTACTCCCCCCTCTTCTTACCCCCTCCCCCCTCTTCTTACTCCCCCCTACCCCCTCTTCTTACTCCCCCCTCCCCCCTCTTCTTACTCCCCTCCCCCCTCTTCTTACTCCCCCCTTCCTCTTTTTACTCCCCCCTCCCCCTCTTCTTACCCCTCCCTCCCTTCTTACTCCCCCCTCCCCCTCTTCTTACCCCCTTCTTACTCCCCCTCCTCTCTTCTTACCCCCCTCTCTCTCTTCTTACTCCCCTCCCTCTCTCTTCTTATCCCCCCTTCCTCTCTCTTCTTACCCCCCTCCCTCTCTTCTTACCCCCCTCCTTCTCGCTTCTTACCACCCCTCCCTCTCTCTTCTTACTGCCCCCTCCCTCTCTCTTCTTACCCCCCTCCCCCTCTCTCTTCTTACCCCCCTCCCTCTCTCTTCTTACCCCCTCCCTCTCTCTTCTTACCCCCTCCCTTTCTCTTCTTACCCCCTCCCTCTCTCTTCTTACCCCCCTCCCTCTCTCTTCTTACCCCCCTCCCTCTCTCTTCTTACCCCCCTTTCTCTTCTTACCCCCCTCCCTTTCTCTTCTTACCCCCTCCCTTTCTCTTCTTACCCCCTCCCTTTCTCTTCGTACCCCTCCCTTTCTCTTCTTACCCCCTCCCTCCCTTTCTCTTCTTACCCCCTCTTTCTTCTTACCCCCTCCCTCTTTGTTCTTACCCCCATCCTTCTTTGTTCTTACCCCCCTCCCTTTTTGTTCTTACCCCCCTCCCTTTTTGTTCTTACCCCCCCCTTTGTTCTTACCCCCCCTCCCTCTTTGTTCTTACCCCCCTCTTTGTTCTTACCCCCCTCCCTCTTTGTTCTTACCCCCCCTCTTTGTTCTTACCCCCCTCCCTCTTTGTTCTTACCCCCCTCCCTCTTTGTTCTTACCCCCCCTCTTTGTTCTTACCCCCCTCCCCCCTCCCTCTTTGTCGCACAGAGAAATGCAACCTGACGTGGACCCCCTGGCTTCTGTACATAACTGCAGACAGGACAACCCCCTGAGACCTAAGCTCATACCTTAGCCCTCATCCGCCCCGCACCCCTACACTCCCTCACCCACCTCTTTCTCAGCTATACCCCCCTCCCTCTCTTCACTCCCTTCTCACCTCCCCCCCGCCCCCCCCATCCCCTCCTCGGAACCAAGACAGACACGACTGAACCATACCCAGAACTGGACTGGAACACGCATTGAGTAATGGATTATACACAGACAAAGAAACAGCCGGTAGACGGAACCCCACGCGGACTGGATGAGGCACCGCCAGCCCCCAAGTCGCCTTACGATACTCCATAGCTCATGACCAGGCGGTGCGATAGGCCTGTGTACACGGGCACCTCCGACCGGTCACTCCACACGCAGGCAACATCCCGACATGATAGGCACACCTAAAAAAGCGACACGACGATCTAAGCAGTAGTACTTAGGATTGAGGGAACGTCTCACATAGCGACCGATCAGCAGTGAACGGACCAGACCTAGCGGCCCAGGTAGCTTGCCTGTACCCAATACGGGGGTACACGAAGTAGGCCAGGCCCCACCCCACGCACGACTGTAGCTCACAGCCCGCCCGACACACCTAAGCCCTCACACCTGCCACATACACCCTCACTGACAAATACAACAGGACCACAATCAAAAAATAAATAAATAAATGCATAAATAATATGCGTTGCTACGACATGCCGAAACAAACACTGAATATTACTCTGGTCCTCCACCCTCAGACAACCTCATGTAATCAACAAGAACCTACTGTGTAACTCCATACGAGCATGTATCTGTCAAGCATAACTATTGCGTGTTCTGTAACCCTCTTTAACCCCCATCCTTTACTTTTTTCTGTAACCCCCACTTGATCTTGGGAACAAGAAAACATGAAAAAACTTTAAATAAAGAATGTCAAAAAAAAAAAAAAAAGGTGTCAGAACACAGTGCATCACAGTTTGCTGCATATGGGGATGCATAGCTGCATACCGGTCAGCGCGCCCATGATGACCTCTGTCCACCACCGAAAACGAATTAAATGGGGACGTGAGCATCAAAACTGGGTTAAGGAGCAAAGGAAGAAGATTGCCTAGTCTAAAGTATCATATTTTCTTTTAGTTCAGGTGGATAGCCGGGTGCGTATGCATTGTTTACCGGGGAAGAGATGGCAGCAGGATGCACATACATGAGAAGAAGGCAGTGTTATGCTCTGGGCAATGTTCTGTTGGGTTCTGACGTTCATGCTGATGTTACTTTGACACATACCACCTACCTAGAGATTGTTGCAAACCATGTACACCCCTTTATGGCAATTATGTGTCCTGATGGCAGTGGCCCCTTTTCACAGGATAATGCACCCTGTCAAACTGCAAAAGTTGTTCAGGAATGAATGAAAGAGTTCAAGGTGTTACCTTGGCCTCCAAATTCCGCAGATCTCAATCCAATTGAGCATCTGTGGGATTTGCGGGACAAATAAATCCAATCCATGGAGGCTCCACCTTGCAACTTAAAGGAACTTAAAGGATCTGCTGCTAATATCTTGGTGCCAGATACCACAGGACACGTTCAGAGGTTTTGTGGAGTCCATGCCTAGAAGCATCAGAGCTGTTCTGGCAGCACGAGGTGAACCTACACGATATTAGGCAGGTGGTTTTAATGTTGTGGCTGATCAGTCTATATTTATATCTGGTTGTTCCTGTTCCATTTGCATGACTGGCTCTGCATGCCAAATTAGAGAAGTGTGAAGTTTGCAGAAGACATGATGCCTTTATTTATATATATTATCTATTCTTTGTTCCTCAATCTGAGGTTTTAGTGAGATCCTGTTTGCTGTAACGCCAGGGTTTTTGAAAGTTGAGATGAGGATATAATAAAGCCCAACGTTATGTGGGTTAAGTTTCTTTATTCTATTATCACCAGCTCTGCTCTGAATCAGACTGGGTTACTGGGTATTCAGTTGTGGATGACTTCGATACATGAGACAATGACATTGGTTCTTTGTAAAATTTTGAGGCTTCCAGGCATATCTGTGTGTCATTGGCAAGTATGTGATAATGGAGACTTCTCAATAGAATTTGGCTTTCTTGTTGTTTTATTTACCAACTTCACTTTGCCTCATCCGAAACGCTGTTAGTCTAAAAACAATATGTTGCAACATACTGCAATATCTCAATGCTTTATCCCATCTCACACACATACACCACACATATACCACGCAGACATGTTTATACAGTAAACTCCGAACTGCAAAAATTTAAATTCAGGTGTCAAACTGTAGGCTAAACTAGCCAAGCTGTAACTATATCTGAGTTGGAGAATATTTATATATGTTTATCTTTGTGTGCCTCTATATATATTTATCTCTGTAAACTATCCCACTGATTAAAAAAAACAAAAACAAAAGGAGAGATTTAAGAAAGATTTGTTTGGAAGCTTTTCTGCATGTTACACGTATTGTCCTTTCACTTCATTAACTATTAGCAATAATTTGGCAGACTTTTCAATCAGGTAGGGCAGAGCAAGAAAAATAGAGCTACACTCCCTATCTAATTAACAGAAACAAAATCATTCTCACGGAGGCTGTAACATTTTCCAAAACGAATGACCCATAATGTAAATGACATGTAAAGAAAAGGAGTCTCATGATCTTACTTACACGCCCTAGGTCACACGAAGGCAATGCTTTCTCACATTTACTACAATCTATATGGCCCACAGAATTACACAATGCTTTACATTGCAGTGTTGCCTGTTTGTGCAGTGACACACAGAGTAAGAAAGATAAATTGAAACCACTTTTACATAGAGACATGGTTATTCAATAAACTTTGAGATGCAACACATTAGAATCCTAGTGGCAAAAGTTATGCTAATTTATCCAAGCTGTAACTATATCTTAGATGGTGAATGTGTCCAGGTCAGCTCTTTTTTAGAGTCAGCTCTTCATTTGCTTTAAAGGGACACTATAGTCACCTAAACAACTTTAGCTTAATGAAGCAGTTTTGGTGTATAGAACATGCCCCTGCAGCCTCACTGCTCAATCCTCTGCCATTTAGGAGTTAAATCCCTTTGTTTATGAACCCTAGTCACACCTCCCTGCATGTGACTTGCACAGCCTTCCATAAACACTTCCTGCAAAGAGAGCCCTATTTAGATTGGTTGAAAAGTTCCCCTTCTCCCCTGACCAAAGGTAAAGGGGGAGGGGGGAAATATAAAGCTTTTTTAAAATTTTTTATTTAAATATATCAATGCTATAACCCCCCCCATACACACACTACACCCCCCACCAACAGCACCCCTCCACACACACAGAACCCCTCCACACACACAGAATCCCTCCACACACAAACAGCACCCCTCCACACACACAGAACCCCTCCACACACGAACAGAACCCCTCCACACACAAACAGCACCCCTCCACACACAAACAGCACCCCTCCACACACACAGAACCCCTCCACACACACAGAACCCCTCCACACACACAGGACCCCTTCACGCACACAGAAACCCTTAACGCACAAACAGCACCCCTCCACACAAACAGAACCCCTCAGGGCCGGCGCTACCTGTAAGGCGGACTAGACAGCTTTAATTCAGGGTTTAGAGAATAACCTTAAAGGGATACTCAAAAAAAAGTGTTTTGTAGACTGCAGCACCATAAGCCTGCCTCCATAGCCACACACCCTTATGTCAGAAAGACTTCCTTATCAAATGTATGCATGCAGTCTCAACCCCAACAGCACTGAGTAAGCAGCTTTGAATTAACAACCTGGCTGCAGAGAGTCAGAGAAACTAGAAACAGATAGTGATATCCTTACTATAAGATTCCCTAGGTGTCCTCTCCTTATAATTCATGTGTTAGATCGTTCAGCACTATCAGTGGTTGAGCTGTGTACATACATTTGATAAGGAAGTCTTTTTCTGGCGTGAGGGGGTGTGGCTAAAGAGGCAGGCTTGTGGTGCAGCATTATGTAGAACATATATTTATTAAAAACTAAAAAGATTTGATCATGCAAAAATATTAAAAAGGGCCAAACCAAATCCATTCAAGTCTCATTGGTGACTGGAGTGTCCCTTTAGGAGGGTTAGACTCGATCTGCCACAAAATCCTATTTCAGTAAGTAATAAATTTTCAATATGATTGTATGTGATTTAAATATTTTCTTATAGAAATGCAGTGATTTTAAATAGTGTTGTGATTTAGCTTACCTCCAGATTAAATCTCTATGGAAGAGACATGTTTCTGACATATTTATCAATTTAACTTTACCTGCCTGTCTTCTTAGGAACTGTTTATTGAATGTCCCATTCTGTCACACATTTTAACATTGAAAGGATATTTCTGTTGCACATTCTAGCGACCTTATTCATTGTGTTATAATATACATAATGTCAGTTGAAATCGCTTTCTTCTTTTTCTTTTCTTTTTGGAACATGGTCCACCCTAAACCTAAACCTGGTTCATTCAAGTTGAATTTAGTGAGTAATGACAATTGTGAGTCAGATTTTATATTCTATAGCCTTTTTTTTCTTGGTTTTGGACTAAGTGATGACTCAACATATTACATGGTGTTGCGTTAAGAATTAGTAATTTCTTTATCAGAATTATGTCAGCCTTGAAATTTGAAGAATATATTTTTCTGCAGTAGATTTTGCGATTGTGTATTATTTTGGTAAAAATTATTAGGAAGCTATTTGAATAAAGCATTCACATTGATGTATCCTGCTTCAGCTGACCTTATTGCTGGACTGGATGCAGGAAGTTGGTACCTTGTCATCACAGATATCTCTGAATGCAGAGCTACATAGTTCCACATAATGTCCTGCTGCACATAAACCTGCTGAGAGGACTATATCTAGATCTTCACAGAGGTCTACATATCAATCTACATAGAGGCCCAAATATAGAGACCTCCATATATAGGTATAGAGACATACATATATATCTACATAGAGGTCTAGATATAGAGACCTGCATATATATCTGTATAGAGGACTAAATATAGCGAGCTGCATATATATATGTATAGATGCCTAGATATTGAGACCTGCAAATATATCTGTATAGAGGCCTAGATATAGAGACCTGCATATATATCTGTATAGAGGCTTAGATACAGGGCCGGACTGGCCCACCGGGATACCGGGAAATTTCCCGGTGGGCCGGCAAACTAGGGGGCCGGTGCGCGGCCGCCTAGTGTGCACCAGCCCGGGCTGCAATTACAGGGTGACCGACAGGAGGGGATGCGCTCCCCTCCTGCCGGTCACAGTATGTAGCGTAGCCGAGCAGGCAGACCAGGTAGGGGAGCTTCTGTTCCCCTACCCAGTCTGACAGCAACCCGGAAGCGAAAACGCTCCTACCGCGAGCAGTCAGGTTGGAGCGTTGCCGCGCGTTACCATGGCAATGCTCCGACCTGCCTGCTGTTCTCGCGGGAGGAGAGCGAAGTCAGCCTGCAGCCAGAGGAGCTGCAGGCTGAACAGCACGCGCCACCACTGGACCACCAGGGATTGAAAAGTTCCCCTTCTCCCCTGACCAAAGGTAAAGGGGGAGGGGGGAAATATAAAGCTTTTTTTTCATTTTTTATTTAAATATATCAATGCTATAACCCCCCCCCCCATACACACACTACACCCCCCACCAACAGCATCCCTCCACACACACAGAACCCCTCCACACACACAGAATCCCTCCACACACAAACAGCACCCCTCCACACACACAGAACCCCTCCACACACAAACAGCACCCCTCCACACACAAACAGCACCCCTCCACACACAAACAGCACCCCTCCACACACACAGAACCCCTCCACACACACAGAACCCCTCCACACACACAGGACCCCTTCACGCACACAGAAACCCTTAACGCAAATACAGCACCCCTCCACACACACAGAACCCATCAGGGCCGGCGCTACCTGTAAGGCGGACTAGACAGCCGCCTAGGGCACCCCTTGGGAAGGGGCGCCGCCAGGATCGCCGGCCCCCCTAATGCTGCAGCCGCCCGAGCGCTCTGTAGAGAGCCTCAGGCGGCTGCAGCTCTGCCCGGGCTGGTGCGTCCATGAGGACGCACCGCCCGGGCGCAGCATGAGGAGAGGGGCTGACAGGAGGGAAGCGCTCAGGGCTCCCTCCTGTCACTCCGTCACTGTAGCGTGGCCGAGCCCTGTATGGTCCGCCGGTACAGGGAGCATCTGTCTCCTGTACCCGGCCGGACTAACAGGAAGTGCACACTGAGTGTTCACTTCCTTTTAGTCCGGCCGGGTACAGGAAACCAAATGCTCCCTGTACCCGCGGACCATACAGCGCTCGGCCACGCTACAACATAGGTAGGAGGGGGAGATAAATTGAAAGGGAGGGGGGTGGGAATAAATGGACAGGGAGGGGGGATAAATGGACAGGGGGGATAAATGGACAGGGAGGGGGGAAATAAATGGACAGGGAGGGGGGAAATAAATGGACATGGAGGGGGGATAAATGGACAGGGAGGGGGGATAAATGGACAGGGGGGGAATAAATGGACAGGGAGGGGGGATAAATGGACAGTGGGGATAAATGGACAGGGAGGGGGGGGAAATGGACAGGGAGGGGGGATAAATGGACAGGGAGGGGGGTGGGAATAAATGGACAGGGAGGGGGGATAAATGGACAGGGAGGGGAGAATAAATGGACAGGGGGGATAAATGGACAGGGGGGATAAATGGACAGGGAGGGGGGAATAAATGGACATGAAGGGGGGATAAATGGACAGGGAGGGGGAATAAATGGACAGGGAGGGGGGTAAATGGACAGGGGGGGATAAATGGACAGGGAGGGGGAATACATGGACAGGGAGGGGGATAAATGGACAGGGGGGATAAATGGACAGGTAGGGGGGGAATAAATGGACAGGGAGGGGGGAATAAATGGACAGGGAGGGGGGATAAATGGACAGGGGGGATAAATGGACAGGGAGGAGTTGGGAATAAATGGACAGGGAGGGGGGATTAAATGGACAGGGGGGGAATAAATGGACAGGGAGGGGGGATAAATGGACGGGGGGATAAATGGACAGGGAGGGGGTGGGAATAAATGGACAGGGGGTGGGGATAAATTGAAAGGGAGGATGGGGGGAATAAATTGAAAGGGAGGGGAAAGAAATTGACAGGGTGGGGGGGGAGAAATTGACAGGGAGGGGAATTGATGGGGTTGGGAGGGGGAATGAGAGTGGGGAGGGGAGAAGAGAGTGACAACGGGGGAGACGAGAGTGACAAGGGAGGGGGAGAAGAGAGGGACAAGCAGGGGAGAAGAGAGTGACAAGAGAGGGGGTGAAAAGAGAGTGACAAGGGAGGGGGGAGAGATTGACATCAATCACACACACACAATGCACCCCTTGCACACAGAAAAACACACAATGCATTACACACACAGACAAGCAATGCAACCCTTACACACAATGCATTCCTTACACACACTCAATGCACCCCTTACAGACGCACACACTGCATCCCGTACATACACAGAAACACACCTTGCAGCCCTTACACATACAAACACAGATTCACACAATGCATTCCTTACACACATATCAGGACATCCCCTACTCCACCTCCTGTGAACAAACTCATTGGTGGAACATGAAGGTGGACCCTGGGACTCAGACCTTGTAAAGGGCGTTAAAAAAATGATGCTGCTTCCCATTCTCCCAAAACATTGATTTTTGTGACCACAGTTACAAACAGCCTCCAGAGAGCCTGTTCTACACCAGACCAGTGGAGCCAGACTGCAGCTAGAGCCCATCCTCATCCTCATCTGGTTGTAAGTAGGCAATCTAGTATATTATTCGTGGCACTAATCTCTAATTTACCTCACATTAAAGAAACACTATAGTCCCCAGAACCACTTCAGCTTAATGTAGTGGTTCTGGTGTCTATAGCCTGTCCCTGCAGGCCTTTTAATGTAAACACGGCGACACTTCAGCACTGGCGTTAGTTAACATGGCAGATCATATGGGTGGGGCATTGTGATGTCATATGGGGGGGTTGGGGGGGCGGCAAATTTTACTTTTGCCTAGGGCGGCAAAAATCCTTGCACCGGCCCTGGAACCCCTTCACACACACAGAACCCCTTCACGCACACAGAACCCCTTCACGCACACAGCACCCCTCCACACACAAACAGCACCCCTCCACACACAAACAGCACCCCTCCACACACACAGAACCCCTTCACGCACACAGAACCCGCATTACGGGGGCTGGTATGGATTTTTTTTCCAGGGCTGCTTTTCATTGCCAGTCCAGCCCTGCTTAGATACAGAGACTTTCATATATATATTTGTATAGAGGCCTAGATATAGAGAGCTGCATATATATCTGTATAGAGGCCTAGATATTGAGACCTGCATATATATCTGTATAGAGGCCTGAATGTAGAGACCTGCATATATATATCTGTATAGTGGCCTAGATATTGAGACCTGCATATATATCTTTATAGAGGCCTAAATAATCTGGTACAGATCTGCATAAAGGCCCACATATAAATCTACACAGAGACCTGTATATATAAACCTGTACAGAGAGATGCATACAGTCATACACAGACACCTGCATACAAACCTGTATATAGTCATGTAAATAGACCTGTATAGAGAACTGCATGTAGACCTGTATATAGTCTTGCATATAGTCCTGCATATTAGACATGTGCAATTAGTTTCGGTCCGAATTAAAATTCGGCCGGTGCTTCCGAATGTCCGAATAGCTGAATTGCCGAAGTGCCGAATGTCCGAATAGCTGAATTGCCGAAGTCCCGAAGTGCCGAAAATACCAAATTTCCGAAGTGTCGAATTGCTGAAGTTCTGAGGTGTCAAAGTGCCGAAGTTCTGAGGTGTCAAAGTGCCGAAGCTCCGAAGCACAGTATTGCGTAAGTACTAATATACTTACCCAGTGAAAGAAGAAGGATGTTACACTGTATACAATTTTAAATAAAAAGTATACAAACATAGCCAGGATTCAGCTGTAAGCGTTTGCAACACTTACAAAAATCAAGTAACACACATTCATATAAAATGTAAGTTACTTAACCAGTCATGTAATGACAGGAATGAATAAGTAGATAACTCCCTAATTCCCACAGTATTAGGGAGCTATCTACTAAAAGGCTGAAAGACTTAAATTGGTCTTTCAGACAAATTTACTAATACTTAGTAAAGATTACTTAGTATTAGTAAATTATGCCCCTACTCGCTATATTGCGAGTAGGGGCATGTCTATTAAACAGTGAGCTGCTCACTGCAAAAAAAAAAGGTCCCGCCTCCTGAGCCCCAACCCACGACGTGCGAGTGGGGGCTTTTAAACTAAAGGGGTGACCTATTGCCCCACGCCCTGGTCCCCACCCCTGAGCGGCGAGTGGGGGCCCTAAAGTAAAAAAAGGGGGGAGGACCTATTGTCCTCCCCACCAGCCCCCACCCCTGAGCGGTGGGTGGGGGCCCTAAATAAAAATTGGGGGGACCTAATGTCCTCCCCCCTCACTCCCACCCCTGAGTGGTGGGTGGGGGCCCTAAACTAGAATAAGGGGGAGGGGACCTAATGTCCTCCCCCTTGGCCCCCACCCCTGAGCGGTTGGTGGGGGCCCTAAACAAGAATTAGGGGGGGGGGCTAATGTCCTCCCCCTAGCCCCCACCCCTAAAGGAAGCCCTAAATACAAATTTAACTACCCTCCCCCCAGGTGACTAGGGGTACCCAAACCCCTAGTCACCCCCTCCCCCAAAAAATGAACCCCTACCTACCACCCTCACCCTAAAAATACTAAGGGGGCCTTTAACTAAGTACCTGTAAAAATAAAAATAAACTTACCATTTGATGTTTTCTTTCTTCTAAAATCTTCTTTTTTCAGCCCCAAAAAAGGCCAAATAAAAATCCATAATAACCGACGCAGTAAAAAAAAACAAAAAAACCAGAGCGCGAAAAAAAAATCCATCTTCACCTGGCGAGGGCTCCGCGCAGACTGAGCTCTGCAGGGCGGGCGAAGGCTTATAAAGCCTTGCCCCGCCCTGCAATTAGGCTCAGAGCACTCTGGTTGGTGGGTTTAAGCCATCCAATCAGAGTGCTCTGACAGGTAAATGAAGAGACTGACAGGTAAGTCTCTACATTTACCTGTCACAGCACTCTGATTGGTTGGTTTGAAATCCACTAATTAGAGTGCTCTGTGTCATTTTGCACAGCGTGGGAAAGTTCCTTGGAATTTTCCCACGCTGTGTAATTTGACTCATAACACTCTGATTGGTGGATTAAGTAACCAATCAGAGAGTTATGAGTCAAATTACACAGCGTGGGAAAATTCCAAAGAACTTTCCCACGCTGTGTAAAATGACACAGCGCACTCTGATTGGTGGATTTCAAACCAACCAACCAACCAATCAGAGTGCTGTGACAGGTAAATTAAGAGACTTACCTGTCAGTCTCTTCATTTACCTGTCAGAGCACTCTGATTGGATGGCTCAAACCAATCAGAGTGCTCTGAGCCTAATTGCAGAGCTCAGTCTGCACGGAGCCCTCGCCGGGTGAAAAATGATTTTTTTTTTTATTGCATCGGTTATTATGGATTTTTATTTGGCCTTTTTTGGGTCTGAAAAAAGAAGATTTTAAAAGAAAGAAAACATCAAATTGTAAGTTTATTTTTATTTTCACAGGTACTTAGTTAAAGGCCCCCCCCTCATTATTTTTAGGGTGAGTGGGGTAGGTAGGGGTTCATTTTTTTTGGAGAGGGGGTGACTAGGGGTTTGGGGACACCTAGTCACCTGGGGGGTGGGGGGTTACATTTGTATTTAAGGCCCCCACCTGCCGCTCATGGGTGGGGGCCAGGGGGAAGGACATTAGGTCCCCCCTCCAATTTGTATTTAGGGCCCCCACCCAACGCTCAAGGGTGGGGGCCAGGGGGGAGGACAATAGGCCCCCCCCTTATTCTAGTTTAGGGCCCCCACTCACCATTCAGGGGTGGGGGCCAGGTGGAGGAAATTAGCCCCCCCCCAATTTGTACTTAGGGCCCCCACTCACCGTTTAGGGTTGGGGGCCAGGGGGGAGGACATTAGGTCCCCCCCAGTTTTTATTTAGGGCCCCCACCCACCATTCAGGGGTGGGGGCCAGGGGGGAGGACAATAGGTCCCCCCCTTATTCTAGTTTAGGGCCCTCACCCACCGCTCAGCGGTGGGGGCCAGAGGGGAGGACATTAGGTCCCCCCCAGTTTTTATTTAGGGCCCCCACCCACCGCTCAGTGGTGGGGGCCAGGGGGGAGGACATTAGGTACCCCCCCCAATTTTTATTTAGGGCCTCCACCCGCCACTCAGGGGTGAGGGCCGGTGGGGAGGACAATAGGTCCTCCCCCCTTTTTGTACTTTAGGGCCCCCACCCGCCGCTCAGGGGTGGGGGCCGGTGGGGCAATAGTTCCCCCCTTTAGTTTAAAAGTCCCCACTCGTATGTCGCGGGTTGGGGCTCAGGAGGGGGGACCTTTTTTTATTTATTTATTTTTAACAGTGAGCAGCCACAGGCTGCTCACTGTTTAATAGACATGCCCCTACTCGCGGTATAGCGAGTAGGGGCAAAATTTACCTAACCAATATAGGTCTTTCAGCCTTTTGGTAGATAACTCCCTAATACCGTGGGAATTAGGGATTTATCTACCAAGCGACTGCAAGAGAAGTCCCGAAATGCCGGAGTTCCGAAGTTCCGAAGTTGCCGAAGTGCCGAAGTGTTGAAGTGCCGAAGTTGCCGAAGTTCCGAAGTGGCGAAATGCCGAAGTCCCGAATTGACGTAGTCCCTAATTTCTGAATGCTGAACCGAGCCGAATATTTTCCCCATGCACATGCCTACTGCATATAGACCTGCATATAGACCTGCATATAGGTCTGTATATAGTCCTTTATATAGTCCTGCATATAGACCTGTACGGAGACCTGCATATAGTCCTGTATATAGTCCTGTATATTGACCTGCATATAGTCCTGTATATAGTCCTGTATATAGTCCTGCATATAGTCCTGCATATAGACCTGTACAAAGACCTGCATATAGTCCTGTATATAGTCCTACATATAGACCTGTACAGAGATCTGCATATAGTCCTGTATATAGTTCTGTATATGGGCCTGCATATAGTCCTGTATATAGTCCTGTATATGATATTGATTCACAACTGCTCTCCATCCCTTCCCTCTCCTGTCCCTCACTGTCCATCTCCACATATAACACTACCCTCACCTCTGCCTTGAACACTGCAGCCCCAGTCCAAACATGCACCTCAAGGAGGGAACGCCCACAACTATGGCATACTAAATCCACATGCTACCTGCAAAGATGCTCCCGTTGTACTGGACACTCCTGGAGGAAGTCTCGCACCCAGTCAGAATTTCATATTGTGTTCATACAGCTCAGCCCTTGCCCTCGCCAAACAGTCCTACTTTTCCTCTCTCATTAGTTCATGTTCCCGCAATCCCAGGCGTCTCTTTGACACTTTTAATTATCTTCTTCGCCCTGCTGTGGCCACCCCCCAAACTAACCTTACTGCCGATAGCTTTGCATGTTACTTTACCAAAAAGATTGAACAGCTAAGGAATGTTCTATCTCAACCACACATAGATCATGCCTTTCCTACCCTTCAGACTTTTTCCACGTCTACTGATCAAGAGGTGGCTGCACCTCTCCTTTCCTCTCGCCCCACCACTTGCCCGCTCGATCCTGTCCCATCTCACCTTATCAGATCTATCTCCACTTGTCTTGTGCCATCCTTAAGACCCACCGAAGGGCAGCTGCTGCTATTTCAGCTGCGGCCTGTTCTCAGTATTCTCTTGCGCCCCGTTTTTTAAAGTGTAATCCAGAAGTGGAGCCCTTGCTCACGGTGCCTAGAGAGATATCAGCTATGCCTCACTGATGATGCCTAACAAGGCTGAAACGATCGTCTGGGGTTGCTGTATCTCTCGTGCAGAGGGAACTTGCTGGCATTTCGGATCTTGACTGCTCGTATGGCTGGGACCAGTCTAATATGTTTCAGAGATGTTCTCTCTGTAATGGCACAAAATGAGCTAAAACCAGCTTGAGAACTGAGTGGGGACCCACCAAAGGGCAGGCTATTTCAGCTGCTGCCTGTTCTCAGTATTCTCTTGCGCCCCATTTTTTGCCTTCCTTAATGCACATCTTCAACTGTTCTCTCTTTTCTGGCGTTGTCCCTGCTGATCTTAAACATGCCACTGCAGAACCTATCCTGAAAAAATCATCTTTTGACCCATCCTCTCCCTCTAACTATCGTCCTATATCCCTGCTCCCTTTTTCCTCAAAGCTTCTGGAAAGACTTGTCTTTACCCGTGTGTCTCACTTCCTCAATTCCAACTCTCTCCTTGACTCTCTTCAATCTGGCTTCCGCCCTCTCCACTCTACTGAGACTGCGCTTATCAAAGTTACTAACGACCTAATCGCAGCTAAATCCAAAGGCCACTACTCCATACTAATTCTTCTTGACCTCTCTGCTGCCTTTGACACCGTTGATCATGCTCTTCTTCTTCAAACTCTTCAATCACTCAGTCTCTGTGACTCTGTCCTCTCGTGGTTTTCCTCTTATCTCTCCCAACGCTCATTCAGTGTCTCCTTTTCTAATGATACCTCCTCCCCTCATCCTGTCTTGGTTGGAGTCCCCCAAGGCTCTGTCCTTGGTCCCCTTCTATTTTCTCTTTATACTGCCTCTTTTGGCAAACTCATTGAGCTGAAGTGGTCTGGGTGACTATAGTGTCCCTTTAAATCCCCACTCTCATTGTCAATTTTAAAAAAAAATAAAGAAATCCCCCCTCTCATAATATTGTAAAGCGCTACGAAATCTGTTGGCGCTATATAAATGGCAATAATAATAAAAATAATAATAATAATCTTGCATATAATCCCGCATCTAGACCTGCATATAGTCCTGTATAGAGTCCTGCATATAGACCTGTACAGAGACCTGCATATAGTCCTGTATATAGTCCTGTATATAGAAGTGCGTAGAGACCTGTACAGAGACCTTACATAGAGATCTGCATAGAGTCCTGCATATAAATCTGTGAATAAATTAACAAGTCAAATTGTCAGTGATGCATTGCTGATGGTAAAGAAATATGTTTTGTTTTTTTTTAACATTCTTTATTTATTGATGTTTTTTTATTAGCGTAGGGTACAGAAAGGAAAGGTCATGTTATAGAGAAAACACAATGCGTCATATGATCATCGAATACAATTCGGGTGTTGACCAAGAATCGGCAACCAGTGTATGCTTATTAAATACATTCACAATGAGCAGTCTTTTCAGAGTACATGTTCGTGGTAATGTTGGTGGGCCAGCTAAGCTTGTGCCGCAGAGTTTCCAGCAGCCTAGTTAGGGAGAGATATTTGCCCTTTACAGTTGGGTGAACCCATGCTCTGCCATTCAATTGCCGTGGGAGGTGTCGTGCCTGCCTGTCGAACCGTGGGCCTGTTTGCCAAATCTCACAGTTGGATTAAGTGGAAGAAATCCGCGGTACGCAGGAGGTATCTGTCTGGGAGGTCTGCATATTCAATGGGTTATGAGTTGTGGAAAAGGTACATGAGTCTATATATGTCTCATGTCTCGTAATTGCTGAAGTGGTGTGCCGTCATGTCCGGGGGAAACAGCTTGTTGTGGAGGATTGGCGTCAATAGGGAGAGGAACGAGCTAAGCTCATACTTAAGTTTGAGTCTATCCCACAGGTCCAGGGAATGGGTGATTGCTGGGGAGGTGGGTGGAGGGGGAGCCCACAGTGAAATATAAGTATTTATAAACACAGGAAATATATAATATAAACAGATCCATTAAAACCCTATATCTTTTGTAATAAGGTAACTATATATCTATTCATATCAGAAACATTATCAATGACAATTTTTTTTTAGATGTTTCTGTCTTTTTAATTCCCACAGAACTCCTTACATGTAACTGTTTTCTTTCACAGCAATCTTGGACCTTTAATCTGAAGGCAAAAAAATACAAAATAAAATCTAACACCCACATTGTGTAAGGAGATTAGCAGAAATGTGATGTTTACATAATGACATTTAAAATACAGTGAAATCTAGCTAGTTACTTAATATCTTAATATTGGCAACATTATTCTGGGAAAGGGGAAACATATTTCTCTCCACTACATTATCTCAAACCATCCTTCAATAATAGCCTATAGATATTAAACCATAAATTGCCATTCTGAACAATTTGCCATCTGTAATGTCTTCACCTCTTATCTCTGTTAATATTGTGTATGCCATTTAGGTGCCGTATATGATTCTACACGAATCAGCTTTTATCTAACTGATGTGGCTTTTGTACAAAACCCCACGAACGGAGACCAGCTCTTGCCAGAACTTCCCTGGAACTATTTTGGGCTTCAACCTCGTGGCAGACCGATCAGAACTTTCCCAAAATGGCGATCCAAAACTACCAAACAAATCTGGGTGATTTTTGGATATATTGTTCCCCCAGATCCAGGCTATCCGATGATGTGACTTTTGAGGGGTTTCCATGTACTTTGGGGGTACTTTTAGGGGTGGTTAAGAAATGTTACATTTTTCTTTCCCTTAGAGATAATATAATTAGCAATGTGCATTCTGATAATTATCTCTCAGGCACAGAGGATCATGGAAGGGATTTCCCTGTTTTTCTGTGTTAGAAAGTCTGTGTTGGGGCTTTTGCATAAAAAGCCGTGTGTGGCTCCAAATAAACTAGTCTTCTCCCAGCATTAAGCCTTGGCTCATGTGTGGGGGGTTATGCGACACCAGAAATATTTTTACCTTTGGGATTATCTGCGTTCTGGTATTGGGCAAAGGGCATCCGTGGCGGTGATACTCTGGCAGACCGCCACACTGTTAAACTGTTCTTTGATCTGAACAGCTCTAGGATGGAATCCCAATTTTTCCCAAATTCCATTGTCAATTCATTCCTCCCAGTTTGCATCCATGTGGTCAAGTTAGACCTTTACATAAAATCGGAATTCAATGACCCCATACTTTTACCATCTTCTGTTTAAATACTCTTTGTTTGCCATCTCCCAACCTTTGGTATTCCATCCTATAGCTTGATAGATGTATCTATATCAGTTTATACTTGTACAGCTAGTTGCCTTGGCACCTCTTCCTCAGCTAGCTGTGTATATCTTGTGACTTCATAACCGTAATTTTTTTTTTACTATATGACCTGAAGTATGTGTATACCTAAATAGTAGATTTGTCTATGTTGACAATGTTCATTGTAGACAGGTATGGAAAATAAGGCACACACCAATACTCTCTGTAGACCTAGACACACTGACAGTAGAACATCTTGTACTACAGAACTAAGTGACGTTCATCTTGGCACTATCGTATCAATTTCACCTTTCCGACAAGTCACCTCAGCCAACTTCTGCCCTACTTCTGGATCTACCCAGGTCAATAGGCATGTGTCCATGTATACTTGGCAATCCTGTGCATTTGCAAAAATGCGTATAAAACGTAATAAAAATGATTAGTTTAACATGCAAACAACACAACATATGTAAAAATGTACATATTTAACATACAAAAACATTAATAATCATCAGTAGTTGTTACAGGATTGAATTGTTTGGAGATAGTGAAAGTCATTTTCAGAGATGACTTAATTCTGCACTTTTGCCGTGGGAGCTATTTTGTCCAGATATTGTCTAAGTCCTCAAACATATCTGATTGGCAAATTAAACATCAGTAAATGTCATCCAAATAAACCCCAAATCTTTTCACTATCTTATTTAGTTTGAAAGTTGTTATTTCAGCTTTGTTTCAAAGCTTGGCATCCTTCTCTTTATTATTTTAATCTCAGGGGGAAAAAAAACACGATGCAATCTACTTTTGAGTTGATAACCCCTGTGCATCAGACACAAGATTAAAGGAAAATAAAGTAAAGTCATGATGTCTGCTTATTTGAAAAAAAAGGCAAGAAATATATCATGACTCTGCAATATGCAAGCCCAGCTTATCTTATTTGTACAAAAAAGAGGCCGCTGAATTCAGTTCATGTCAGTGTTCCCACTCAGCTTGAACAGACCCTAAACCTGACCTTAGGAGGGCAATTTTGTAACTGTGTTTGCTCTCATGTCAAAAGAAGATTTTAATGGTAGGAAAAGGGAAAAACATGAAGGTAAGTGGATGTGGTGTTACCCTTCGAGTACTTCCACCCAATGAGTATCTGCTTTTGCTTTTTAAATAATATTCGATATGACTTGGTGCGCTGATTTTAATGGAGGATTTTGAGATAGTGGAAGAAGTGAGATCTTCTGAAGGGGAAAATATTTTAGTTTTGGCTAGAAAATTGTGACTCCATGGACAGGTGAACACACCTTCCTTTTCATGTGATTGCATTTATTTATTTGTGATAAAATAAAATATGCCTTTGCTACCCTACTCCACATATAATATGATATATAATAGTGAATTCTATCGAGTGGTTCGGGAGACACCATAATAAACCATAATAACAAGAGTGCCTACGAAACCCAAAATGGAATTATTTTCATATGTGTTATGTATCTTTTATTTTACGTTTTTTTTGTGTTAGGAGGAGAGCTATCAGCTATTCTACCACTTGTTTCTTACAGAAAGAGAATTGTGCTGTTCCACCTCCTCAGCTCTCCTCCCTTAAAATATCATATCATAATATCATAAAATTAATATTATCATAAAATTAGTAAAAAAGGCCTGAATTAAAATGGCAACAGCTGCAAAGTTAGCACTGCTCAGAACATAACTTTCACTAATCTCTGGCAGACCTGCACATGTATGTTCTGGTCAGTGTGGTGGAACATTGATAAAAAGCCCAATCAAGTGCCTTGTCCCTTTAACAATGTGACCGTGCCACTGTGTTGCTTGGAGGAAGTGAGCGCAGGTCTCTTCCTCCAAGCTTACAGAGAGCTGCATGGGGAGGAGAGGAGGAGGAAGGGTAGATCAAGAGCCAGCCTCAGACTCCTATCAACCTTAGCCAGAATTTGCAGCAGTAAGATACAAATGGACCCTAGTGAAGGCTATCCTCCTATGGGGAAGCCAAAAAATGCTTATGCACCAAGGCCCTCTGTTCCGCCACTGTTTCTGATTCAGGCAGGAGATTAGGGACCTTGCATTGTATGGTGACATCCAAACCATTCATTAGATAAAAGAGGGCAGAAATTACGACCACGGTGCAACATGAGGTTTAAAATGTTGTATACACACTATCTTCTCATTGAGATAATGTACAGCTATATATAAGCTGTGTCAACCAGGGCCGCCATCAGGTTCCCCCCATCGGCTGATGTCGGATAAGGAGCCCGAGATAGGAGAGAATCAACGCTGGCATGTGTGTTTGAACCCTTTACATGGCTGTGGTGGGCAAGGCGGTCCCAGTGAGCATAAGGACACTACAGTGTATTCCTAATACTATAGTGTTTCTTTAAGAGTGCAATAAATACCAAATAATGTGTTCATTATTAAGATGATTTGGGGTATTACTGAACTGATATTATTTAATATTTTACAACTAATCAGCTACTATTTATTTAGTACAGATGAGTGAAAAACTTAACTCTTGTGGACCTTTGAGTGTTCGATATTCGAGGGTTTGTTTCCTTCCTCTGTCTCCAAAGGGCCACTCAGTCACTGAGAAGCAGTCCACTGTTTAAAAAGTATCGCAATGTTTTTTAAAAAAAACTTGTATTATTATTTTGAAATGGACTTTTCCTTTAAGAACAATTATGAAGTGGATGACTGCCGTGCCACAAAACAGGAAATGAAGGGTGGAAAGAAAAAGATACTTTCTCCATCCTGCGATCATATAGTTCAAACTCTTGCAGAATATGTAAACTTTTACTTTATAGTTATGTAAAGGTTATAAAATGCTCTTTCATGTGAGAGAAACTTTCTATTTTAACCATAATTTTCCTTTCGAACACATCCTTAAAGTTAAACAAAGTCAGGAAAAAAAATAGAATGGAAATTTTCCCCTTTTGAAACAAGAAATTATTGTCCGAGAAAGCATTTATTTGAAAATTGAGCCACATCCCCTCTTCTCATTGGCAGGTTTGTGTGATTTATTAACCTTGTTAGGACTTGGGTATACGTGCAATGCAATCGGACTTTGCTTGTTTTCTTCTAAAAAAAAAACAAAAAAAACCCCACTTCTATCTGTTAGTTCTGCATATTTTCCTATGACATATAAGGGGTCCATCCTTGCTAAATCACCATTAAGCTCTGTCATACAGAGCAAAGGGCAACTTTTGACCTGGATGTACGACTGTGGACCTTTTGCATGTTTATCACGAGTTGTGTGCTTGTCTGGCAAGCTTCCAAGCTGTCAGCTCAATACAGGAATTTAAAAATGATAGTCAAATGTCCAAACAGGGCTCTGTGTCACATTGACAATCTGACAAAAAAAAAAAAAAAAAATGAATTAACATTTTTAGGTTCCAGTGGATTGAACTTGGCGTTGTGTTTCCCACTACATTTTGACGAGACTTTGTCAATATATATATCCGTAATACACAAAACCATAAGTATGTGTTTTTTTTCTGTGTCATATGACTCATGGGCAAGTGAAAACATAAAAAATTAAAACTTCACTGTCTTGCAACTTTGTATTATGTACGCTGCTTTGCTTGTAAGAAGGGCATTCAAAATGTTTACACCAGTGGAGCATTTAACTCCATCATGGTAGCTAAGATGGAGGCACCCAGTTGCAGGATAAAGAGGTGTGCATTTCTGCATCTAGCCTTATTTGTCATACCACCCATTGTACAGCGCTATGGAATCTGATGGCACTATATAAATAATAAAATAATAATAATACCTCACAAATACATATTTGTTAAATATAAGGGATAGTAAACATAAAATTGAAAATCCTTGCAAGTGACAGTCCCCCTTTAATTCTTTTGTTAATTAGTGAGCTTTGGTGACACATCCACCAGTAAGAAAAATGAGGTCTCAAGCTGTCTCTGAATACACTCTGACACTCTCTTTGTGATGACAGGTCAGCCTGTGAAGCCTCCAACTAAAGGTTCTCTCTTCTATAGTAAATTGTTTCTATAACTGTCTGAGAGGAAACATAAAGAAACTGTAATAGAAAAAAAAAATAAAAGTAAAAGAATTTATAGATGATTCTCTGCTGAAAAATGTCAAGCTTCAGCGACCATGTAATTGAAAGTGTGATTGCTGTGAATATAAATACGAGTGGTTTAAATGTTAATGTGGGAGAAGTGAACGTTGGTTTATATGATTTCAATGCATTTGTTAGTCATGCACATGTGGGCGTCAGTGAAAGTCTTATCGCTGTTTGTGCAGCTAGAAACAGACAATGTACAGGAGCCATCACATTTTGCATGGTAGTCCTTTGCAGTTAAAAGGTCATTTAAATAACTCGTCCATGGCGGAGATGCTTATTGTTCAAGAATTAAGCAGCATGCCTTTGCACAATTCTGTCACCTGCTAATGTCAACTTGGGCCATTTTTGCCCACATAGTGTTCGGTTCACAATCAACCAGACTAGTGGAGACCACCACGGAAAAAACGGGTCATGAATCGCTTGAAAGTAGGTCTAAAACAGATACTCAAATATGTGACCTGGTTCTCCATTACATAAATAGTTACCTTCCTTTCATATAACCACTTCCTCAATGTCTACTTTTAGCGACAGGGTACTTTTCATCATTATTGACATTTTAAAGGTAATTTAATCTTCAGGGATTAAGAATAGTGTGCTTCGTTATAGTAATATATGTCTCTACAGAAAGGATAGATAATAACATATAATATAAAGAAATAGAGATTTTAAAATCCATTAAAACAACAAAAAAATAGAAGTTTCTACATGTTCTCACTATAGTAGCTAATAATTTTACTGATTTTGATACCGGAGAAACTGACGGAAGCCAAGCACAGAGAGATGGACACAGGTTTCTTCAGGAAGGAAGAGATTCTTTATTGGATCACCGATCGGGACTCAGAGGGACTAGCGTCACCAAAATACAGCAAAGTCTGAGCCCCGGACAATAGTGCAGGCTCCTTATATAGGCATATAACTCCTCCCATATTAAGCTCCACCCGCACATTCTCTTAACCAATCAACACAAATAAGAATTAACTTCCTGTTTGACCGCATGGCTTGTCCAGCACAATGGAGGAGGGGAAATACTATATCCTGTATTCTTGCACATGCTCCGTACACTACTGATCGTATCTTGCCACGTGCAACCAACTGATCGATACGTCAGCATATGCACGTACACATGCCACGTGGTAATCTCGGCCTACTAAATTTATTTTTACCGAGATTCCACCACATTCCCCCCTTTGATGCCTCTTGATATTTTACAATTACTTGAGGCATCACATAACCTTAGTTTTGCTTACACCGCAAGTTACCTTGAACCAGACCAGACTTATCTTATGATGTGAATCTTTTAACACTCATCTTCCTGCATTGGTTCTCCTTGATCTAGAGCCTTATACTTATATATCGCCATTATCTGTGCAGCAGCCTTCCTCTCTGCTATACTTCCTATCAGGCTTTGCACAGACCTAACTACTAAGGGTATAAGACACGGTAGGAGTAGACACAACAGTAAAATCAGTAGGACTCCACCTACCACTGCCTTAAGCCCTCCAAACCACTCATACCAGCTACCAAACCAACTACTTGGATTGTACCCTTTCCATACTTGAGTAGGCACATGCGCTAGTTTAACCATATGGCTAGTAAGCTCAGCTATTGCTTGCCCTTCGTCGTCTATTTGAAGACAGCAATTGCTTAGGTTAAACTTCCCACATACACCTCCCTCTACTGCCAAAAGGTAATCCAAGGCTAATCTATTTTGGTAGACTGCTGTCCTCATCCTGGTGTTATGCTTCGCTAGAAGATTGAGCGCTTGTGATGTCTCATTTGTGATAATCTCAACCACCGCCTGTAATCTTATAATACGGTTGAGCATATAAATAGGGGTTCTATAACCAAAGGTACCATCCTCAGCCCACGTGGCTGGCCCATAATAATCTATAATACGCTGGGGAGGCCATTCATTATCTTCCCAGGTGCCTATCTCTATGGGTCCCCTTTTCTTCCTATGATTCACATCATACACTTTAACACCTAAAGTCTCACCTGTTTCAATCGGTAACAAGAAGAAGGATGGTTTGAGCATACCCAACACACATGCCCCTTCCCAGTCCTGTGGCAGCTCCGAATAGGCTTTCTTACCACAGATCCAGTACAAATTTGCTGGGGCTCTCCAGGTAGATGTGATAGATAGATCAAACCACACATCCTTTAAATTGGCGTATCTAGCAAACGGGTTTGATGGTTCTGAGACATTTGAAGCCGACCACCAAGTTGTATTCTTTGTATCATCATCATAAGCTTTTTGCCCTAGACAAGTTAATTCTCCTACAGAAGTATTATACATTATTCCTTTCCTTGCTATGCAAACATAACCTATGATGGAGGTCTTTAATCTCCACTCAGATTTACCTCTAACACTCATATGATAATCGGCTTGTGTAGATATTAATTGGTCAACTGCCTCAGAACCGGACATTACCTCCTTTGCTTCCCAAGGCCATTGGTCTCCCATGTTAGTACCTCCACACACATAGCAGTTGGTAACATTAAGACTACCGGCAATACTTTCAGCTAGATCAATGAACAGGTTTTTAGCGTTATGGGGGATCTTATTATCTATACTCATCTCTTCATAAAAGGAATGGTATACTTGATGAGTCTGGGAGGATACCGTATCAGTCTCTATTCCTATAAACAATAATGTCCCAGGATCTAAACCCGTCCCGTATATCTGAAACCCAAATAAATTGCCATACTTATCTAGGAACTTGTCGGGGTTATTAATAAGTATATGGACTGGGTTGCATTCCATAGACTTACAATAAGGGCTAGTCGGCAACTTAGTCACTATCATGTCTTTGTCTACTGTCTGTCCCCAAGTCGCCCACCCCACACAAGACCAATATGGGCAAAAGTTATAGTCTTTATTTGGGCATCTAGGACTCACATATTTATTTTTACTACTGGGACAAATATATTTATCATTAGACCCATACGTCCTCTCCCATCTAAGATCCCCACATACATTCCACGGCTTTCTACCACTCGATATCGCTTTGCACGCATCAAATAGCAGAACACCCGAAGAATGTACGGATTCTAACACCGTCTTGTTAATTAGGGTCCCCTGAGGATCTCCATTCCTGAGAGTCAACCAAATTGTACGAGGTTGATACTCCGGACTGAAGCACTTAGGTTCTCCTACTCCTAAATGGCACACACTATAGTCTATATTTAAGTATCTACATCTCGATACATCTCCTTTACACTCGTATTGTGAATGCCAAATTAGGGTTTGGGAAATATGGTTACCTGTTCTCGTAGTCTTAATGCATACCTCACAGCTAGGAGTGTCGGTACCTCTACCTTCCTGAATATAAAAACACATGTAAATAAACACAATCAAAAGCACATCTTTCGCCGTCATCCTCAGTCTTCGTCCGTGCGATGGAACCTCAGCTTCCAGGATGTGAGGGCTGCAGGGAATGGAGTCCTGCTCGTCTTCACAGGTGTCCCTTCGAGACTTTCCTGGCTTATACACTATGTGTTGGTAAGAGGACAGGCTTTATTATGGCCTTCTCACTCACACCTGTAACAATAAAATTTGTAATCCACAATAATTCCTCGTTACTCCGACTGAGTAGTGCGTTTCAACCGGATCTTGCAGGGATTCTCTGGATCTGCTGTAACTTGCCAAGAATCGACTGCTGCTGGTTTAACCCTGGAGTGATGTATCCACGGAGTCACTTCGGCTACTTTTATCGCTGTAGGGGTAGACAAAAGAACAACATAAGGACCTCTCCACTTGGGCCCTAACGGTACATTATTCCACTCTTTAATCCACACTTGGTCTCCTGGATGATAACTATGAACAGGGGGATAAATATTCACAGGTAATCTATCTTGTACCCATTTCTGTACCTCCTCCATAGTCTTACCCAATTCTACAACCTGCTGCCGAGTAATTCCTTCTCCCAACTGACTCAAATCCCCCCTTAAGTTACCAAGTACGGGAGGTGGTCGTCCATACATAATTTCAAAAGGAGAGAGGCCCATCCTTCTGGTAGGGGTACTGCGGATTCGCAATAGAGCTATAGGTAAGAGAACGTTCCACTTAAGTTGGGTTTCCTGACACATTTTAGCCAACTGGTTCTTAATAGTTCTATTCATTCTCTCTACCTTACCAGAACTCTGGGGTCTATATGCAGTATGAAGCCTCCACTTTATACCAAGCATATGAGTCAGTTGTTGTAGGCACTGGTGAACAAAAGCTGGACCATTGTCCGATCCTATAGAACAGGGTAGTCCATATCGAGGTATTATTTCTCGTAGCAGGAATCTTACAACTTCTCCTGCTTTCTCTGTACGAGTAGGACATGCTTCTACCCAGCCTGAATAGGTGCACACAATTACCAGCAGGTAACGATGTCCACCCGATTTAGGCATCACTGTAAAGTCTATTTGTAGATCGGACATGGGGAGTCCCCCCATAAACTGGACTCCTGGTGGCTTTACTGGTCCTTGTCTTGCATTATTCTTAGCACACGTTACACATCTGCGTACAATGGCCTGAGTCAAGTTGGACAATCTTGGTATGTAGAAATGTTTCCTGAGAGATTCTTCAGTACTGTCTCTCCCAGAATGTGTCCCGTTGTGATAATTTTGGACAATTTCTACCGCTAGTGATGCTGGTATGACTATTCTTCCATCTTCTAGCTGATACCACTTGTTCTCCAAATACTTTCCCGGTTCAGTCTTTAACCACTCCTCTTCTTGAGCTGTATAAACTGGAGTCCATTGGGACAGTGGAGTTGGTATTAGAGCAGCTATATGCCCCACATACTCCTGTCTTCCTGATTCAGCAGCACGCTTAGCTGCACTATCTGCCATCCGATTTCCTTTGGTTACATCACCATCTCCTCTCAGATGCGCTCGACAATGTATGATACCGACTTCTTTCGGCTCCCACACTGCTTCCAATAGTTGTAGGATTTCAGCTGCGTACTTGATTTCTTTGCCTTCTGAATTCAGTAGTCCTCTTTCTTTATACAAAGCTCCGTGGGCATGAGTGGTTAAAAACGCATACTTAGAGTCCGTATAGATATTTACTCTTAAACCTTCAGCCAATTGTAACGCTCGTGTTAGTGCTATCAATTCTGCCTTTTGTGCTGATGTTCCTTTCGCCAGTGGCCGAGCTTCTATCACCTTGTCTATTGTTGTTACTGCATATCCTACTGCCGTCGGTGTAATATTGAACATCGGGGTTCTGGATGGGAAAATCACGAAGATCTGGTCTACTTGAAAATACTTCATCCATTACTTCCAAACAATCATGTTGACTTTCAGTAGGTTGTGGCAAAAGGGTAGCTGGATTTAAGGTGTTTACAGTCTCTAAATGCACTCTTGGGTTTTCACACAACATTGCTTGATACTTGGTCATACGGCTGTTACTAAACCAATGATTTCCTTTGTAATCCAACAACGTCTGTACTGCATGTGGGACTCGTACATAAAGTTCTTGACCCAGAGTGAGTTTATCGGCTTCAGCTACTAGCAGGGCGGCTGCAGCTACGGCTCTTAGACAAGGTGGAAGTCCGCTGGCCACTGCATCCAGTTGCTTAGACATGTAGGCAACAGGTCTTTGCCATGATCCCAAGTACTGTGTCAATACTCCCACAGCCATTCTTCTTTGCTCGTGTACATATAAGTAGAATGGTCGTGTGTGATCAGGTAGACCTAATGCTGGGGCACTCATCAAAGCCTTCTTCACATCTTCAAATGCCGTTTGCTGTTCTTGGGTCCATAAGAAGGGGTCGTGCTCTGTACCTTTGATAGCTGCGTACAGAGGTTTTGCTAGTATCGCATAGCTGGGAATCCATATCCTACAGAAGCCTGCTGCCCCCAAGAATTCTCGCACTTGTCTTCTATTCTTGGGTATTGGTATTTGGCAGACAGCTTCTTTTCTCTCTGGCCCCATAATCCTTTGACCTTCAGAGATATGGAATCCCAGATACTTGACAGTTGGCAAACACAACTGAGCCTTCTTTCTGGACACCTTGTATCCTGCCTTCCAGAGAATGTGTAGTAGATCGTGCGTTGCTTGCTGACAGATTTCTTTTGTAACTGCTGCTATCAACAAGTCATCTACATATTGTAACAAGACACACTCTCCTGGGATGGACTCGAAATCCAATAGATCTTGACTTAGGGCTGAACCAAATAGGGTAGGTGAATTTTTAAACCCTTGGGGCAGTCTTGTCCAAGTCATTTGGCGTTTTGAGCCCGTTACAGCGTTCTCCCATTGGAAAGCAAAAATACATTGACTTTCTGCGGCAATTCGGAGGCAAAAGAAGGCATCTTTGAGATCTAAGACTGTGAAGTAAGTAGCCCCGCCCGGAATTAAAGCAAGCAGGTTATATGGATTGGGTACAACTGGATGTATGCTAACAACCGCATCATTGACTGCTCTCAAGTCCTGCACAGGTCGATACTCATCTGTACCGGGCTTTTGAACAGGCAGCAATGGGGTGTTCCAGGGGGAAGTACAGAATTTTAGGATACCATACCGTATGAACTTATCCAGATAGGATTGGATGTTCTTCTTAGCCTTCTGCGGGATGTGGTATTGTCTTAGGCTTACTGGATAAACCCCAAGTTTTAGTTCAATTTTTATAGGTGGAATATTGCGGGCCAGTCCTGGTGGGTTGTTCTCTGCCCAAACTCCTGGTATGTTAAATAATGTCTCATCACTCCTAGGGTTTTGGCTAGTCAACACTGTATAAAGTCGCCACTCTTCTTCCTTTGGTACGGATAAAGTCATAATACCTGAAGGTCCATTAAACTTTAAGGATGTTGTTCCATTTGGTAGGAACGTAATCTGCGCTTGTAATTTTGATAGCATATCACGTCCCAGCAATTGGACTGGACATTCAGGCATATAAAGGAATTGGTGTTTTACTACGTGGCCTCCCAATGTACAGAGTCGACTTTTAAGAACCGGTCTTTCAGCACTTCTTCCAGTTGCTCCTATCACAGTAATAGTCCTTCCAGATGGAGGAGCAACTAGATTAGTCACCACTGAATGTTCAGCACCAGTGTCGATCATGAACGCGCTCCTTTTTCCCCCTATTGATACATCGACCATAGGCTCCGCTCGACCAAGGGGGATGGAGCCCGGTCGGTATCAATAGTCCTCCATGACCGTGTCAGCCAATCCTACGAAGTCCCTACCTTCTCTATCGCGGGACCTTTGCGCTGCTGGAATATACCTGTCTTCCCTAACACTTCCTCTGTTCCCATTACTCCCTCTATAACCATTACTCCCTCCGGGGCCTCCTCTACCTCTCGCTCTGCCTCTAAAGTTTCCATAACCTGTCCTAGGTCTGTCTTTCTCAGACTGTTCCCTTCGCGGACACTCATTTCTCCAATGCCCTTCTTCCCTACAGTAAGCGCACTGATTTCTACTTAGAGGTTCCTCATTCCATCTACTATCGCCTCTATCTGGGCCCCGTCTATCTACGCCTGCGATCGCTACCGCTAGCATATCAGCCTTTTTACGCATCTTGCGCTCTTCCTCTTTCTTACTTTCTGTATCCCTGTTCATATAGACCTTATTTGCTACCTCCATTAGTTGGGTGATGGACATACCTGCAAACCCTTCTAACTTTTGTAGCTTGCGCTTAATATCTCCGTATGCTTGGCTGACAAAGGCGGAGTTAACCATTCGGGAATTGTCTGCGTCTTCCGGATTAAAGGGGGTGTACAAGCGGTACGCCTCCAATAATCGGTCATAAAAGACACTGGGCGCTTCATCGCTTTTCTGAATCACCTCAACTGTCTTCGACATGTTAATGGCTTTCTTTCCTCCGGCTTTCATGCCAGCAATTATAGCGTCTCTATAGGCTCTAAGTTGAACCATATCAGCACCATTTACGTTCCAATCGGGATCAGTGTTGGGATAGTGTGTTGCGGCCCATGCTGCTGGATTAGCTTGGTTCAAAGCACGGGCTCTATCTTCTAATGCTTTAATGGCTGCTTGATTTATTCTTGTCCTTTCCTCATTGTTAAATAAAGTCATTAGTAACTGCTGGCAATCAGCCCATGTCGGATTGTGCGTCTGTACTATTGAGGTGAACAGATCAGTCATGGCTTGTGGTTTCTCAGTATACGAGGAATTATGGGTCTTCCAGTTTAAAAGGTCGGTAGTGGTAAATGGGACATATACGAAGACTGGGTCAGCGTGTGCCATTTGTCCTGCGGCATCGATATAAGCTGACCCGGGATTTAAGCGAAGAGGCATCTGATAGTGCTTTAATTGTTGGGCACCAGTCAACTGTCGGGTTTGGATGGGGCTACGTAGGGAAGCGTCAGTCATGGGTTCCGGTCGGGGAGAGATAGGGTATGGGGATGTGGGAGGTTGGTTTTGGGAAAAGGTAGTGAATAGAACACTTCGGGCCGAGCTAGATGAAGCTTGACCGGAAGTCTGAAGTGGCGCCAAATCAGGATATTCGTTTTTAATGGGGGTGGGTTCTGGTTCCGGAAGGGGAGATTTAGTACGAGGGGGGGTGGATCCTGTACTGGAGGAGGAAGCGGAAGTGGATGAGGGTAATGAGGGGAGGGGTGCAGGGCTTCCTGCGTTTGCGTCACTTCTTCTTAACGGAAAGTAAGGGGGCGGCAAAGGGATCTCGGACTCAGGGGGCGTGTCCAAAATGGGCCTAACACCAGTCCTAGTGGACGAACAAGTCCTAGCTACCATGAGGCGACACTGCTCCTCGTGGCATGTCTGGAGCCATTTTGGCGAGTCATTTACGGCCTGTCTCCAACAGTCAATATAAGGAAACTGGCCGTAAAGTTCAGGCCTACCTGATACAGCCACGTGTAAGCGCTGTACCAGAGTTGGATCCAAACTGCCACGTGGCGGCCATGCCGCAACCAAAGTAGGCCACTCCCTAGTACACAAAGTGACCAAACGTACAGGAGACATCTTTACCCCAAAATCACAAACTTTGAATCCCTTTTTAAAATTCTTAACCATACATCCTAAGGGATCCGGAATCGTTGACTGCGACGCACCCATATTTAACAATGGAACGTCGTCGACAACGAATACTATACACGCGTACTTATTCAACAGTCACACCCGTTTCCTCTGGCAACAGCACCACGTGGTACGGTTACCAAGTGAAACGTACACAATAACAATAATCACCCAGGGAATTCCCGTACACACACAGCTGTTACACCAGTCACTATATAATCAATATTATGCCCTTTGGCGTAACTATACAGTCACCCACGCTATAATTCTCTATATACGAATTACCCGTCTATAACACACCCCAGTAACATCGTCTTTTACAAATAGCGGTTACAGTACGGTTAGCATAGGTCAAAGCACAAGTTAAGGTCACAATACAATTATTAGTGGTTATGGTGTTAAACATGCAATGGACGACAATGATTAGTACTTATTATACAATGTCAGTAAATATACAGGGTTATGGTACCGTGCACTATAATACAGCAACACACTATTAACACTCTCGCTAGACGGCTGAGCTCGCGCTATCTAACAAGATATACACTTTACTAAAACAATCGTTAACACATTTACAATTCCCAACTAAACTATTGGCCAGTACCTTGAATGGACTACCTAAAAACAATCTACATACGTTTTGGTTAGCCACACTGCCCAATCACCACATATATAGCGAGCTAGAGAACCGAATTTACACAGACGCCTCTTAGTCGCACTATCAAAAGTCTAGTGGGTTCCAAATTTACACGCCTTCCCACTTAGCCCAGATAGGATGAGAACTAGCGAACCGGATTTACACAGACGCCGCTTAGTCTCCCGGTCCCTCCGACCTAGCGAACAAAATATACACCCTAGAACGCTAGTCTAGACAAGACACCGGTGTCCGGCTAGGGCTTATTTTACACCAGAGCGCCCTGCCTGACTAACCAAATCAAACGGTCTGACTAAAGAGCGTTCGATCGAGCGGTGCGCCTTCGCTCCTTCCCTCCGACAGAGGGGGCAGATACAGATTCAAAAACCCCTTTGGGCCTACCGCACAATCGGTATACCCCTAGCGGGTCCTGCCGTCTAAAACAGCAGTTATCTTACCTCCTCGTTCCTGAACCTGAGTTCACACTCATCGACGGGGACACCCCAGCACTTCTCACGTAGAGGCCGATGATCTCCTGGACAACAGACCAGTGGCGCCGAGACGAAGGGAGGTCCACGCAGAAGTTCAGGGGTGCAGCCGTAGAGAACGTGGGCAAAGATAGACCGTCTCACGCCTCTGCCTCTCAGCTACCGTTGAACGATGAGCTTCCCGGCCAATGCACCAAATGATACCGGAGAAACTGACGGAAGCCAAGCACAGAGAGATGGACACAGGTTTCTTCAGGAAGGAAGAGATTCTTTATTGGATCACCGATCGGGACTCAGAGGGACTAGCGTCACCAAAATACAGCAAAGTCTGAGCCCCGGACAATAGTGCAGGCTCCTTATATAGGCATATAACTCCTCCCATATTAAGCTCCACCCGCACATTCTCTTAACCAATCAACACAAATAAGAATTAACTTCCTGTTTGACCGCATGGCTTGTCCAGCACAATGGAGGAGGGGAAATACTATATCCTGTATTCTTGCACATGCTCCGTACACTACTGATCGTATCTTGCCACGTGCAACCAACTGATCGATACGTCAGCATATGCACGTACACATGCCACGTGGTAATCTCGGCCTACTAAATTTATTTTTACCGAGATTCCACCACAATTTAACTTTCAGCTCAGGATGGTTTGCTAGTTGTATCACTGACGTCTTAGAATTATGCCCATTATATTAGCCTAAATTGCCTGTGCTGGTTTTACGGTGATGTTGGTACAGTGTTACTATCCTCATTGCAACACTCATCAATAGGGGAGAACCATACTTCTGGGACCCCTGGCATTTTGATGTCACAACATTTGTTAGAGTAAGGTGTGAAGTTGAGATAAGTAAAGCCAAACCTACCAATGTTTTATGTTTGGTGGTAGACTCTTGAGTTAGCCTGTACACATTCAGGCAAGGCATCATTTTCCCATGATACCCTGCTTGCAAAGTTTTTTCATGGGCCACGTAAAAGAAGTATAAGGTTGTAACATTCTGTCGGGACAGGGAAGGAACCTTGTTGCACATTTGGTGGAACTGCACAAATAGCAACTTTCTGGAGATTAGTTCAGGGAGAGATAACCAATAAAATGGCGTGAGTACCACCCTTTAACTTAGAATCTATGCTGCTTCACCACACAACTCAGGCAATTGCCGAATACGAAAAAAGTGTTTCCAGACATTTACTCAATGCAGCTAAAGCCCTAAATCCGATCTATTGGAAGCAGCAGGTGATACCCACCCTACAGGAGTGACAGGCAAGAGTGGAAAAAATAAATGAAATGGAGACACTCACAGCAGAACTTAACCCCTTAAGGACACATGACGTGCCTGACATGTCATGATTCCCTTTTATTCCAGAAGTTTGGTCCTTAAGGGGTTAAAGGCAACACGGATAAATGTTCTCGGATGTGGCTACCATGGCTTGAATACATGACCATGACGGCTTAATGTAAATGGGGAAAAGTTCCTCAGGATACATAGATAGTTTCAAAGTCATTGTAACCTCTTAAAGCTTAAAAAAATATGAGCAAACCCAGACTGGTAGTGTAGGTGTCTGGGTGGGAGACTCCTTTATTAACTTATCTGCTTACTTATATATAGCCAATATATTTACACCGGGCTGACTTGTTAGTAATGTAGGCGGACACACCAGCTTTTCAGGCTCCTTTTGGGAGGAACCAGTGACGTGATTGCATCACTGGCCCCACTCCCTTTACTCTCCTCCCACTGGTGTTCCGATTCTGAAACTGCTGATTGTGGGAGGTTTAATATGATGTTTAAACTTGACTATCGCTGGCAATAAAATTACATGAGAAAATTACGAGTTTTTAACAGACATTAGATTATGCCCTTATTTGTAGTTTTATTACTGTAAATAACATAAACCCCTACGTCAGAACAAACTCACATTCAAAGCAAATTTATAACAAAGAGAGATACAGAAAAAAAAACCAAGTAAAATACAATACACAAAAACTAATATCAATTATATAGTTAGCTAGCTCTTAGAAAGTGCCTTAAAGGACCACTATAGTGCCAGGAAAAGAAACTCGTTTTCCTGGCACTATAGTGCCCTGAGGGTGCCCCCACCCTCATGGTCCCACTCCCACCAGGCTGAAGGGGGAGGAAGGGGGTTAAACACTCACCTTTCTCCAGCGCCGGGCTTCCTTGGCGCTGGGGACTCTCCTCCTCCTTCGGTCGTAATCGGATGAATGCGCATGCGCGGCAAGAGCCGCGCGCGCATTCTGCCAGTCCATAGGAAAGCTGGCGTCTTCTCACTTTTTAAAATCACAGTGTGAAGCGCAGAAGCGCCTCTAGCGGCTGTCAATGAGACAGCCACTAGAGGCTGTATTAACCCATTTTGTAAACATAGCAGTTTCTCTGAAACTGCAATGTTTACAGCAGGCAGGGTTAACCTTAGATGTACCTGGCACCCAGACCACTTCATTAAGCTGAAGTGGTCTGGGTGCCTATAGTGGTCCTTTAATGAGCAAGTATGTGTGTGTCTGTCTGTGAGTATGTGTGTGTGTCTGTCAGTGTGTCTGTATGTGTGTGTCTGTCAGTGAATATGTGTTTGTGTTAGCGGGAGAATCAGATTTGGCACAGGGTGGTAGAGGGGGGTGCTGTGGTTTAGTAGAGGGGAGTCTGGGATTAAGTAGAGCGGGGTGCTGTGGTTTAGTAGAGGGGGATGCCGTTTTTTTTAATACTGTACTTTTAAAAATAAACCTAAGTTTCTATGAACATTTATGGTATTTCTTTTTTTTTGTGGCCCACATAAACTTAAACCTTGTTTATGTGGCCTGATCCAGACTTTGAGTTTGACATGCTTGGTTTGACATGCTCTTTTAGACCTTTATATAAAAGACAAATCCTGCATCAAAATTTTTAATATAAGAAATCGTATAAACTATCAGTAAAAGAGAAATATAGCCGGGTTGAGAATGATCTATAAGAAAGCATGTTGAGAATTCAGAAAAGAAGTGATATCGAATGGCGTGACCCAAAATGAGCAATAATGAAGCTTCACATCAAAAGAACTTCCAGCCTTTTAGGTCAAATGACTGACATGCTTCATAACACTGAGTAAAATATCACTGTAGTGTATTTGTGTTACAGAGGCCTCTGGCAAGTTTAGCTTTAATGTGAACAGTGTTTTAGTGTTGTATGGAGTTTATCTGGAGGAAAATCAGTCACACTGCAGCTTCACCCTCACACATTATCAATGGCCCGTACACACACGCATCTGCATTTGCTCTTTATTGTGGAGAACTGTGAAAAGTGACCTTTTTATTTTAAACCTGACTGCAGCCATGTTGGACCTCATGCTGATACGGCAGAGAAACGCTATAGCTAAAATAGATTTTAATGTTCTATGGAAGCCTTCATTCTATATGTATTTCTATAACCATATAGAGAATAGTTTAAATTAAAGGGACACTGTAGGCACCCAGACAGAGGTGTAACTAGAAATCACTGGGCTGCGGTGCGAAAATGCGCTGGATCCCTTCCCAAGTATCTCCCCTCCCCCAGTCCCTCCATGTGTCTTATTCCCTCACCCCCAGCCCCTCCATGTGTTTCATTTCTCCCCACCCCATCTCATGCGTCTCATTCCCCCCAGCCCCTCCATGCATCTCATTCCCTCCTCCCCAGCCCCTCCATGTGTCTTATTCCCTCCCGCCAGCCCCTCCACGTATCTTATTCCCTCCCGCCAGCCCCTCCTTTAGTCTCAGTCCTTCCCAGCTCTCTACCAGATAGCCACTGGAGGCACTTCCTGGCTATTAATAGACTTTTGGTCCGCTAACTGATGCTGCAGGTCCTCACGCTCTGCATGATGACATCTAGTGTCAGCTATTTCCACATAGAAAAGCCTTGATTCCATGCTTTCCTGTGGGGAGAGCCTAAATGATAAGCATTAGTGCCCACTCGTGGAGCGACATCTAAGGAGGAGGAGCTGTGACCCTCGGCGCTGGAAACAGGTAAGTAAGTAAAGTGTTTTAAACCCTTTATTCATTTATTTACCATCAAAGGGGGTGTGTGCGAGGGAGGGTGCAGGCAGAAGGGAGTGATAGTGCCAGGAACACAGCTTTGTATTCCTGGCAGTTTAGTATCCCTTTAAATAGATCACAGCAAACTCCCAGCATTCCAAATGATCAAATGGGGACTCTTTTATGTAAGGGGCACAGTATGTGTGTCTGGGTGGCACAGTTTAGGTGAGATTATGGCATCCTGTCAAGCAGTTATCTGATAAATATAAAGTGAAAAAGGCCAAATAAGCTTTTTCACACAAACTCATTTCGAAAAACCTATATGAGATGTACATCATTTAACTGCTGTACGTGGTAAATGGTAAAGATAAAAACAGCTGACCACTGTAAGTTAAACCTGTCTCTTGCAAGAGAAAGATGTCACTTTAGATTACACACCTGATAGCAGAATTTAACATGCATTCAGTCTAGACGTGACCAGAAAATAATATAATGTTGAATTAATTGTAACCATTGATCGATGATATTTCTGTACATAAAATAATCCTATATTTTTGTAACAATTTTTTGGTTCAGTTCTAGTACAATAAGTAAGTTTAGTAATATGCGACATAGGTACGCTATATATAGAAATGACACTTGGTTTAGTCTACAAACAATTCTGTGGGACAATTTGGATAAATGAAATAAAAACAATAAAAAAAAAGAGGAAAGGGCTCTAAACATCACTAAAATTATGATATGTGCAAACAACACCAAGTAACCTTAACAAGTGAATCCATGTAATTCAATTAATTCAATTAAAGGACAATTGACTGTAATCACATTATAAGAAAAGAACAACAAAACAAATAACAGACAAGTAAAATTAATAACAATACATGAAACATCTTGAAAAACTTTAAAATACATGCGCACATGCTCCTATCCCACAAAAGTCTAGATTTTGCCCGGACAGTTTTGATTATTTGGTTCTGTCCCACTGTCCTGATTTAGTTCCCTGGTGTCCCGTATCCGGGGTCATCAGTGTAATGTCTTTGGGCAGCACATAGCTAGGAATAATTAGACACATTCACACTGTTCAGTAGCACTCCCTGCATGGTCCTGTAGGTTGAGGGCCAACCAGACAGGTACCACCAGCCCAAGCTCATACCTCCCAATGTTAGGAGCTATGCATTCTGCAAGATCCACATGGAGATTATAGTCCAGTAACCACATATAATCCATTAGTATCATCAAAGCTCTTAGTTGTCTATAACCTTCATCCTGTGATGTTAGTATAAAATTACCCTATTTTTGTCATTGTGTGATATTGGTTTATGAAAAATGTGTATTTATTGATGGCCTACTGTGGCATTAGTCTTTATTTTTTATGAAGATCATTGCTGCCCTTTTAATAGGAAAAAGAAAATATAGATTTTTTTTCCTAAATTAAATTTGCTGGCCTTTTCATAAGGTAACATAAGATACAAGTTTGTATTTATTTTATTTATACATGATACTAATATGAATAATGATGCACGAATGATATAAGAAAATATAATTTAAATTGTGTTATTATAAAATACATTTCTAGACTTAAGGCTTTTTAGAAGAGTGAAATGAGTCAGAGTTGACACTTTCATTTTACACATTGTATTATGGTCTTTAGTATCCTAGCAACAAAGAAACACTTGGTTATCCAAATAGAGCGAAGCCAGGTTTCAATGAATTACACATATATAGCGAGTTTCAGGATTAGTCTTCGCCTTCAACTCTATAATTGCATGAGCCAAGGTAACTTATTGGACAGGGGCTGCGTTTGGACGTACCAAGCTGCCCAGCGTTTCGTGCTACCATTCAGTCATAGTTTCCACTTACATTAACCCGTGAATAGTTAACACATGTTTTAAACATTACTGTGGAAGAGGGTGAGGTCACCTTTTCTGTCTAATTACTGCCACAACAGTCTTCCAAGTTTATTTATGTTATTGTCATAAAAATCCACTGACCACCGCTCACTGTCAGTTAGCCATGGGTTTGTTTTAACTAAAAGAACTGTCTATCTATCTATCTATCTATCTATCTATCTATCTATCTATCTATCTATCTATCTATCTATCTATCTATCTGTCTGTCTGTCTGTCTGTGTCTATCTATCTATCTGTCTGTCTGTCTGTCTGTCTGTCTATCTATTCTATCTCTCCCTCTATCTATTCTGTCTGTCTGTCTGTCTGTCTGTCTGTCTATCTATCTCTCTCTGCTAGTCTATCTATGGGCCTCACAACAGTCCCAATTTCGTCAGGGCAATCCCAATTTTGGGGATTTCCTAGCTCCCGATCTGTCAATCTATCTTCTGGTTTTATGCTGGCACATCTATCTACACACACTTGAAAGTCTGTGTGAAAATTATTATAAACTTTATTAAAAGATGCATAATACAAAAAAAAATAAAAAATTGGTAAAACATCTGTTTTGGATATATTAGCAACACTGTGAAATATAACTACAAATCTATTAGGTTCAGGCAATCGTATACTTGCTTATGTTAACCCAATGAAAAAAAACAAAAAAAAAACTACATTGAATTGTTTTCCAATTTCTCTTCATAAAGGGGAAATATATTTTCATGATACCAATGTGAATATTTCTTCAATGTTTGCCTATTGGTTATAAGATGTAAATTCACAAACAAACTAATCATCACAGAGATTACACGTCCATTTTGTCTCCATTCATAAAACAAGGTGAGAATACAAAATTAACCACAGGACTAGTTTTTCTGACCTTTGTCATGATACAATCTGTGATTCTTACAGACAATTATTTATTTTGTAACATTTTTAATGCTTGGCCTTCCTTAGTTTACCAGTTAAAGTTCATGCTGTTAATATATTAGATATTACATAGTGACCTGACATCTCACAATCAATCTGATATCTCCTGGATTATTCTTTTAATGGCCATCAACCTTGAACTTACCTTGTTATTCAGATATTTGCGAGTCCTGGGAGCCCTTCCCCTGATGAGCTTGTGTTACAAGCGAAACGCGCATTGGGTGCGGACACAAAACACGACTGAAATAAATAGATATCAAATAATTAATTTAGCATGTAGAAATGTAGAGTGTGAGACTAATATAGCCAGAACTTTTTTTGGCACCTCCGTTGAACGTCTACAATCACGGTCAAGTACGACAGTGAGGGCATCAGCCAATTTGTCTTATCAGGACTTAGATTTATTGGACTCTATGGCATTGTGATTCGGCCCACTGTGAGAGACTAAAGGGAGTCTGAGCTCTGAAGTTTTAAAGCATTATTCCAAACACCATGGTTGATTTGCAGTGGTCATGGTGGTAGGCAGGGCCGGACTGGGAAAAAAATAAGTCCCGGGCATTTTTCAATCAGAGCGGCCCCCTAAGAAGGGGGCAGGGCCAGAGAGGGTGTGTTTTGTCATCACTAATGACAAGCACGCTCCCTCTCAAAGTGAGCATGTTGGTTCAATGCGCAGAGCCGCGCTGAAGAACTCTGGCATTAGAAAAAGGCCCTGAATTTGTTCTGCGCAGCGCAAGCAAATTTAATAACATGCTTGCGCTGTGTTTGCTTTTAAATTGTCTCTGGTGTCTCCACAAGTGGGATACCAGAGGACAAAAGGGCCAGGAAAGTGTATGGTGCATGTGTTTGGAGCCTGCTTGAGGGATTGCGTGTGTGTAGAGTGTGGTGTGGTATTGTGTATATAGGTCAATTTAATTTGTGTTTGTGGTGTAATATGTGTGGTTAGGGGCTGTAGAGAGTGTGTGTAAAGGGGGCATAGTGTTATAGGGGATGTAGCGAGTGTGTGTATACGGGCTGCAGTATGTGTGTGTATAGATGACGTAGTGTGTGTAGGGGTTGTAGAGAGGGTGTGTTTAGAGAATGTTGTATGTGTTTGCTGACAAGGAATGCAGTGTGTGTGTGTGTGTGTAGGAGTTATAGTGTGTAAAGGACCCAGAGTGTGAATAGGAGATTGTGTGTGTGTGTGTGTGTGTATAGAGGATTAAGAGTGCATATAGGGTAAGGGATCTTGCGTGTATCTGGAGCGTAATGTGTGTAGTGGTGCATTGTGAGGGGTGCTGTAGTGTGTGTATATATATATATATATTTGGATGTATTGTATGTGTGAGGGGCGCAGTGTGTGTGTATGTAAGAGGGGTGCTGTGAGTGAGGGTGTTTTTATCTGCCGTCACATTCTAGGTTTCTAATTTTCTTTGTTAACTCACTGAGGGTTATTTTTATTTATATATATATATGTGTGTGTGGGAGTGTGCTGTGTTTGTGAGTGAGGGTGCTGTGTGTCTGAGGGTGCTCTGTGTGTGTCTGAGGGTGCTCTGTGTGTGTCTGAGGGTGCTCTGTGTGTGTCTGAGGGTGCTGTGTGCGTCTGGGGGTGCTGTGTGCCTCTGGGGGCTCTGTGTGTCTGGGTGCTCTGTGTGTGTCTGGGTGCTGTGTGTGTGTCTGGGGGTTGTGTGTGTATCTGGGTGCTGTGTGTGTCTGGGTGCTGTGTGTGTCTGGGTGCTGTGTGTGTCTAGGTGTGCTGTGTGTGTTTGGGTGCTGTGTGTGCCTGGGTGCTGTGTGTGTCTGAGGGTGCTGTGTGCGTCTGGGTGCTCTGTGTGTCTGAGGGTGCTGTGTGTGTCTGGGGGTGCTGTGTGTGTCTGAGTGCTGTGTGTGTCTGGGGGTGCTGTGTGTATTTTTTTAGTGTGTATTTTTTTAGTAATAATAAAAATAAAAAAAGTCTGGGGGTGCTGTATGCCTCTGGGTGCTGTGTGTGTCTGGGTGCTGTGTGTGTGTCTGGGTGCTGTGTGTGTGTCTGGGTGCTGTGTGTGTCTGGGTGCTGTGCGTGTCTGGGTGCTGTGCGTGTCTGGGTGCTGTGCGTGTCTGAGGGTGCTGTGTGCCTCTGTGTGCTGTGTGTGTCTGAGGGTGCTGTGTGTGTCTGGGGGTGCTGTGTGTGTCTGGGGGTGCTGTGTGTGTCTGGGGGTGATGTGTGTGTCTGGGTGCGCTGTGTGTGTGTCTGAGTGCTGTGTGTGTGAGTGTGAATGTATTTTTTATTTAAATATATTTTTAGCCTGGGAGGGGGGGGGGGGGGATCCGTTCTGCCTGGGTGTGGTGGGATCCATTCTGCCTGGGAGGGGGGGGAGCCGTTCTGCCATCCTTCCCTGGTGGTACAGTGGTGAGAGTGAACTCTAGCCTGCAGGCTAGAGTTCACTATCGCGAGATCTGAGCGTTGCCGTGGAATTACTTCTCTAATTATCTCCAGGACAGAGAGGAGGAAGCCAGGATGCATTGTGGGAAAGTATTGTGGCTGTGAGTACTAAAGTGATACATGTCTGTCTGCTGTTTCAGTCTCCCATTTGGTCCCTTAGGGGAGTGTCCACCAGGTGGGAGACCTGCATAAATACTGGGCAGGTAGCCCTCAGTAAAAGAGATTCTGCTTTAAGACGGGTTGAATGCACGAGGGAACTGGAAGAAATACATTGGTCAATAGTGGGGAAGCGGAACAAATACCTTAAAATATGGGGGCCGTGGCTTAAATTTTGGAATAACTCCCAAGGAGATGATCGGAACTCACCCATCTTAGCTAAGTGATTGACCATCGGTACGTAGACCAAGACTATTACAATCTGGCACTATAGGAGAACCTACTAGACATGATTCAGAGGTTACGAGGCAGAACAATTTCCCACTACCTCCTTTCCCTTGTTACCTCCACTTCCCCCTAGACTACCCCACTTCAGGTTATCCCTGCCATAGTTATACAACCCCTCAAGGAAAGAGCTGCGCTGGGGACACCTACCTCCCAAGTATTTCATCTGTAACACCAAAACCTCTTGGCGCAAACTCGTCCCAAAGCTGGATTGAATGTAAGGGGAAAAGTACAGTATCTAACTATGTGCATTTGTATTGTTCACCCTTTATGTAATACCTGAATGTCCCCCATTCTCTTCTGTACCCCATACTCTTTATGCCTTTGAAAATAAAGAAAAATTTATTTAAAAAAAAAAAAAAAAAAAAAAAAGAGATTCTGCTTGACCCTCAAACCGATGTGTCGTCTCGTTTTTGGGGAAATTGGATTGTATGCTGACTGCCAGTAGTGTAAGCGGATAGTATGCTTTTCCTGTTCGACTGATTCCAGGGTTCGTGTGTTTCCAGTTCGGGAGTTGGTGAATTCGTACAGTTTGCAGTTCGGGAGATTGGTGCTTGCAGTAGCTGCTGGTCTATGGAAGAGGGGATTATCGCCTAAACGGTTTTTATCCCCTTCTGAGCGAAACGGTCCGTTACAATTACAAACACTCATTCTGTACTGTACTAGTATTTGCAATATATAACTACCTGCTTTTAAATAGTCACATTAATTACACTTCTAGTAAACATTATTGTGCACTCTGTATTCCTGCCCAAAGTGGATTGTTATACCTCCCAAAATGTTAAATGGACAACATGGGACACTTTAATTTTAGGGGCTTGAGTGAAGCCAGGGGCAGGGCTGTTCCAAGAAGTTTTAGGTGACACCATACCTCTCAAGTGTCCCTATTTTAGGCCCACAACCCTCTGTCCCTGGAGCTCCATATTGTTGATGTGCCTGAGTATATATATAACAGAGCTCTCCAAAGCAGTTTAGAAATCAGTCGATGTAAATAAGATACATTATTGTGGGTCTTTATTCTATTTTAGTTTTTTTTTTTTTTTTTAAATTCTTTATTTTTTCAGTGCATTTGATAACAGTAATGCAATTTGACCAAGCAAAGGTGAAACAGAAAACAGTGTGTAGCATTATATCACAGGTGCTTGGTTTTTGCGAGCATCGCACTTTTTTTTTTTTTTTCAGAACAATCATAACAGACAGTTACATGTCAGTGGTGCATGTTTGTGGGTATACATGTGAGGGCTGTAGTACTGAACATGTGGCTTGGGTTACTGTGCTCAGAGCGACATGAGGTTGGGGGGGCCTGTGTGACCCCAGTGTGTCTGGAGGGTTTGATTTGGTCAAGCCGGGCGCTTCATGACATCGGTTATTGTGGGCGTTGTGCCAGGCTAGTATAGATGTCGAAGCGTGTGCCGGGACCTAAGTTGTGAGCTAGCTACATGTGTTATGTACATAGAGTGGGTGCTCCTAACCAAGGGAGCTGCGGGGGGGGTGGTGAGTGAGCTCGCCGCGTACCGTCCCTCTCTTGTGCTGTTGTACGTGTGGAAGGGCTGGTGTATCATCTCCCATGGGAGCTATCTCCTGTTGGGTATTCTATTTTAGTTTTATAAAATTTTATTAGTAAGTCACCTAAAATTTCTCAGAACAGCACCGCCCTTGTCCACAACCCTACTTACCCCATTAAAATTAAATGGTCCCTCTTTGTCCATTTGAAATGTTGGTATGTATGTGACACTAATAACAATTTAGACCAACAATAATGCATCTTATCTACACACACTGATTTAAAAATTACATTTTAGAAAGAAATTTACCTTTTCCAAGCCACTCTTATGAATGGGGAGTCACTGATTGGTTGAGAGCGTCAACTGACCGCTTTTAGTCAGTCAGTGCTCGGTGGCACTCTGCGCTTCCTGAAACTGCGATTTCAGAACCAGAATGCCGCCTGGGGGGGAGTTTGAGAACAGTTTAACCCCTTGAAGGAAGATTGCGCCTGGGGTCCTCCTGTCATTGTAAGGCACCATAACTACTCCATTTAGATGAAGTTGTCATGGTGACTAAACTATCCCTAAACATGAAATTCACTTTGACTTCACCCTGAATTCTCAATTTAGTGAAAAACCCTTTGAGCTTCTTAGCACGAGAGAGATTGTGTCCTTTAAAATTATATTTAAACTTTTTTGTTGAAGGATTGGTGAGCAATCCAGTTATATATCTGTAAAGCAATTTGATCGCTTATATCTCTGGCATTCATTACATTTTAATTGAAGGCTTGGAAGATCTCACAGGAACTGCCTGGAGCCTTGTAGAGTACTGAGGTCCACCTCTGATCTGTAACAGGGGTTTAGAAATGCACTGTAAACAGGGCACACGTCCAGTTTTGGAGACAGATTTCTCATCCAAGCAGAGACAGCTGGCTAATTCTTCTAATCAAGCAGCGGATCATGAACCGGGTTTAACCCAGTGTAAATATGTTTTTGTCCAGAGTTTCCTCAGCCGTAGAAAGTGGTGAGTTAGCATTATGTGGATGTACATTTTCTTGGACCATGGCTTTGAACTGCAAATTAACATTGTTAATAAGGTACGACATAATCTTACATGAACAATCGCTGGTGATAGCCCTGCTCAATGGGATTACACTCCAAAGAAAGTGGGGGGGAAATTACAGAAAACTTCATTTTCTTTTAAAGTATATTAAAGATTTATCAGTTTACATATTATTCAGTTCAGACTTGCCACAGCCAGAACACATATTGTGTGGTAGAGAAACAGGTACATATTCAATGACAAAAAAGGGCAGACATTATGTCAATGATTGACAGAGATCCAAGATGGAGGTGGTATTAGAGCCAAATACAGTTGTGTGGATTTCTACATTTAGGATTGGATACAACGTGAAAATCGAAAATGAACGAAGAAGTGAAATTCAAAAGAATGGTACGGCCCACGGGAGAGTTGTGCGAGTCTTGTGTAGGTGCAGGTTGTTCTGCGGCAGATCTGGTGAGGGTTTTAGGTGCAGGTTGTTCTGGGGCAGATGTGAGGGTTGTAGGTGCAGGCCTTTCTGGGGCAGATCTTGTGAGAGTTGTAGGTGCATACTGTTCTGGGAGAGATCTTGTGAGAGTTGTAGGTGCACACTGTTCTGGGACAGATCTTGTGAGGGTTGTAGGTGCATACTGTTCTGGGAGAGATCTTGTGAGAGTTGTAGGTGCATACTGTTCTGGGACAGATCTTGTGAGGGTTGTAGGTGCATACTGTTCTGGGAGAGATCTTGTGAGAGTTGTAGGTGCATACTGTTCTGGGGCAGATCTTGTGAGAGTTGTAGGTGCATACTGTTCTGGGAGAGATCTTGTGAGAGTTGTAGGTGCATACTGTTCTGGGAGAGATCTTGTGAGAGTTGTAGATGCATACTGTTCTGGGACAGATCTTGTGAGGGTTGTAGGTGCAGTCCGTTCTAGAGCAGATCTTGTGAGGGTTGTAGATGCAGTTGGTTTGGGGTGGATCTTGTGAGGGTCATAGGTGCATGCTGATCTGGCCAGATCATGTGAGGGTTCTAGGTGTAGGACATTCTTGGACAGATTATGTGAGGGTTATAGGTTCAAGTTGTTCAGGGGCAGATATGTAGAGCTTTGAATAGAACACTAGGGCTCTAAATTACCTCCTAAATGTTACAGGGAGCCAGTGTAAAGAACAAAAGAGGGGTCAAGTGTAAAAGGAGCATGAGGTCAGGAAATCAGTCTGGTAGTGACATATATTATACATTGTAAGGGTGCAATCTGGGCATGGGCAAAACCAGTAATAAGCAGGGGTCAAACAGAGAAAATCAGATAATGAATAAGCTACTTGCAGAGGTGGAATAACTATATCCCCTTTTTAAGTGATATATTGAGAGTGATGAGATTAGCAATCCCATAAAAACCAGAGAGCCCCTGTTCTAGTCCACTTCTCTTGGTAAGCAAATTTATCTCATAAACCACCCATATGGTAACAGAGCCAGTCTGGCTGTGATCAGTATGAGATGAGGTTATTTCAGATTATGTTTAAACCTCCTGCATTGTCACAATGTCTTTCCATTGTAACCCTATTAGGGCTGATAAGGGTGGGCCAGGGTTTTGCAATGGAGACTTCACCCTTCTGGCACAGACATAGTTAAAGGATGTGATGTTGCAACTTTAAAATGTTCTGTTTTGGAATCACTTTTTATTCTAACCCTACAAAGTTTCCAGTCACATAAATAACGTTACTTGAAAGAAATGATTTCCTTTCCTCTGTGAGCAGCCAAAAGGGAGGGAGGGATGAGGGACAGCTGTAGCAGATATGCAGTGGAAACTCAATGCACTTCTCTGTCTGTGTCTATCTATCTATCTATCTATCTATTTGTCTGTCTGTGTCTGTCTGTCTGTCTATCTATCTATCTATCTATCATCTATCTATCATCTGTCTATCTTTCTATCTATCTGTCTATTTGTCTGTCTGTCTGTCTGTCTATCTTTCTGTCCGTCTGTCTATCTATCTATCTATCTATCTATCTATCTATCTATCTAGCTATCTAGCTATCTATCTATCATCTGTCTATCTTTCTATCTATCTGTCTATTTGTCTGTCTGTGTCTGTCTGTCTGTCTATCTTTCTGTCCGTCTGTCTATCTTTCTATCTATCTATCTATCTATCTATATATCTATCTATCTATCTTTCTATCTGTCTGTCTGTGTATCTCTGTCTATCTTTCTATCTATCTGTCTGTCTGTCTTTCTATCTGTCTGTCTGTGCCTGTCTGTCTGTCTGTCTATCTTTCTGTCCGTCTGTCTATCTTTCTATCTATCTATCTATCTATCTATCTATCTATCTATCTATCATCTGTCTATCTTTCTATCTATCTGTCTATTTGTCTGTCTGTGTCTGTCTATCTTTCTGTCTATCTGTCTATCTTTCTATCTATCTATCTATCTATCTATCTATATATCTATCTATCTATCTATCTTTCTATCCGTCTGTCTGTGTATCTCTGTCTATCTTTCTATCTATCTGTCTGTCTGTCTATCTGTCTTTCTATCTGTCTGTCTGTGCCTGTCTGTCTGTCTGTCTGTTTATCTATCTGTCTGTCTGTCTATCTATCTATCTATCTGTCTGTGTCTGTCTGTCTGTCTGCCTATCTGTCTGTCTGTCTGTGTCTATCTATCTGTGTCGGTCTGTCTGTCTGTCTATTTATCTATCTATCAATATATCGATCTGTCTGTCTGTCTGTCTGTCCATCTGTCTCTCTCTGTCTGTCTGTCTGTTCCTTCGTGAGCAAATTTAGTGAACAAACCCCAAGTATTGGACATTTATGTGTCTAAAAATTGTGAATAAAAGAGTATAACACTACTGTCTATTGTATATATTTTTCTGTTTTACATGTTATATGTAACCACTAAACCATTAAGCACTCCACTTTTACACTTTCTTTCACCTAAAACTTCTTTGTATGCGTTGATATGTCTATTTATGAAATAATGAGATGCCAAATGACATACATGTGTAATTTACTCTGTCTATCTGATTATCCATCTATTATACGAAAAAGAAAACAACACTAACAAAATAAACACGATTACATTGAGATTTATTGAGCAAAGAAAGTCATGTTAGGAAAGAAAATGTCATAACACTGCAAATTTAGATTATAAATAGTAAAGTACTGAGTGACATTAGTGATAGATATAAAACCCATTAAACAGCCTGTGAGTAAGAAAGATGTTATGCCAAATGTGCAGAGAGATGAGGGACAGCTGGAGCAGATCTGCAGTGGAAACTTTGTCTGTCTGTCTGTCTATCTATCTATCTATCTATCTGTCTGTCTGTCTGTCTGTCTGTCTTTTATTACCTGTACAACACTTGTCCACCCCAGTACAGCTCTATCGGAAATATCCTACACTACAATAGGCACAGCCTTTGTATGAATCCCCCGTCCTTATACCCAGGATATACCCTGTCTGTCAATCTAATCTATTATTTCTTGAAAGTCAGGCTAGGAAAGCAACTGCCATAACATTGTAAATTTATATTCTAGTAAATTACTGAGTGATAACTAGTGATAACTAGTGATAGATATAAAACTCATTAAGAAGTCAGTGAGTTAGCGGGATGTAGTCCCTGCTGTTAATGAGCCATTTCCACTAATCCGTTTTAGAACATAACAAATACCGCTCTCTAATGAAGGCATATAACTTCTGCCGGTGGCCTTGCCAGTCTGTTGCATTCATAGTGGGTTTGGGCACTGTGTCATAATTGGTTTTAACAGACAACATGTGATCTTCAGCTTTCCTCACTGTATAACCAGACTGGTGCCTCTGACAACGAATAACTGAATGACAATAAGATGGACCGTGGTACCTTTGGTCACCAGACAAAGCTGCTTGTATAAATAAAAACACAACACCTAGTATATGTATAAAAAGGTCACAGATAATTTATTAAAATCATTAAAATTAATTTGGGGAGTTTACCCAGATGCCTGCCCCCCTACCAGAGGTTCCCAGTTCCACACCTAAACAGCCAGGAACCTCCCACTGATCATTGCCACCAATGATAAACCAAGTCTGAATAACCTAAATACTTGGACAGATCGTGCCCATGACTGTGATGGAAAACCAAAACCACAACCTAAAGGGTTGTAGGGGGGGACAAACCTTCAAAGGTAATTTGAAACTAAAATGGCTTTATGGTTTTGAAATGTCTTTATGGTAATTTGAAACTAAAATGGTTTTATTCTTATGTATGATATTATTTATACATTGTTTTCCTACTCAGATAGATCTATGAATCTCTGTCATAGGTTGTAGGGAAATAAAAACTGAACCGATCATTTAAAAAAGTTATCTATTATAAATAAATGCGAGCTATCTGTGATCATTCCAAATAAATTGTCAATGACAGATTCCTGCAGCAAAGCAAAACAAAAGTTTCTCCTTACTGTTTTTTAGTGAATTATTACCATTTAACATATCTAGTTTTTGGTCACTTATGCGTTTGCATAATAACCTATTAAAAAAAAATCTGGGTTTAAAACAATGTCCATTGTAACAGGTATCTGCAGAAATGCAGATTGATTTCTGAAATAGAATGCCTGTCTGTGCTCATTTGCATGTCAAGCTGGGAATTCTGGGATGCTTGTAAAAACATGATTTCTCTTAGTTTCTGTGCCTAAGGGGGACTTCCAAAAGTCCAACTTAAGATAGGTATATCAGTATTCTTTCTATCTTCGCTGTGTGGAGTTTTATCATGTTGGTCTCACCGCAAATTATCTGGCACCTAGCTAAATATATATATATATGATAATAGATTACAACCACAAAAAGCACATCTTGTTCGAGGTACTTATTTAGGCCACATATCTAACCAACCGCTTAAAACAAAGTTAATTCAAAAAGAACACTTAATGAAGAAAAAATAGGTCAAGACTGAGCATGGAAATATTATATTTTAAGAGCAAGAGACAAGCTGAAGTTTAAAAACCGTGCCAGATTTGGAAACATTCTCTAACTGAGCTAATTTTTCACCTACGCTGTTTTGGCTTAGTATTTGCAATTCCTGATTTAATGAGTAACCCTATGTGTCTCTGTGTGTATAATGTGAAGAGAACGATATTAATGCTCATTAGCATTTGTGTGCGTAGAATCAATGTAAATGCATCTATACGTAGTATCAGGGTTTGTGAATGCGGAGATAGTAGCAAGAGTTTGTGTGAATGCAGGTTTCTTTATTGGTATTTATATAACGTCAACTTATTCCGAAGTGCTTTACAATAATAATAAAGATAATTTAACAATAAATGAGGCAAGCTATTACACATTTTAACAGGAAGAATAGGTTGATGAGGACCCTGATCAGATGAGCTTAAAATCTAGAGGGCAGAGTAGAAAATGCAAAAGGAACCACGTTAGGAACCGAGCGACAGGGTGGGAAAGTAGCAGAATTGGAAGGTGAAAGTAAAGTGGAAAATGGACCTCCCAAGTAACGCTGAGAATTTATAGGCTATTCTGAAGGCTATTCAGGAGAAGGTCACCAGCACCGCTTAGCAACCAAGTAGGTATGAATTAGTTCAAAAATGTATCAGGAGGTAGTGTTGTGGAGAGCTCTCTAGGCAAGTGTTAATAGTTTAAATTGAATCCTATAGTCTACAGGAAGTCAATGTTATGACTGACAGAGGGGTGATATGTGGGAGGAGCAACAGGAGAGAAAACCAATTAGGAGAGAATTGCAGTAATCAATACAAGAAATTGCAAGAGCATGATCCATGGAATTTGGTGACAGACTGGATATAAGGCGTAAAGGTTGCACGGTGTGCCATGTTCCAAACTAGTCAGCAAGTTCTCTGAGAAAGAGAGTGACTTCACTGGTTTATAATCAAATAACAAAAGAAGTAGACACATAAGAGTATGCTGGACAGATGTTTTAACAGAAACAATTCAATGACGTGGTTACGCAGGAGTAGGGGAGGGTTGGAATTCCATGGAAATGGATGTATACTTTTCTGTGAAGCTTCAATAAAGTTTTGAAAACCTTTTTAGAAGGATAACAGATGAGCATTCAAACAAAGACATATTGAGGTAGTTGTACTCTGCAGAATGCGTTGGTGCTGTAAATAGGAATGACTCATGCATGAGTACAGCTAACGCAACGTTTTTCTATAAATGACAATATGATATAGCAGGTCAGAAACCCCACTGAATTTGAAATTCCAACAGAATACATTTGCATCACTAGTGATATTAAATATAAGGCCATAATAATTGGAAAAAATATCCAAGACTAGCTATAATTGCCACTTGGATTTGTCCCTAAAATTTGCAATCCAGATCTTTTTTTCAATACTTAATAATTTATTGTTCAGTGACAAAATCTCAGAGTGACTTTACGTATGGGGTGAAAAGACTATACCTTGGAAAATAAAGCAGAGAGGCAGAAAGATTGCTGTGACTGAGGCAACACAACAAAAACCCAGGAAAGATAACATGGAGGTTGTTGTGATGAATTTTGCAAAAGTGAGTCGACCCGCAGACAACTCAAGAGTAATAAGAGGTTGCCACTTTGGTCACAGTTTCAGTACAGTGCTAAGAGCAGAAAATAGACTATAGAGAGTCAAGAAGAGACTGAAATTGAGGAAGTATTAAGAATTTAGAAGGTAAAATATAGAAGTAAAAATGTTAGAGAAAGGTGAAAGATAATAAGTTTGGTGTGACACGCGTGAGTTAAGAAGTAATGTATTGCAGACATAATAGGACTTTAAAGGGATAACTTATGAAGTTTTAGTGTCTGTGTTGCAGTGCACAACAGGTCTAATGGCACTCAGAAAGTTAAACCGGAATCTGTCAGCATCTGTTTTTCAATGAAATTGGGCCCTGGCACTTACAGGGTTGATCGCTGCTGGTAGATGTGTTTTAACGAATTACTTGGTCCTCTGGCACTCATAGGGTTAACAAGTGTTCTGCTAGCGTCTGTACTGTTGCAATGTAGTGCTGGGTCTCCTGACAGCCATAGAGATTTATATGATTACATATTAAAAAAAACAAAACGAAAAAAAAACAAAACACCAGTGTAAAAATCGAAAAGGAGCAAGCCAGAAAAAACCTCCCTAAATCTGGAAACCAGCACTAATAAAATATCCCAGAGCTGGTTCTGAGTCATCTTATTCAGTGAATTTTAGTGAAAGTCTGCGCTAGTGCTGTGGGCTTTTATTAATCTCTGTTAAATGCTAACACGCAGTGGATGACACATTTAGCTGAATAGCGAGGAAACCATCCCTTGTTTTCTGATACTGCTAGGAGAACTATGCGCTTTGTAAATCGTAGGCCGAGAGTTCTATTTTAGAGGGATTTCAATCCGAATTGTTACGTAGGTGCCCAGCCGATATCTATATGGGAAAGCCAATGTTTTTCTACTTAGGCAGAAGTCTGAAAATAGCATCAAAGTGTGGCTTTGATTACTGCTGGAGCCTGGAGCAGCATCAGAGTGGGCTCTGACGGGAAAACTGGCTCTCTGAGAAGTCAGTGATATTGTCCACCAACCCCTCCAAGGGGTCAGAGGCCATTCCTGGATAAGGAGTATCAGATGTGTTTATGTGTTTACTGGAAGTGGAATGAGAAAGAAACATTGTTAGGGCCAACAGGGATATGCAACTCCAGATCCCTCAACAGCTGGGGACTGCAACTCCTGCTAAGCTCAGGCATCTAGTGTTTCACAGCATCTGGTGTGCCAGAGGCAGCCAATTAATTTCCATCAGGTCTGTAATAGTTTTCTCATAGGAATTCAGTTAGAGAAGACATTATGATTTTTGCAAACGCTCTTTAAAATGTGAAGATGAACTGGGAGCATTTTTGCTATTGTTTTATTATATGCTACATATTATATTTTTGAATTTCTGGATTATTACCCCAATGAGTTGGGTAGATATGTAGTAACTTTTAGGGATTGTGCAGCAACTTGGTCAAATTGCAGTTTCCTGTGCAGTCTTTGCTTCTTCAGACAATTACGAGCTCTTTTAATTTCAATCACCACTTACCACTTTAAAGTGCAGCAATTGGACAAACATTAGTCTAAATAGCAGAGATGGGCCAAGCTGTAGTGTTAAACCAATCAGGAGACTCTGCGCACCATAACCACTTTCATGAGATGAAGTGGTTTTACTGTCTAGAGTGTCCCTTTAATAGTTAATAACATAAAAAAAATGGCCCTGGCTCACTCCTACTCCAGAGGAAAATATCTGTGGCTGCCCATCACGTTTCATCATTAAAATATTTTATAAGGGGGTAAAAAAATACCCATCTATGAATGCTGGAATAAATGTACTATTCAGGAAATGGTAGGTGGTAGAACCTATTTTATTTTAGCTTTCATGTGGTTAGTTTCTTTTTTTAATTTAATCACACGTGGTTGCGTACTCTCTATCATATTCATTAATTTGTTCTCACAATAAACATCAAATAAAAGAGATCACTTATACATTACTTATACCTCATATATATCACTGCAAGGGTGAGTTTACACAGGAAGTAAACAGCCCACATGGTGTTCTTAGTGCTTATGGAAACTGAACTAGTTCTGTATTTTTTAATGCACCATTTATGTTTTATAGTAATAATGTGTCAATATGTATACCTCGGAGTCGGAGATCACAGCGGATACATTTTTCATTTATTAGCTGTCCAGCAAAAATGAACAAATGAGTGTAATTGCTTTGGATTCTTGTTTGTAGTTGTAAGATTAATATTTGGAGAATTATTACTGTTCTGTGTTTTCAAACTTATACAAAATGCAAAGCACGTAATGAAAACTTTGCTGTGGGTCTAGATTTTTGGAGTGTACTATGCTATATGCAAAATAGAGGATGTAGGTCATATGGTCTTGTGGCCATATTTGTTTCCATGACCCATATCTACAAAGTATATATTGCACTACGGCACGATTCACAGAGTACATATAGCACATTGCATGTTACAATGATACATACTCGTTATTACTAAAAGATCAGCCAGAGACATCGGGTGTGGAGGCCATTTTGAATTAGAGAAAAAGAAAACAAATGAAAATGAATACATTTAGAAACATCACTGATGAGCTGTGGAATTATTCTTTATAGAGGCCTAATGATACATGATATGTTGGCAGTTTTGGTTTTCAGAAAATGTTTAAAAAACTTTCAAAATTCTTATCTGGAATCGCTTGTATGAACAATGTAAAACCTCAAAACATAAAAGCATATAGAAAAGGAGTGACTTATATAAAAGAAATGACCATCACAAATCTTTCGGCGTTGATACAATTGCTGAGACGGAACTGTGAATGAAGTTGGGTTGAATGAATTTGCGGCAAATTATATTCTCATCATATTATCGACATTGCTATCATATAGAGCTGTATGTGATACTGATATTCAATATGCTATGTACACATTATTCAGCATATACTATAGTTGAAATAGCCTGGAAAGTTCCTCAACACGGTTACAAACAAAATTTATAGAATCTGGCTTTTATTATTATTATTTTTTATTATGTTTATTTATCTGACTTTTCTTACATTTTATATAGGGCCCAATCCTAGATTAAAATCCTTCAGAACAGAAAAATATTGATGTAACCATAAATTCACAGGTTAAAGAATTCCAAGAATGTATCTACAGGAATTGTTTATTTGATGATCGGCCTTCCTTAAACCGAAAAAGAATCATGAATATACATTACATATACATATTGCAGTACATAATTCCTCCTCAAAGACTGATTATGATATATTTTAGCATGCATTATGTTCCCTTCATTGTCTGACAATGCTCCAGTCTCTGTAAAAACAAAAGACGAGGCCAGACATAATTTAGGACACCAAAAAAAAACTATTTTTTGTTGTTGTATTTTTCTTTAAAAAAAACAATAATAGATCTCTATGTAGTCTGATAAACAGGAGTAATAGTCCCTGGAATAATTTAACAGCAAATAAACCACTTAAAGTGGCAAGGGGCAAAATGTCAGATTTCACCATATATTATTATTGTGGTACCATAAGATGCATAAATGTTTTGTGGACCCAGGACATACTTGAAAACGAGAGAAATCTCAATGTATCCTTCCTGGTAAAATATTGTATAAATAAATAAATAAATGATAAATATGTCCTCCCAAGATAAAAAAAATATAGTTATTATAAAATTTGTAATCCATCTGTCAGCAAATAACCCAATTGCAGTAATAATTGATCCATCTGTAGCTCTCCCATCACGCCTACAAAGAGTTCTAGAACTGGGGTATATTCTAACAAAACAGTAAAGGAAGACAGATTAGGTTTGATTACTTTTATTCACCATCTGAGGTGAAAATACTATATTATAAATCACGGAGTAAGTAGGTACTCAACTCGCTTTTGAGATTTGAGTATCTTGTAAGAATAATCTTTCACCCTGGCACAGATTGCTCCAGATATGACTCAAGACTTCAGTTTTGGCTGGCACCTTGGAAAATAATCCAAACAATGAGGTTAACTAAATGATAGCCACTGCACATCTCCCCTAGAACATTGCTTACAAACCTCACCTTGTAGAACGTGCCATAGCGATACTGATAAACTAAACTAATGTTTGTTTGAAAGTTACATTTTAGGCACTACAGTATATTATTTTTTAAAACACAACTCGTCTTATGATCAGTCGAGCACGTAGTTTGCGTCTTTGCAGCCAGTAGGTGGTCTTTGGTACTTTTAATCCAGTTTTTTGGGGGGGAGGGGGCGATTCCATTTAAAAAAAAAAAAACTAAAAGTTTTCTAAAGCTGCTTAGTGAGTTAAGAGCAGAACAGAGATTCACATTTAGAGGAAACAGCTAAAACCTGGATTTGATTTTCCTCATCCAGAAATGCACTGTGACCTTGCAAAGAGCCTGATGGATCACATCACTGACTTTTGGCTCTTTTAGAATTGAGCCTTTCCAGCAGGCCCTGTTCTGATGCAGATCCAGACACAGATTATAATTAAAACCACACTTTGCTATTTTCTGTGTGCTGAATAACTTTCTTTTTCTTTAATGTGTAAGTCTGTCTACTCGAAAAAAAATGTTGTTCATAACAACTTTAGCCTTTCAGTCATGTATAAAACCCCCTTTTCTAAAACTCGGTATTTTTTTAAACATTCAAAGTATAAACTTTATATAGTAGTAAATGTGCACAGCGTCGGTCACTTCCCCCTCCACTCTCTGTTCGGTTTACACCATCAATCCTGCGACCTTTGCCCTTTCCTCTACACATCTTATTTTATAACACATACTGATGTGGATCTGAAAACAGGTACTGTTTAAGGTTTGGGAGGCTATAAACCTGAATCACTCCATATGGCAACTTTGTACAAATTAACAGACAGACCAGTCTTATTGAGAAATGTTTTGGATGAGGCTGAAATTTAGGAAAAAAAAACAAGACCTGAGAAAAAAGATTCGGAAAATAACAAATGGCCCTGAGAAACACTACTTTTGAAATAAAGGTTTTACTGTTGGCCAATAGGTAGTTGTCGCAATGTACAAAGAACCTCCAATTGTCGCAATGTACAAAGGACATACCCTTTCAATGAATTCCACACCACTATCTGCAATCAAATAAGAAGTAGAAAATAGCCCAAATTTTTTTTAAAAAAAAGGAAGGTCTGATGACGAGTTTACTTTGAGACCAAAACATAATTTCTTCAATTTTCTATTTGACGCGTTTAGGCCTAGTTTAGCTTACATTTATGTTTACCGTTGACCATAAGACCTTGTACCAATGCACCGATAGATCCTAACCCAGTTCTCAAGACATGCCAACAGTCCAGAATTAGACAATTCACAATACTGGGCTGTCGCTGTGCCTTCAGTACTGGAGTCGAGAAGCAATGCTAACTATATAAAATGTAACCATTGCTGTTTATGGTTTTTTGAAAGTCCCCAAAAGACCAGAATAAGATGAACTGATTGGTGGATCATATTCCTGGTCTGGGAGGGTTACCTTTTCTGAGGCAGCAGAACTTTGAAGAGGAGTATCTATTTTTTCTTTTATTTATTTGAATACATTTATTTTAAAAATGCATGATCTGTGAGTTGCACAGATTTGGGAACAGTAGACGAGGAGAGAACTGGGTGCTGTCATATAAAGTTGGTGTCACAAAGAACGAGAATTATGTGAAAGTAGAGAGAGCTGTGTTCTGCCAAGCTAAAGCGTAGGTCCTTCCGACGAAGAGAGAAAGCTTTGCTCGGCCAAGCATAAGAGAGTGGGTGCTTCGGAGGAAGAGGAAGAGATGTTGTCTGCCAAGCAAAAGCGTGGGTGCTTTAGTGGATGAGAGAGACCATTGCTCTAACCAGCAAAGGTGTGGATGAAAGGAGAAAGCTTGGTGCTGCCAAGCAAAAGTGTGGATGCTGTGGAGGAAGACTGCGGTGCCCTGCCAAGCAAAAGAGAGTGTGATGTTGTGGAAGAGAGTGCTGTGCCCAGCCAAGCAAAATTATGAGTGCTGTGAAGGACTAGAGCTGTGCTCTAGAACAAAGAAGATCTGTGCTTTGCCAAATAACAGAGTGGGTGCTGAGGTTGGAGAGAGTTGTGAGTTGCAGCGGAGGATGGGGGTTGTGCTATGACAAGTAACAGGCCAGGTGATGGGGAGGGAAAAAGCTGTAAGTTGAAGAGAGAGGAACAGAGCTGTGCTTTGCCAAGTAACAAATTGGGTGCTGTAGAGGGCAAGGGAGATAAGCTCTGCCAAGCAAAATAGTTTGCGCTGTGAACAGAGAGAGCTGGTCCTGAAAAGCAAGAGAGTGTATGCAGAAATGGATCAGAGATCCATGCACTGCCAAACACAACAGTAGGTGCTGCAGGGGCATAGAGAGTGAGTTGTGTTCTGCCAAGAAGAACACTGTGTAAAGGGTAAAGGTAGATTCATACACAATCATATATATGGACGTGTGTGTACTCCTGGACGCACTACGTTTCTTTGGGTATGTTCCGTTGAAAAGATGAAAGTATATTACAATTCCAAATGCTTCTGCAAAGGTGAGTCATCTGATGGCGATTGCCAATTAGCAGTATGTGTCAGCTATAAAATGGGTCTGAAAGAGAGAACACTAAAATAAACATTATTTCTAGTGACATGATGCATCTGACAGCAGTCACAAACACTTTAAAGTAAGTTAATGTGTCAAGGGAGCCAGCAAAGATGCCAAACAGTCAATACTCACCAAAAGGGACAGGCAGACACTTCTCAGGAAAGGTGCTAAATACCAAACAGGCAGAGACATTAGATAGCTGAAGGATGGAATCCATGGTGCCGTTTCTAACTATTAAATATTGGGAGGAGTCCTTTATGGTACTGGCAGACATCTTCTGTTTGTCATTAGGTGCAATGAATGCTTTTATGTTTGTACATGGAATGTGGGACCATTTTACAGGATCCTGGGCACCCCAAGATGCATAGACTGTCATCATGGCTCCCATATTATTATTATTATATACGATGACGATGACCCTGACGATGACGATGTCTTAATTACAAAACAATTGCAGAGTGATTTCATGACCAGCAGGATGTAGTCAGAAGCTTTGCATTTCTTTGACCAGATCTAACACCCATGAACTTTAATGGGAAGTTCTAGAATGCAGAGCACAAAGTACAATTATAATTCAATCTTTTTAGATCCAAGAGTTGGAGGAGATCCAACCATGAATGACTACATTCACAGAAAGATAGAAACGGTTCTCAATGAAAATCAATTTCAGTCCTTAATGACTCTTATCTCTTATTCGGTTCTTTGTATGAATACATTCTTGGAATTCCTGTTTAATTTTTATTGCCCATTTGATAGACAGGAAACAAACATATAGTAAGATAAATAGGCAGGGAGACAGACATTAAGATAGATGTACAGACGGACAGTTTTCAGATGTTCATGATTATCTAAGGGTCTGTTTTGATAAGGAGAAAAATTAAAAAAAAACTTCTAGAGACAGACACGACCAATGTCTATTGTAAAATATTATTCCTGTATCAAAGCTAATGTGAAATGGATCAATGGCAACCAATTTGTAAGGGGGAAAAAAATAGAAATTCATTTTACACTCTCTGTAAAAAACAAAAAGGAGGGTTGGTAGGAGCCAAGTCTGATTCAGAATTCTTGGCTGTCGTTCCTTTCAATTTGTGGTTATTTTTGCCAACCGCACCATCCTGTATATAACTCAAGTACTTTCCGAAGGATTCAGCCGTAATCAAGGCATTTCCATGTCTAAAGTTACCCAGCATATATTTTTTATGTTTCTCTTTATTTTTATGCCAGTATAGAACTTATTCTTAATGGGATCCATTAATTCCGACTCTTCTCCTCTGACCCACAAAAAGCAGGATAATACGGACATCTACTTTAAAGAAACAGTAATGCCTCGGTTTAGGTTTTGCTTCGTATAAAAGAGCACATTTTGAGAGCCTCTACAAATATGTTTTGAGAAGCTTAATGCATGTGGGTGTGTGTTTCTATTCTTATTGATTATATATACGTATATATATATATATACACTGATCAGCCACAACATTAAAACCACATTGTGTAGGTCCCCCTCGTGTTGCAAAAACAGCTCTGATGCGTCAAGGCATGGACTCCACAGGACCTCTGAATGTGTCCTGTGATATCTGGCACCAAGACATTAGGAGCAGATCCTTTAAGTCCTGCAAGTTGGGAGGTGGGGCCTCCATAGATCGATTTTTTGTTGTTCCAGCCCATCCCACAGATGCTCAATCAGATTGAGATCTGAGGAATTTGGAGGCCAAGGCAACACCTTGAACTCCTTGTCATGTTCCTTAAAAGTTGCAATTTTTGCACGGTGCATTATCCTGCTGACAAAGGCCACCAGGGGACACCACTGATATGAAGGGGTGTAGGTGGTTTACAACAAACTCTAGGTAGGTGGTAAGTGTCAAAGTAACATCCACATGAATTCCAGGATCCAAGGTTTCCCAGCAGAACATTGCCAAGAGCATAATTCTGTCTCCGCCAGCCTGCCTTCTTGCCATAGTACATCCAGCTGTCATCTATTCCCTAGGTAAATAACACACCAGGTTCTAAAAGAAAACATGATTCATTAGACCAGGCCACTTTTTTCCATTGCTCTGTGGTCCAGTTCTGGTGCTTACGTGCCCATTAGAGCACTACTTGGTGTGTTAGGATAGACTGTGCCACGTGTGGTGGAACGTACACAGCCATGAGGGGTACATGACATCCAGGCATTCATTTGTACCAGGTTGACTTGGTGCTCAGCATATTATCCAGTCATAATTTTAACCCTACATTTTGGAATTCTCTTCATTGCAGTGCACTCTCTAAGCTTACACCTCATGGAAGCACAGATTGAGCTAATATTGCAGATCTTCAACTATGAGCCTGTGGAGATCACATAAGAGTTTACAAACCTTAGCATGACACTGGGAATGTGACAGTGGGGAGCAAGAGGGAAAACAGTGCAGCCCAATGCATGGCTGTCATGCTACCCTAGCAGAAATGGATTAGGATCCCACAGGGTAGTCATGCTTTGAACCCCAGTATGGTCAACTGCATTCTCTCTCCCTCCTGATCCCCCTGTATAGTAGACAGCAGTAGACGTATAGTAGCTGTTCGCCCATCTGCCTTCCACGGCATCATTGGGAAGGCATTTGCTCCTATTAGAGGTACATTGGGGATCTGATGTGCATATGCAGTGAGGGCCATGCGTGCATTCAATTTTCCCCATAGGAAAGCATTGACTTCTTATGAATCGCACCGTCACATGACTTCGTTTTAGTGACTGTGTCAGTGCAGCCGAAGCGCATTTAGTGGCGTTTGGAAGAAAACCACTAGAGGCTTGTTTAGCCCTGCAATATAAACATTTCAGTTTCTAAAAAACTTTGCAGGGCTAAAATGACAGGGCGCACTGCACCCAGACCACTTCATTGTGATTAAGTGGTCTGGGCGACTTTAGTAAAGATTTAAGTTGTCATGGGGGTAGGCGTGTTCCTTTAAGCTGTTTTTCTGGCAAGCTTGGAATTCTCAGTTTAAAACTGCAGTGTCATTAATGATCAATCTTCCAAAACATCTAGTCATTTGTTTCAGCTTTCCCCTATGTTTAATTCTTTTGTGGCGTGTGAAATGGAACTGTTTATAGAGCATAACGATGATAATACATCTATTTGGCTTTTCTTTTTGGCAGAGGATATGGAATCCACCCAGTATAACAGGAAAGCTGTGACAGGAACACTGAAATTGATATTTTCCCCTAACTGTTTTGTACTTCATCACAAAATGTTGCTTTGCAATCAAGGAGAGTGTTTTATAACAAGAAAGGACACTGGAGACTAAAAGTAAGCTATTTTAATACATTGTAGAGATAACAAAAAAATCTAACACAAAAGTAAAAAAAAAAAAAGAAATTCCTACCACTATATGTCCCTCATTTGTTTAAATTCCCCTGGGTCTGCAGTTTGAGCAGTGACATCACCAGACCCCAGGACATAGCTGACATTTCTCAGCTAATCCATGTCCTCTCCGTCTGCTCAGCGGGAATGCTGTAGCCGTCCCACGAGTCAACGTGCATGTGGAATGTGTAGTTCAGTTGCAATCTCTCTTGTGTGGCAAACCTGAATGGAATTACTTCTAGTGAGTTGAGCAAATGCACACACAGTACATTCATTCATGGTTTTTCATGAATGAAACCATTCAAGAACCTATATGTTGGCTGTTGCACACTCTTAGTAAAGTTATAACAATACTAATTCAAGTTACTTAGGAGGTGTATGGTGTGCACATGTCTTACACCATGTGACATACAAGCCATGCTTTACCTGTGATTTATTACATGTATGGACTTAAAACACTGCAGTACTCTGGCAGCACTGCAATGCTACAGAGTTCACGAGTCAAGATACCTGATCCCCCGTATAATAGATGTCTAGAGGCTACTCACCCATCTGCATCCCACAATGTCATTGGGGAGGCATTTGCTTCAGGTCTCAATGCTTCTAATAGAGGAGCATTGAGGATCTGATGCACATATGCAGCGAGAGCCATGAACGCAACCAATTTTCCCTATAGGAAAACGTTGACTTCTTTTGAGCTGCACCGTCATGAGACTGAGTTTTACTGGGTCGTTGCAGCTGAATTGCATCTAGTGGCGTCTGGAGGACAACCACTAGAGGTGTGTTTAATTCATATTTCAGATTTTAATGTCACCAGCAGGCTCAAAAGACATCATAAGACAAAGTAGGGCCTATTTTGTCTCATGGTAAAGTTGACGAAACGTGACAAAAGGCGGAGTTACAACCATCACGTTTTTTTTCACTTCCCCTAACCATCATTATTGACGTCTGTGGGAATAAGATATTGTCTCGCAAAACAATATCTATGTCGCCTCCTGCAGTATCCACCATAATATTAGTGTTGTACTCTTATGTATGTGAGAGAAAAACAGTGGCATAGGCTCCTGGTGGATAAAGACACCATGAGCTCAATCTTAACGATGGCGGCGCCCCCAGGCGAGTATTCTTTAACTTTAACTCGCTTCTGCTGCAACCACAGGCCAGCGCACACAAGCGGCAATGCCACCGTTGGGGTCTTTACAAAATATGAAAGACCCCAGAAGGTGACAGAGCCACTTTAAATAGAACGTAGGGCAGGGCAAGACATAAGGTCCCTAGGTTAGGAGGTATCTAAATTTGCCTGGCTGAAAATGATGTGAAAATCAGTACTCAGTATTTCCAGTGTCCATGATGTTCAGACAGAACACTCAGACTGCTACATCAGCACAGTAGTCACGCCTTATAAACAGTGCTACAAGATTCTGCAATCTTTGGAGTGGTGCACCATTGACGGATTGTTTAGTTTTTTTAAAGTTATTTTTAAAGTGGTTTAGTTCAGTTCAGGTGATTTTTGCAAACTGCTGATGAGCTATATAATAGAAGGAAATGAACCAAAAATGAGGAGCTTGCACCATAATTTGTTCAAGTAAGAAGGAAGTGGTAAGACTATGGAGTGTCCCTTTTTTTGCACAGTGTGTATTTTCTATTTTTCTTTTTCTTGCATAGTGAGGGTTATTGCCTAGAGGCATGCTCCAGGCTGGTGATCAACCACATTTTTTTCTTTATTATGTATTTTTAAATTACAAAAACAAAACAACTCAACAAAAGGAACATTCTACACGAAATGACTGCAGTAAAAAAAAAAAAAATCCCCATTTTTATTCTGCCATAGTGAGGGTCACTGCAAATACGACATGTTTCGCACGTAGGCTTAGTCAAACAAGCAGCTGTTGATATTGATAAGCAACAGGCTGGCAGAGGTTACATACAGCATTGCATATTTGTTTATTAAAGCAAGAACAAAACTTTTTGTGCCATCAAATAAAATGTAAACAATGAACGGAGGAGAGAGTATGTCCCCTAAATTAGTGTGGGAAGGTAAGGTGGAGAGTCTATCAGGTCATGGACAAAGCCAGTCTTGGGGCTAGGGCCACCGAGCATGGAATAAGTTAAATGATACGGAAAGTGATGCTCATATCCGATAAGTGGGGACCAGAGGGGACAGGAGGAAATTATACACAAACATACAGAAGAATAACCACAAAGTGGGGAGAGGGTGTTCTAGTGGTAAAGGAAATTCCAAAAGGTAAATAGAACCAGGAAAAGGAAAAAAAGAAAAACATAAAAAGGGGTGAGAGTGTCGGGTGTGGGAACGCCGTTAAGAAAATTTATAATTTCTCACTGAGAGTTGATTTGTTGACCAAAGATACCAAATTGTGTGGGATGGCACTGTTACAGGCGACACAACCTCATCTTGCCATTGGCACAAGGGCCTGTCTCCGAGTCACGGAATGAAAGCAACTGATGACCAGTCCAGTGTTTGCAGACTGCAAGTGTAGGATGGGTGACATATGTATGTGTTTATATGTTTACTTTTTCACCAGTTCGGTTCTTGACTGCTTAGGCCTGTACCCTTAGAACCCCCCCCCCCCCCCCCCAATAGGCTTGCTTAAAATATTGACTAACACCTTCTTACTGGCAAAGGACATTGGCCTTGGCTTTTATTGAGCCATCAACCAGTAAACCTTTCTTAACAGAAATTCACTTAACTTAGTATAACAGCTGCCATCTGCTGCCTCATAAAGACAACAGTGGCCTCATGTAGTGTGACCATGACCGCTAGCCCTGTATATGGTCTCCATTTAACTGCAGGACTCTTATTCCCAGTTTGCCGGTCTGTGAACGGCTACTTCTTTTCTTTGAGTCTTGCACTGGTCAGGCTCAAGTGCAGCCCTAAAAATAAAGAGTAAAAAAAAAGTAACTACTCCAGCTTCAAGTGGGCGGCGAGTATCACCTCAGAGGAATTGCTGCCCAGGCCCGATAAATGTTTACAAACAATAAATGCATAGGTTGATGGAAATCCGAGCGAATTCAATTTGAATTTCAAATTTTATGCCAAAGAAGCTGATTGGAAATATTCTACAAGTCAGCTAGGTTTTGTGTTTGGCTATTCTGAACTAATACTTAAAATCCACATTGAATTAACTTAAAATTTTTCACAATTGAAACGCCACCGGCTTATTTACTAAAACTGAAACACGAATTGTACCTCTTTAAAATCTGAATAGAAAAATTCACGCAAAAGAATGTCCACTTTAGTGAATAATCCAGAGAGTAAGGTACTTGGCACAGTGTGAATGCTCACACTTGCTAATATGTCCTGGGAACAGTCATTTTATACTGACCAAAAACATCTGTCGTAAAAGCTCTCTGAGTGAAATTTAAAACACCAGGCCGGCTGGATCTCTTTAGGTAACTAAGAGCCCAATTACTGCTCTGGCTGAAGCAGAAGGCACAGCAAACACAGGCAAAAAAACCAAAAAAACCCCGAGAAGACTGGGATATTGTAGGAGCCAAACAGGAAAAGGAAATGGCTTTAATAAGTGTGTATTTACTTCAACCCTTGGCTGTAATGACTAAGGCAGCGCGGTCACATGACTGCCTTCCTTTTGCAGATAACATACCATTCACTTTCCTATGAGTCAGATGTGTTGAGTTTTGAAAGTAAGTAGGAAATTTACTGAAGGACAGCAAAAAACAAATGGAGAGATAAGTGCGGCGACTCTCAGGAAGTGTGCGAAAATAGCCAGCGAAAGAAGAGTCGTTAGAGAAATGTATCTTGCTGATTGTTTTTTTTTTTTTTTAAAACGATATGGTTTTGTTTTCCAAGTTTTTTTTTTTTTTTTTAAAGAATATATTTCAATTCTAATTCATTTTACATGAACTTAGTGCACATAACATTGTATACTGACTGCTTCCCCACTTTAGTTGTTTAATAATAGATATGACAGCCCAAAGCAGCCCAAAAAGCAGCATTAAAATTAGTTTATTATAGGCGTGGCCAAATGGAAGAGACTCGGCTAATGCAGAACAGTAACTTCTTCTTAAAAAGCAAGCAATGCCTCGAATGAGTTATAGTTCTGCATTAGCTGTGGGTCTGCTTCCTGGAAAGGGACGCTTTGAGCATAGTAGGCAATGTAGTGGTTATAGTGTGAGGAGACTGTGCATGCAGTCCCTAGATAATGAGGAAGTGAAAACATGCAAAATATGGAAATATTTTTCATTTAGATATATAGAAAAATATATAAAAGCAAGATTATACATTCATTTAATTAAAGAAACACTCCATGCACTATAACTGTGGTGCCAAAATTGCATGCCTCCCAGCCACCCCGATTTTGTTGAGACAGACACAATTCTCTGGACACGACTTAGTTAGGAGGTGTGGAGTTGCCTCAGCACCCCAGCCTCAATGTAAATAGTTAAACCATTTACTAAAGGGTTGTATTCATTCTTGGGGTCTCCCGGACGCTGTTCGCTGCCCCTTGGCACCTGGAAGTGAAAGCTAAAAGCTCTGGCTAGTAGATTCCATTAGCTCTTCTGAGCTAAACCCTGCATTAAAGGGCCAGATCATTGGCAGAGGACGGCTGATCACTCTCATCCAATGAAGCTGGTCTTCGCTCAGTGTAAAAAGCTTTTGACTGCAGAGAGACAAGGGAACATAAACACTGGTTATAGTGCTTATAGAGTTTCTTTAATTGTTAATGTTGGCTATTTTGCATTTTCCCATATTTTAATCACTTATTATTTTGTTTCATTATGTCGTCAAGAGATAAATTGAATCATGTGTTCTTGAGAAATAGCATAAGGGGTCATTATTATTTTAAACCTAAATTTAGTCCAAAGACAATCAAAATGGAAAAAAAAGCTTGGTGTCAATTCATCGCAGCTTACGGTGCTATGATCCAGCTATTATTTTTTTATACAATTTAAACTCTGTGTCTACGTTTGTTCTCAATTATTAGATTATTAAACAAATTCACGTATTGCTGTGATTGGATTTCAGGACCATTCATCTTCTATCAATAGTAACTGTTGTGTTGCTTTTTTTTTTTTTCTTTTTGAGGAACGGAGTCTGTGATCTGAATGTCACTGATATTGTGTTACTGTATATCGAGGCCAGGCAGAAAGGAACATCAGACATAAGCTTAGCATCAGTGTAAGAGAGAGAAACAAAATATAGGGGGAGCCTCACTTAATAAACTTACAGACACATTTTCACATTTGTGGGGGAATTTTGTTAGATATAGGCATAGGTCAGTAAGTGACGCAGAATTGGGAATGACACATTGAGGCGATATTAACCCCATAAGGACACATGACATGTGTAACATGTCATGATTCCCTTTTATTTCAGAAGTTTGGCCCTTAAGGGGTTAAAGCAGTAGTGGGGATGCTGGGGGAGGATGAGACTTTGGAAGTAGGGGTAACAATATGGGAGTGGGTTAAGGTATTGGAAAGAGAGTGAGATTCTGGAAAGTGTGAGAAATTGGGAGTTAGAGTGAATCTCTTGGGAACAGTTTCAAAGACAAGTGATGCCCATACGCTGGATAGCAAATGGATGAATGGGGGGATTTAAATATTGGAGGGTGTCTGATATAATGAGGAAAGGTTTTACACACAGTCAATTACAGGTTAAATTTAAATAAACACTTTAGTCACCAAAACAACTTTAGCTTAGTAAAACAGTTCTAGCATATATAGCATGCCTCTGAAGTTTCACTGCTCAATTCACTTCTATTTAGGAGTTTAATCACTTTTGTTTCTGTTTATGCAGCCCTTGCCATATCTCCCCTGGCTATGACTCACACAGCCTGCATGGAAAAAAATGGTTTCATTTTCAATCAGATGTCACTTATTTTAAATGTTTCTATCTTCAGCTCTGTAAATTGAACGTTAATTACATACAGAAGGTTCCTGCAGGGTCTAGCAAGCTATTAACAGAGCACAGCATAAGAAAATCTAATTGAAATAGATTTTTTTAATAAAGGAAGTTTAAACATTAGATGAATCTTTATAGGAAGTCTTTAGGAAGGCTGTGTAAGTAACATGAAGGGAGGTGAGACTAGGGCTGCATAAACAAAGTGATTTAACACCTAAATGGCAGTGAATTGAGCAGTGAGATTGAAGGGGCATGATCTGTACACCAAAACTGCTTCATTAAGCTAAAGTTGTTCAGGTGACTATAGTGTCCTTTTAAGATAAGGAGCACTGAGAATTATGGAAACACATTATAGCCAAATCCACAACATTTTTGTATAAATGCATAAGAATAATAGTTCAATACTGTACAGTAAGTTTATTGAATGCTGGTCCATAGGAGCAGGTGGGTGGTGTCTGTGGCAAAAAAAATAAAACTTTTTTATTGGCATTTTAACGACAACCGATAGGTGTGTCTGTCATGATAATATTTAAAATGTGGCACTTTAAGTGTGTGAGTAGTTTGAGGCTATTCTGAGAAATTTGAGTTGACTTACTAATATATCTTATTTACACATACCAATGTCTAAACACATTTATTGTAGCTTAACCCCTTAAGGACCAAACTTCTGGAATAAAAGGGAATCATGACATGTCACACATGTCATGTGTCCTTAAGGGGTTAAATATTGTTTGTGTTCGTAGAATACATTGCTCGTGTGGACAGCACATCTTTAGATAAGAATCTGCCCAAAGTCATCTGGCCCTCTGGACAGACATGGTAACCAATGGGTAGCTGTTCAGCTTTTCATGGATTGCACATTAGGCTGTGCAAACATCTGTGAACTCGCAAAATTCTCAGAGCTTAGTACCAGAATGCAATGAAGATCTGGTAACATGTAATCAAAGTAAAAATGATTCTTTATTCATACGGGTATTTCCTTATTACCGCCATTTGTAATATTAAACCTAGGGTTTAGGGGGTGGGTCTACCCAAGGGCGTGTAAAGCTTTGTTGACAATGGTGGAAGTTGTAGTGTCCACAAGTTTTATCGGGCACCCCATTGTACCCCCACTTTCTCAGAATGTAACAGCACACACTATTACCAGTAATACAATAATTACTCCATCTTTTACAGTAAACGTGTGCGCAAATCCTTTACACCTGCGACAAACTAATACAATTTCTGTTAATCTAAGCCCGAACAAATCGACCTGGATCGATATGTAAATTATGGATAAAACGATTTGTTTGGACATAGATTAACATAAAGTTGTGTTCATGTCACTCTAAAAGCCAACCAACAGCATTGATATCTCTATATTACATTTTTGCCCTGGCAGGCTTCCTTGGGATTACTGATCCTTCATGTCTTATTAAGATTACCCTCCAGCAGGTTAAAATAATATGACTAATAATAAGGGCATCATGTGAATTTAGGTCCGTTATAAGGGGAAAATAAATAGCCAGGATGGTATGAGTGTTTTCTTTAGAGGAGTTTATTGCCTTCCTGTACTTCAAACAACAGGGCAAGCAGGCAGTGAACACAAGGCAGCTTCTAAGATAAACCAGATGTCCCCAATTTAGTGCAGACTCCATTCTTAAATTTTAGCATAAAGACCCCTGCCTCAACAATTGTCACCAGTGCTCCCCCTCCCCGTCAACCCATGCTTAGCACATGTCTTGAGTCAATTACATCACCAGATCTGCAGAGATCAAACATTCTGGAAGGAAGCTTTGCTGTTCCAAGAGCTTTTTTGATTAGGTGTAAGTTGGCCTGTTGAAGTTTTCTGATCTTCCTGACAGTTATGGAAAGCGAGTGTGAAGCAGGCTTTTTATCACAATGGAAGTGTGACTAGGGACCTGTGTAATGGTAGCACAGTCTTTACTCTTATCAATAGGGTGGATTGCTATTTTTGGTCTAGGCCTGTACATGGGTGAGAAACTGTTGGTCTACCAGTTGTCCTAAACAAAAACTCTCATTATCCTTTGTTAGCCTGCAGAGTTTGTTATTCTTTAACAGTCGTGGTGCTAACTGTAACAACTAGTCGATGTGTCTGTGTCCACTGTGTGCTATATCAAAATATACAGATTATATAATATATCTAAAAAATGCAGGATAAATTTGTATGTCGCTGCATGCAGGTAAAACTCTACTGGGCCAATATTGTTTGTGTTCATAGAATACATTGCTCGTGTGGACAGCACATTGGTGGAGTCACAATATTTAGATAAGAATCTGCGTTAAATCCAAAATATGTGGAGAAGGTAGTCTGTGAGGACAGACAAAAGTTTAACCATTTGCTGCCTCTTAATTGTTTTTCATAAATATAGAATATTTAAAATTAAAATACAATCAAAAGATAGACGCACAGGAGGTTCTGAGAAACTTTATGTGACATACTAATAGAAATGTATGTAACTAAAATGTAATTTAAAACAAGAACACTTTATAAAACAGACTTGATTTCCTTAAATACACAATAACGTGAGTACTATTGCTGTGGAGCTCTGTTACACAGTCAGACACAACAACACTATGGAGCTCTTAGAAAAGAGGGGCAGAGGGATTCGGGCCCAATATAGGGGTTGCTCCTCCTAAAGCGAGACACTTGGGAGGTATGAGATAATTTTTGCATAATATATACAGTATATAAAGTGTGGGGGACTGTTTTCATGTACTAAAATGCAATCAGATCATTTTCTTGTCCTTAATGTGTTGATAAACCAGGTCCAAAAGCTATGTGTTCCGTTCAGTGATGCAAAAAACATTACTTTCACAGACAATATAATCAATGTGATATGTTTTACTGTTTTGAAACACTAATATTTGTGTTCAGCGAAGTCTCCCCATTTATAGGGTTTTTGAATGTTACAGGGTAAAATATAAGGCTTGATTTTCCGTTTTTTCACATTGAAATTTTCCAAATTGGTTATGTTGCCTTTGAGAGTGTATGGTAGCCCAGAAATGAGAATTACCCTCATGATGGCGTATCATTTGCGAAAGAACACAACCCAAGGTATTGCAAATGGGGTATGTTCAGTCTTTTCTAATAGCCACTTAGTCACAAACACTGGCCAAAGTTAGCGTTCATAATTGTTTTTTGCTTATGCACAATCAAAATTCCACCACTACGGTTCTAATGTATACATACTCAACTCTGGCTGCTGGTGAAGTTTTAAAGATGGTGGGGGAATGCCCACACGGTCCTGGTGAGATCTACCCAATTAACCACTAGAGATTAAAGGGACACTATAGTCACCAGAACAATTACAGCTTAGTGTCCCTATTTAGAAGAGACCATCCATATTGTGGGCCAAAATTCCTCTATCCCTCTTTACTAGGAGCTCCATATTGCTGGTGGGTTCTTAGTGGATAACAGAGCTCCTTGGGCAGCTAGTATTCAAGACTGCTAATCTCACTCTGTGCCGATTGCTTAGACCGGAATACCATGCTGCCACTTATTAATTTATATTAGTAATTGTTGTCGTGCAAATGTTTGGATAGGGAACAAAAGAAATATAATACATAACAGAGCAGTTAAAATGAAAAAAAAATATCACTCTGCCAAGAAACACAGAATACTCCACCACAAACGCATATATTATTACTTTTTAAAGTTCTATAAAAAAAGTTTACTTTTAATAAAAACCTTCCATTAACAAAAACCCACTTTCAATTTGATTTATGTAATTACACTCATTTAAGAATGGGAATAACAAAATATAATCAAATAAACATCATCTGTAAATTGACAGAAATATATCGTTGGCTTGTTTTCATTAGGAAGAGGAATATTTTACTTTTAATAAAAGCCATTTCCCGAACGTTTCCCCATTTCGCGGTTCACTCTCTCACCGTCATCAAGTTTCAGCTGAGAGTCGAACCTTCCAAAAATTCTTTGGCCTGGCTTGTCAATGGTAATAGCTTTACCATACACACTCTTTTCCTTTGATGCGTCTTTAGGCCTCGGATATACTGTGTCTAAAGCTAAACTCTCTATATATCTCACTTCACAATAGAATGTTGTCATCTGTTAAATATCACTGTGAATTAGCGTGGCACCCAGTGCTCCAATGAAAACACCAATTTAAAATATAGCTTGTGTCAAAAATATCAGTAGATCAATTATCGGCTTGTTTGAGCAGGACTTTTTTTTAACACTTGTCCCTGTCCCTTGTTCGTGTTCACCGTAACTTTCTAGACATTTATTTTTCTTTTGCTAAGGTCTGAAGACCACAAGAACAGCAGTAGTAATAGTTATCCATAATTCATTTTTATGAATCTCTGTATGTGCACTAGGTAACTTTGATCACTCAGGCAATAAATTAGGGACCAACTGGGGGAGTCTACATTGGCATGTGAGTACTAGATTGTTCATGTGCCCAAGACTGGCACGGTTAAGGGAATGATTGATTTTCATGTATTTCTATTACATCTTTTTTTATTGTTGTTATTTGTAAAAAGAATATATATATAATTTCTGCAATGTGGAATTGTTCTTTTTGGTCCATTAAGCAACAAATCTATTTATCAGATGTGCGTGGAGCCACTGAATGAACCCATTTTCGTGTAGGTGTTTTTCGAATAGAGTCGCGCACACTACCCACTCTAATCACATGTGTGCCACCGTGACTTGAGTTCTCTCTTAGAGATGGACGGTAAGTTGGGGAGTTCAGCGACGTGCACATCTAAGCAGAATGGGCACCTTACAACTATCGAGACAGCCAAGGATGATGTATATATTTTATTCTTTGACGTCACAGAGAAAAGGGTCAGGCTCATAAATGCAGCAAGGTTTGCAATGCGCTGCGATAAGCAACGGTGTACGAGGATACATGTATACATGATCTTCTTCCACCATAACCACTGCAATTAACATATGTTTTTTTGGTGATTGGTTGGTCCCTTTAAAGTTACCACTAAATCTGACCTGCCCTCTTCTCTTAAAACAAGTCCTCTTCTTCTGGTGGAACATTCTGGACTCTTGCAGACAATTTACATTATTAAAACAGATTTGGTGCCTACTCAGTAATTTATGCAAGTTTATCCTACAGTGTATTTTTTGAAATGTGTAATATAGATGCAATGCAGCCGCAAGCGTGGTCGTAATTAGCCATGATTCTCAAATTCAACAGCATCGGAAATATACTCTGTAGATGCAGCAATGATACGCCTCGAAGTACTGGGAATTTCCTAGCGGGATCCAATGAAGGATGTAATCAGCTCAAAATTTTCCATATGTAACTTTAACCATAAAGATGGGGTTACTAAATATATGTTGAACATTTAATTTCCATGTGAATTATTACAGCAGTTGAAATTTCATCCAGAGAAGTCAGACAGTACACAGATGTTTTATTTTTCGAAAAGCACGAAAGCTTAAAGAAAAGCATAAAGAAACACAAAAAATAAAAAATAAAAAAATTCGAAGAAAAAAAATACATGTAACAAATTAAATAATAATACCATACATTTCTACAGATGTGGGATATTGGTGTAAAGAAATATGAAATATCGAGAGGCCTACGAAATTTAGATGAGTTCTTTATTTTTTTTTAGAAATTGATTATGGTCAACAAACTGAAATTAAACAATCAGTATACGCAAGTCACCACCTACATTGCTCAGAATTTAAATAGATTTTTTTATATCTGGTATTGTTTGTTAAATCCTTTAAATACAAGGAGGTACGTGGACAACATATGACACTACAATCTAATGTTGGTCTGTAGTAGTGTGATAGATCATTTTCTTTAATCATGTACTGTGTCTCCAGTGGGATATCTCTTTCTTCCCTACTCCTCCAACACATTGTCAAAGAAGGGCAGGGAGTATTGATATGGCATGATATGATCTAGCCATTAGCTTTTACCAGAAGAACCAAGAAAGTGAGGAGGAGATATGTGATACTGAATAAGCAAATACTGTATCTTCTCTGCCTCTGATTAGCAGAATATGCACATATGGATCTGCCCCAAGTAGTGGAATGTATGCTACATGGCAGCTTAATTTGTGGACCTTATACATACATAAGGTGGAGCTTCTAAAAGTAGATAAAATTCGATGTAAGTCTGAAAATAAAAATGCAGAGCAGTAGTGCAATATTGCAATAACAGATGTAATATATATACACAAGGAGTCATAATGACATATGACTCAAATGGTGCACGCCTGTGGACACTTATAGGATGTCCAACTCCTTCTTCAAGTTGTCTCCCTGGGGTGTACCTAGTTGAACCTTCAGGCTGGTGTACTTTGACCCATACACTGTTGTCGTTTGTGGACCGACATCCATTGTGACTGGGTCCACTGCCACCTTTTTACAATATTTACATCTGCACTGGGGGTCAACTCCTCGGCTATCCATGAGCTTTTACCATGAGTCCTGTTAAGGAACTTAAGTGATTTCAAACCAGTACTTCTTTGAAAACTCCAGTTAAAACATTGGAAATCTTACATCTTTACCAACTAACTAAGTCAAGATCAAAGCCAAAATAAAATCCTGAACTATAATATCGACTTAAGAAGGCCAAATAAAAAATATGGAGGTTCAGCAGAACCAGCAGGGTTCCTTGCTTCCTTTAGACTACAAAGTGGGTACAGAGATTCCTCTAGTCCCATGTCTGAATGTCTCTACACCTTTGGGTAAGTGATAAGACTAATTATTAAAATGTGTGTGTTCAGTAATGAGTTCTTAGTACTGATTATGAAATGACTTTGTCGATGGCAAATTCCAAAATCTATATATTTAACCAATAATATAATAATATTACTCGGATGTATGAGTCTTTATGTAAACACAAGTAGAAGAAATGTTTAATATCATGTGATGGAGCTTCCAAGTGCCATTGATTCTGTGGATCCCGTGAAGAGGACAATGTAGAGGAGTTTGGAATGACACAGATGTTTAAATCTGGTTTCAGAATATTGTCTTTTGCGTGATATGTTTCTGGTTTCATTTCCCGATTTTTCCCCCCACAGTAAATAATTGTGATATTGTCATATTATTGTCAGTTCTCATTTTGTCCTAGGTTAACATCATTTAAAAAGACCTCATAAGCGAGAGACATTTCCTTACTATTGAACTGATATTATCGGAACAGACATTGATCTCTCTCACATAAACTAAGTTTCTCATTTGTTCATGCACCTTTATTTCAATGTAAAGCTGCACACTTATCCTTTATTTAATTTCCGTTATATAAAGGGCACTCATCTCTTCTCAGAAGATTGTTTCAATAATACAGAAATAATCTGAAATATTAGGTTGTATACCCCGTTGTATCACTGTATTTTGTGTGCTTTTGCAGCATTTTTTCTGTTTTCGTTTATAAATGAAGATTTAAGAATTTATAGTTATAGAAATATGTGTCCCATTATGCCTCAGTACACAAACATCCCCAAAATTATCACCACATGTAATTCACCACACACCCAATTTTGTCCAGATGTGCAAAATCCGGTGAGAATGATCAAATTCTCATCTATACTTTTCCTTACAGTAATTCAGCCAATCCAACTCAGTCTGTACAGTTTCAATTTTCATGTACATCCCTATACAAAGTATTGGATTCTTAAAGGGACACTATAGTCACCCAGACCACTTCAGTACAATGAAGTTGTCTGGGTGCCATGTCCCTCAGGTTTTAACCCTGCAGCTGTAAACATAGCAGTTTCAGAGAAACTGCTATGTTTACATTAGGGTTTAAGCCAACCTCTAGTGGCTGTCTTCCGGACAGCCGCTAGAGGCGCATCTGCGATGCTGGATGCGAATTTCGCATCCATCACGCAGAGCGTCCATAGTAAAGCATTGAGAAATGCTTTCATATGGACTGTTTGAATGCGTGCGTGGCACTTGCGCTGGATAAAGGTAAAACCGCTTTGTTTTCCTGGCACTATAGTGATCCTTTAATATTCAAAAGCACCAATTTTAGAAAATTCAGGATCAAATGCATCCAGGAGAATGATCATTCACAAATTATCATTCACTTGCTTTTTGTAAGTGAACAATCATTTTTAGTACTATATGACCACAGCCAGTGTTACCAGCCAGCAGGCAAAATGAAAAGTGTTTGGGTGTCAACATTACCCCCATTTTACAATAAGGGAGGTTGTAGACCACACGGCTGGTGTAGGCATACCTACTAAACAGGAACTCGGCAACCAGTGCTTTCTTAAAAATGTGTACCATGGAATTTCAAAATGTTTTATAAAAATGTATTTATGTGTAATGATCTTAATAGAAGCCAAAGAGCTTTCACTCAACTCAGACACAATTAAATAAAATGAACCAGATGTAGTTAACGATTACGGGGCAGCATTCTAAAAGTAGTGCAGTCACCGTGGTAACCAATCGAATGTTCCTTCTGATTGTTCCACATTTAGAACTTTGCCCTATAATTGTAATACTTTCTCCTAGCAACATTACACATTGAGATGCATGTGTGCCCATAGAAGATCCAAATTGTTAGCCTTTTTACGTAATCTAATTAATATAGTATTTTTTGCTGGTCGAGGGTTGTTTTTTTGTTTATGAAATAATCTCTCTGAAAGAAGAACAATTTGCAATTACAATAAAATATGATCACTAGTCTATATTTAATGTGTAAGTGTGCACTGTACTACATGGAAGATGTACAGTAATTTGTACAAGATCGTGAAGCTAAAATGACAACAAAGTGTGCAGTGTGGTTCACATTAATTAATCACCCACTTGGACTGCAAAGAGGTTAAATGAGGATGTATGAGCCATACGTTTTGTTTAGTCTTGTGTCCAATTTAATTGCAGACATCGTGAAACAATTTCCCTAAGGGCTGCCTATCCTATTAAAGAGTGTCCTGTTTTAATTACTTTAGTTCCTCTGTTTGGATTATTAGATTGTACATGATTGTGTATTCCCGCTGCTGACTACATAGGTAATCACCAATTAAACTACTAGTAATTTGGTCCTAGGCTTGTTTTCGGCCTGTTCTCTTAAATAATAATGTATCAGTCTGGGATGTCACTAGATTCCTCGCTTAATGAAGACAAGCTAGTATGTCAGCTATTAAAGGCATGCGGGCTTGGACTTGCCGACAGGGTACAGGGATACATTTTAAGGGAAACGCAAAGATAGAGAAAGTATTTACCAAATAATATTTTGTGCAAGGAAACCAAACATCTTACACAATAAATAAAAATAATTAAAAAAAATGTACACAGTATTTTGGGACGTTGACCTTGCCCCTGGCCTCTATTATGAGGAACATCTGGTTTAAAAGTACACGCTCTTAGCTCTAAGTATAGATTTGGCTCACAATTATTCCAGGGTATATGATTATAGAATAGCTACAGAGGCAAGGAGCTAAGGAGAATTGAGTGAGGAAAGATAAGTTGGACATGACGGAGTCGCTTTAAGTCTACAGAGAGCTTTGGGATTCAGTGGTAAACGTACATAAATTTGCAGGGTTCGTTACTAAGTACATGAGGGACTGCAATGTTCAATAGCAATTTTTTTGAGATTTGCTAATTTCTATTTAAATTAAGAAGGATCCACTAAAGAGACCACATTTTTTTTTTACTGCATTCTATACTAGTTGCTTAGGACTGTCTAACCAGTTCACTTGGAATCAACCTAAATCTAAGTTAAGCTGAGCTGGAAAAATCGTCTTTAGATGGTTTGAATGAAAACAAAGTCTGACTATTTTGGGGAAAATACCTACAGGGTAATCAACAGGTTTATCACAAAACATACTGAAAATTAAATTGAGCTGATTCACTTTAAGTTAAATGTGGTGAGATTTCTAGGAATCATTCTTCTGGTAGCTTGACCTGGAGTAGAAGACATTCTCCGTGCACGAGACTTACAATAAGCATTTCACTGCCTTTTGGGTTCCTGACAAATGCAATACATATCATGTCATGTTACACATTTCACTGACTTCATTTATTTATACCTTCTAATAGTAACATTTTAGTTTGATACAAACAATAAAATAAATTAGTAGATTTTGGAGTGAAAGTTTTTTTAGATCACAGGTCTTACTGTCTACTGTACGATACATTAGCCTGACAAAACATTCATTTTGATAAAACAAGTACTGTGATAATCTGCTTTTTGTATAGTGAGGTGTAAATCACCTTTAAAGTTATAACCTGGACACCTAAAGCACATTAACTTTCGGAATGCGGTATGTGTGAAGAGTGCAGATTGCAATAAAATTTGACACTTTTTAAAATTACCCTGGTTACACCCCCCTGGCTGTCAATTAGAAAACCGTTCCTGTTACTTCCTGGTTTGGTTAGCTCGATGGAGCTAAATTCAAGAGGCAGCAATTGTCCAGGCACCTACCTTGCAAAGACTTCTCATTAGGCTGCATTGGGAAGTCTGGGCAGAGTTTGAAGGGGAGGGTGCTAAGGCAGCAAACTTTTGCAGGTTTTACAAGCTGTTTATAGATATTCCCCCAATTAAAAAAAATGCATAATTAAATGCCAATTATGAATTGGGTATATCTACTAAACAGTGATTTAATTTTTTTTTTTATTTAAATCTACTATCCCAACTTCCAAGGAGTTGATGAAAGAGTAGGGGTATCCGTAACATAGACTGTATCCAGGAAACTTACATGTTTACTCACCCTAGCTGCCAAGGAAAGCATGTGGTGGTAGTACAGGCCAAGGGAAGGACATGGGTGAAATGGACCACTCGTGGTGGTAGGTTGGGCTGTGCCGCTGTTGGATGCCTGTTGCCAGCATATTTTGCATGCTGATGTCAGATGTCCAATATGCACAAAATTCATATTAGACTCCCGGAGAGTTTCACTTCTGTTAGCGCAGAGTTTCATAGCGGAAGAAACAAATAATATGAGAACACTGAGAACGGACAAATGCTTAAAGATACTCAGTAGCTTGCCCTTCGGTATATACCCGCTCAGGTCTCAAAATAGTTTTGCTCACTAGTGCCATTACAGAGAGAACATCTCTGAAGCATATCAGACTGGTCCCACCCATATGGAGAGTCCAGATCCAAAATGCCAGCAAGTTCCCTCTGCACGAGATATACAGCAATCCCAGACAATTGTTTCGGCCTTCTTTGGGCTTCGTCAGTGAGGCATAGCTGATACCCCTCTAGGCACAGTGAGCACAGGGTCCACGTCTGGATTACCCTTTTAACTTGGGGTGAGCCACGTTAATGCATTAAAGCAAAAAAACGAAGAATATGAGAACATATTCATAGTGGAAGGTAGCAAATACAGACTGCAGGCACTGTGACCACCTCAAATCAGTGAAGTAGTCATGGCACTTGGAGTAACTCTTTAAAGTGAATCACTTATCACAGGACTTACCTTACTCTAACCAAAGCGATATCCTGCAAAGGTATCAATGTCTACATACTCATTAGCTTGTTCAAGTTTCTCAGATCAGTTTAAGATCACTGGCAAATCACTGTATACAATACAACTGCTGGTCAAATAATGTATAAATCAGGGAATAAAATGGGTCCTCTGTTTACTGAATAACTGATTAAGTAATGATACTGAAAAAAACCTGAAAAAAAACGCTTGTTATTGATCCATCTAATTCTCTCCATCCAACTCATGATATTATCATTCAAATTATTTTGGATATAATCAGTGAGAAAACTACTGTCAGTGCTACAAGAGACCCTGTTTTGCTGTTTTTAATCATAGATATAAGAACAATACACATTGAAAAGGTTTATTGGCACGAAACCTGCACATCTGATAATGGTAATTATGCTGTTTCTTTTTTCTCTCTATAATTTTATCTATAATTTGCTTTTAATTTGAGCTATTTACACTTAACCACCTAAAATCATTGCTGGTTTAGATAATAGCATGGCAAATTATGCTTTTATTTCTCTTCGATAGTATTGTTTCAGAAGTCTCTTCATTATAATATTAATTACTTCTAAATCCGTAGAAATTGGTAAAAGGACATTCCCCAATGAGATGTACTCTTTAGAATTAAGATCAGGACACTGTTATTATCTATAAACATGGAATAATACATAGGCTCTATTCATACAGAAGATCATTGCTGTCTTTATTTTCTTCTGTTGAATAGAATTAGGTAACAAAGTGTAGAATGGAGGCTTATGTCAACATTGATACTGAATAGAGAGATGGCTGGCTACTTGGTTACCAGGTAATACTAGAATCTCAGTAAGTGAATTAGTAAATATTTGCTGAGCACTATTTTGACCACAGAACGTGTAACCCTTTGGTTGCCTTAGGCGGTAGATGGTTTGGATTTGCACAGTACTGTAAGCAGAGCCGGATTTACCCTGCTTGCTGCCCCAAGGCCAGTTTCCTCAATGCACCACCCCTTCATTTATACATGTATATTAATGCATGTCTGTTATAGTATTTTTTTAATGTAAATTATATTCTGCTCATAAAATATATACACATATATGTACATATGTATGATACTCTCCCTCAATTTTAATGTATGGATTTGTTTTAAATTACACATTTTTCCTTTGTGCAGACCCTTGCATTCTCACACAAACACTCAGAGACCCATGCAAATACACACTGAATGACCCATGCGCATGCACTGATGATGAATTCTGAATTGATAATCCCATAACTCTCTGTTGACAGGGAGGGATTTGGATCTTCTTGGCTCCTTATGAAAACATTGGAAAGGCTAGGATTCCCTAACATACACACATGCCGGCATTCACACTAACCTATGCAGACACACACATTCACTGACACACACACGCACACGCACACATTCACACTAACCCATGCAGACACACACACACTGACCCATGTAGATCTAAGTGGTAATTGTGGGTACTTGGTGGCTGGTCACTGACATTAGGCACCTGGGCTGGGCAGGCTCATTGCTGGGAAGACTGGTGACTAACTAAGTAAATCCTAGGCTGATGGCTGGGCTAGGCTGGCACTGGCCCCTACCTGAGGTAAATTGGAGGATGAAAAGGGCTGTCTAATGTGAGCAGGGTAGAGTAGGGCAGAACAGGCAGGACTCTCTTGGGTGCAGGCTGTCCTGCTGGTCTCATTTTGCCCCCTCAGCCTATATTTACTTGCATGGAACAGGAGAATGAGGTTGCGCAAGGGTTATAACAGTGATGTCATATAGCTCCGCTAACCCTCCTCCGATTGGCCCAGCAGCTCAGAGTTTGTTGCAAACTCCGCACAGCAGACCGGTATCCCATCAGGAAGGAGAACAAGCAGATCAATATTCTTGCCTTGTCCACTTTCAGATGGATGAAACATAAACTAAATTTATCTGGAATTGTGGTGTCTAAGTAAGTATTAGAATTGACATTTGAACGCTGTTAGCAATCATGGTGCAGCTGCATTCAGCCTGGGCAGCAATTCTATGCATGTTTCCGATGATGAGTTTTGAACTGCTTATCCCATAAACCTCTGTTGACAGGGAGGGTTTTGGGATCTTCTTTGCTCCTTCTAAAAACATTGGAAAGGCTAGGATTCACTAACAGCCGCAATCTGCTTCTTAATTTGGACTGCACTTACTGCAAGACGCAGCTAACTTGGAGATTTGTGACTACTGGAGAAATTTCAAATATGTTTGCATTTTTCAATACATACATTTTGTTTTTTAAAACAAAATGGGGTGTTGTCTCTCACAGGTCTGGTGAAAAACCCTATAGACCAACTAATTACCATGTCAAATGTGGTTCACAGTTAGAATACTGATATTAACCATCAGGGAATTAGCATGACCCTTTTCATGAATCGTAGAGGCTCAGTTACCTTGAAGATCACTGTTCTTTAAACTTATTAGACATGCAACCAAGAAATAATTATATATCAAAAACTACATTATTGAAAAACATGCATTCTATCAGTTCTTCATGTCAGGACTTTTTGAAATAGGTAAACACTTTGCCCTTTTTGATTGCTAGGCATGTTTTCTGTTTGTTTTTGATAAAGGGGTCAGTAAAGATGAAATAGTTTATACTAATATTTACTTGGAGCCCTTACGTCTGTACTAAATCTCATATCATATGTTGTAATAGATTCAAACGCAAACATGCGGTTGTGAAAACTGTGCGTCGATGCACATTTTTGTACATTTGTGGTAATTATGTAACCTGCAGAGATATGGGTTTTTCTAGAGCATGATTGGCTTAAAAAGGCTAGTTTACTACCGCTAACTGAAAGATAGCATTTTAGCTTTTTTTTCAGCTTCCCTTGTTGTAAGAACCACTGTTTTCTAGAATGTTATCATTTAGCCACTATCTCAGAATTTTGCCATATCGACAATGTGCTTGTCCTTATCTTTTTGTTAATACACATGGCGGTCTCAGGCAAACGTAGTGCGCTTATATCTTAATCTTGCTGTGTTGGATCATATAAATCAATTCCTTATGATTACATTATAAGCAGAGAATCATGTTGCTCTGTAAGATCACATTTGACAGGTTAAAAAACCTCTCCCATCCACTAATTTGACTATTTATCTGCTTTTAAGCTGTAGAATCTGTTTATGCTGCTTAATGCTTATGGTTAACTGTACATTTGTCCAGTGGGAGATATGGCCGTCAAAGGGCATTCCAGAAAATCTCCTACGATTTGAGTGATTGATCTAATAAGATGCGATTGCCCTCTTGACACCTGTTTTTTTTTCCAGCATTAACTTTACCTTGAAAATAACACTGTACTGCCTCATGTTAATTACATTAACTTTTTTTTTTTCTTTTTCTTCAAATGGTGTAATTGTTTTTCAGTAATGGACTATTTTATAGAATTCTGCCATTTGGAGTTTTTTTTTTTTTCTTCTGAAACATCTTGCCCCTAATTTACAAAAAACTAACTTACATGTACATCTGCACTCAATAGACCTAACAAAGAAACCTTGAAAAAAACAGTTAAGGTCTAGCAATAAATTTTTTTACTCCTGTACTCAATGCCCATGCCCATGCACATCTGCTATGTGAGCATAACACACTATGAAAATACATTTTCCTATTATGAAGTCCCTACTATTTGTGCAGTGGAGAGAAAGTTTGAGTCATTTGTCTCAAACTGTACAAAACTATATTGGTAGTTTGGTGGCTTTCAAAACTCCTGTATTTTTAGAAAGTGGACCTAGAGTTACTGGGGAAGGCCTAGCAAACTGAAAAAAAAAAAAAGAAAAAACAGGTGAGCATAATTGTTTGATTTAGTGATGCACTGTTAACAATAATATCCTAATAACATAATGGGCCTACTAAACTCATCCGTTGACGTCCATTGTTCTGAAGTTGTAGGGTCATAAAATATCAACTTCTACCTCAGGGCTGGATCGGCATGTAATAATGGTAAAGTCCATGGTAAACTGACAATTAGGGATGTTTTCGATAACCCTCAATCATCTAATTTATTTTTAAACTTAGCATATTTTCCATATTTCTTTCGGGTTACTCCAACCGAAACTTAGTGGCAACTATTGGTATGCATCTGTTAAGAGGGAATGGTTGAGCCTACCACTTCTTTGGTGTTCGATTATAATCTAATTCATAGTAATATAATAATAATATAATACATATTAATTCAGGACAAAATAGCAATTTTACATATAGATTGTTGTTCATGGATTTCTAAAAAATTCAAGTATGTAGATGCACACGGTGATGAACCGCCGTCACTGAGTACCATGCCCACTGCGTATTAGTGTGTTTTCCCCTGTGTAATGAATGGTTCTGCACATATTTCTATGTATTTCATGTATTTTGTGTTATATACCCTGTTGACCATTCGGGAGCACTTATGCGAACGGAACACGTCCGTCCCCTGAACGTGGACCACCCCGGTGCCCCATTAGAATGTTCACACCAAGTTTGAATTCACCAGACTAAACCAAGCAACACTGTGGAACTATTTTCGGGGATGCACAGAGCCCTGAGCCCAGACTTTGTAGAATGGTTTCTCTGGCTCTGTGCATTCAATAGCCCCGCTATTTGCAGGTATCCTAGTTGGGACCCGTGGCTATCCAAGGATATATGTTTCACATGTGTGACCCCTTCCCTTCATGGGGCATAGAGACCCTAAGTTCCCCCCCCTGTTTATAGTATGTGTTAATGTATGTAACTATGTATGTAAAGATTGTCAGAGAGTTTTACCTCCAGGACTAGGTGTTGTCCAGTTACTGTGATGGAGAATGAAAGGCTTGTGTCAGCTTGTCGCAGCTGGTGGAACATGCAGCAGGGAAAGTCCTTGTAAGGACTGAGAGCTAGTTCCCCATCGATTTCCCTGTTCCAGCTAGGAAGCGCTCCTTGTAACGGAGGTAACCAGTCGGGTTGCCAGATGGGGTCCGTTACACACACAATTTAAGTTTTTATTTATTCATTCTTCATTTACAGAAATATTTGGGGTATAGCACATTTTCTGCATTATACAATATCTTATATTTTAAAGATGTCATGATAAACATTATTTTTGTGCCAAATAGTAGTTGTGACATCAGTGGATATTCAAAAATTGTGCAACCTATTAGAATTTAAAATGAACACTATAGTGTCCGGAATACAAGTGCCCCTTCGCTCTCTTTAAAATAGTATAAAACGTACGTTTATTCCAGTGCCGTGTGGGTCTCGTTGCAGCTTGCTCTACCCCACTCCGCCTCTGTGACTGAGATCATAAAAATTGAAAACCTCGGCCAATCCACTGTGTTCCCATAGGAAAGCATTAAGTAGTTATTGCGCATGTGTGGGAAAATGCCACGCTGTGCCAGTCCACATCTCCTCATACATACATTGAATCAATGCACCTCTATGAGGAGCGTTCAGCGTCAAGACAGATGTTCATGTTAAATTGAGGATTATGGATGTTGATGACAACCCCCAATAACATGATTTATTTTTAAACTCCTCGCCTATTTTCCATCTTTCTTTAAAGAAATAGAATTCCTAGACATTTATTCTGTTTCAAACATTTGGCAGAAAAATCACAAAATTTGTTCTGTTCTATTTTTGGTTTGCATGCTTGCTGCCTTAGTCTGAATATATTAATAATATAAATAATATACTTAAATAGCATGGATTCCAACCACACAGTGCTTTTGAGGTTTAAACTGGCAGCCAATAAACAGGCTTACATTTCTCAAGACACCGGTACTTAGTCTTATCTATGAATGTTAGTTCTTGTATGTAAATCATATGTATTTTAGTACCCCAAGAATATGTTCATACCTTTGAACTAGGTGGGTCTGACCCTGTGGTTCTGTGTTTGACAAATAAGGCCTCCTGAGCTTTGCCTGAATCTCTAAAAGGAGAGTGATGTCAAATTCTGTTCTTTCCTCTCCCGACTGTGCCTAAAATAAGCTATTATTTGACAACATAATGCTTGTTTCTTTCCGTTGTTTTACCTGAGACCACTCATTTTCTGACCCTATAGATTGAGGGATTCTCAGGACCCCTGAACAGCATTGGGGGTAAGGGCAATGCTGTGGTAGCAGGCCAAATTATGGTTGAAACCCACACTGTGCAGTCCAGGTGGAGAGATAGAGTTATCTCCCCAACCAGAGCACACAGATAATCTCTGGAGTGAGCCCCTTACCGGACAGCCTTGATGGCTCCTCTTTTACTCCACACTAGGAGGATGTAATATATTATTACTTCCTCCCAGTACACAGGAAGCTGCATGGGAGTGCAAGAGGAGCCAGCAGACTGCACCTGACTGCTCTCACTGGATCCCTGGGACGCCACCTTCCTGCTGCTGCTGCTGCAAAAAAAAAAGTAGTAAAAAGATACGTATTTCAAAGTGTCTCTGGGAGTGTGTGTGTGTCCGAAAGAGTGCAAGAGTGCAACAGTATCATGTGTGTCCAAGTGTGTTTCAGTATGTATATTGTGTGTGTCTGGGAGTGAGTGTGTCAGTATGTATGTATGTGTCAGTTCCTGTTGTTGGGGGATTCCATCATAAGAGGTGTGGAGATGGACAATGGTGGTCTTGTGAGGTGTCTTCCCGGAGCTACTGCTCACAGAGACAGGAGACGTATCTGTAATATTGTTAAGCAAGCAAAGCAGGAAGGGGAATTGGATGTACTTGTCCATTTAGGGACAAATGACTTGGCTTGCAATGAGGTTTCAGAGGTTAAGGAAGTTTTTAGTGTTTTTGCCAATGATATACGGCAGGTTGCTTCCACACTGTCATTCTCTGAAGTTCTGCCTGTGCATAACACTCAGAACGACAGGCGGATGCGTATTAGGGACTTTAACTTGTGGCTTGGTGAATGGTGTCGGGAGCAAGGATTTGGCTTTATTGCTCATGGTAGCTCTGTTTGGAATGGAAATAAACTGTACAAAAAAGATGGTTTGCATCTTTCTCAAAAGGGAACAAATGTTCTCAGTGAGCAGTTCAGAGGTTTTGCTAGGATGTTTTTAAACTAGGAGGGGGGGGCAAAAGGGTGATAAAACATCAATCCAATTGTCCCCCAAAACAAGGACAGAAGGTGCCTGTAGCAAGTGTGTTAAAAAATGATAAGCTTAGAGTCATGTCTACAAATGCTCGCAGTTTAGGGAATAAGATACATGAACTTGTGGCAATAATGGCAACTGATAGTGTAGATTTAGTCGCTGTTACCGAGACATGGTATAATGAGAAAAATGACTGGGACATAGCAATACCAGGGTACTCTTTATATAGAAAAGACAGGGAAGGCAAGAAAGGGGGAGGGGTGGCCCTGTATGTAAAGGATAGCATAAAATCTAGCCTAATAAAGGTTAGTGAGGCGAACATAGAGTCCGTTTGGGTTACGTTAGAATTTGGTAATCACACAGTAACTCGTGTAGGTGTGATTTATAGGCCCCCAGGACAAATTGAAGAGTTAGATAATCTACTAGTTGAAGAAATAGCTAAAATGACAATGAAGGGGGAAGTTATCATCATGGGTGACTTTAATCTTCCTGATGTGAATTGGAAAACAAAAATAGCTACTTGTGCCAGGAGCACACATATTCTAAACTCCCTACTGGGATTGTCTCTAAAACAAGTCGTTGAGGAGCCAACTCGTAAAGAGGCCATACTAGATTTAGTGTTAACAAATGGAGATTTGGTATCAGATATTACTGTAGGTGAAAGTTTAGGATCCAGTGATCATCAGTCAGTGTGGTTTAATATAAGAACAGTGACTGAGTCACACCACACAAAAACAAAAGTTTTAGACTTTAGAAAAACAGACTTTTCTAAAATTAGAATATGTGTAAAGGAGTCATTATCAGACTGGAGCAATTTATATGGAGTCCAAAATAAATGGGATTATTTAAAAGTTGCACTACTGAAGGCAACAGAAAATTGCATTAGGCTTGTCAGTAAAAGCAAAAAATTCAAGAAACCACTGTGGTACTCCGCAGATGTGGCCAAAATAGTAAAAAACAAAAAGTTAGCATTTAGTAATTATAAAAAAAACCAGAGTGAGGAAGACAGAATGACCTATAAGATTAGGCAGAAAGAGGCTAAGCAAGTTATAAGAGCTTCCAAATCCCACACAGAAGAGAAAATAGCACAGTCAGTAAAAAAGGGGGACAAAACTTTTTTTAGATACATAAATGAGAAAAGAAAAGTAAAACAAGGATTAGTTAGATTAAAAACAAAAGAAGGAAGGTATGTAGATGAGGATAAAGGTCTAGCTGACTGCCTCAATGAATATTTTTGTTCGGTATTTACAGATGAAAATGAAGGAAAGGGACCTCTGTTAACAAAAAGGATAAATGAGTCATTTATTACACGTGAGTTTACAGAGGAAGAGGTTCTATTTCAACTGTCAAAAGTAAAGACAAATAAGTCAATGGGACCTGATGGAATACACCCAAAGCTATTAAAAGAGCTTAGTGGTGTACTAGCAAAACCATTAACAGATTTATTTAACCAATCATTGAAAACAGGAGTAGTCCCAGAAGATTGGAAGTTAGCGAATGTTGTGCCCATTCACAAGAAAGGTAATAGGGAGGAGTCGGGCAACTATAGGCCAGTAAGCCTTACTTCAGTAGTGGGGAAAGTGATGGAAACCATGTTAAAGGATAGGATTGTTGAACATCTAAAAACACATGGATTTCAAGACCAGAGACAACATGGGTTTACTTCAGGGAGATCATGCCAAACTAATCTTATTGATTTTTTTGATTGGGTAACTAAAATTATAGATCAGGGTGGTGCAGTAGACATTGCTTACTTAGATTTCAGTAAGGCTTTTGACACTGTTGCACATAGAAGGCTTATCAATAAACTACAATCTTTGAGTTTGGATTCGAATATTGTTGAATGGGTAAGGCAGTGGCTGAGTGACAGGCAACAGAGGGTTGTAGTCAATGGAGTATATTCGAAGCTTGGGCTTGTCACCAGTGGGGTACCTCAGGGATCTGTACTTGGACCCATTCTCTTTAATATTTTTATTAGTGATATTGCAGAAGGTCTTGATGGTAAGGTGTGTCTTTTTGCGGATGATACTAAGATATGTAACAGGGTTGATGTTCCAGGAGGGATAAGCCAAATGGAAAATGATTTAGGTAAACTAGAAAAATGGTCAGTTGTGGCAACTGACATTTAATGTGGATAAGTGCAAGATAATGCATCTTGGACGTAAAAACCCAAGGGTAGAGTACAAAATATTTGATAGAGTCCTAACCTCAACATCTGAGGAAAGGGATTTAGGGGTGATTATTTCTGATGACTTAAAGGTAGGCAGACAATGTAATAGAGCAGCAGGAAATGCTAGCAGAATGCTTGGTTGTATAGGGAGAGGTATTAGCAGTAGAAAGAGGGAAGTGCTCATGCCATTGTACAGAACACTGGTGAGACCTCACTTGGAGTACTGTACACAGTACTGGAGACCCTATCTTCAGAAGGATATTGATACCTTAGAGAGAGTTCAAAGAAGGGCTACTAAACTGGTTCATGGATTGCAGGATAAAACTTACCAGGAAAGGTTGAAGGATCTTAACATGTATAGCTTGGAGGAAAGACGAGACAGGGGGGATATGATAGAAACATTTAAATACATAAAGGGAATCAACACAGTAAAGGAGGAGACTATATTTAAAAGAAGAAAAACTACCACAACAAGAGGACATAGTCTTAAATTAGAGGGACAAAGGTTTAAAAATAATACCAGGAAGTATTACTTTACTGAGAGGGTAGTGGATGCATGGAATAGCCTTCCAGCTGAAGTGGTAGAGGTTAACACAGTAAAGGAGTTTAAGCATGCGTGGGATAGGCATAAGGCTATCCTAACTATAAGATAAGGCCAGGGACTAATGAAAGTATTTAGAAAACTGGGCAGACTAGATGGGCCGAATGGTTCTTATCTGCCGTCACATTCTATGTTTCTATGTTTCTATGTTTCTATGTTTCTATGTATATTGTGTGTGTCTGGGAGTGAGTGTGTCAGTATGTATATTGTGTGTGTCTGGGAGTGAGTGTATCAGTATGTATATTGTGTGTGTCTGGGAGTGAGTGTATCAGTATGTATATTGTGTTTCTGGGAGTGAGTGTGTCAGTATGTATATTGTGTGTGTCTGGGAGTGAGTGTGTCAGTATGTATATTGTGTGTGTCTGGGAGTGAGTGTATCAGTATGTATATTGTGTGTCTGGGAGTGAGTGTGTCAGTGTGTGTAATGTGTGTGGTTGAGAGTGAGTCTGGCACTGAACATGTGTGTGTCTCAAAGTGTGCATATGTGTATGTCTGACAGTGTGTATCTATATAGTAACACAGATTGGGTAGCGCACATGGTACTCCTTTGTGGTGGGTCTCAGACTGGAATGGCAATCTTCCCATAAACAGAAAGAAGCAAGCAATTGTCCTGGGACAAACCTAAGTACTCCAAAAGCAGACTTTATTAGGACATAGAAGATGACAACGTTTCTCAAGCTCAGGCCTTTCTTTTATATCAGTGAATGTATATACATGCCCAGGGCCGGATTAAGAGCCCAGTGGGCCTGGTGCTGATAATTATGATGGGTCTAATTACAAAATCTTATTGACCAAAAACACTAAAACAGTCCTACCTCCTAAGCGTCATGTATCTGATGGAGAAGATGCTGTAGGGAAACTCATAGGATGCAACTATGAGAAAACACATACCCTTTGCTAATCTCATGCTTTCATCTTTCAAGTAAACCCATACCCCCAAACAGCAGTGTCCAGTAAAGCAGGAAGTCTATGGATGCGGTAAAATGGTGGGCTACTGACACAAATCACCTAACCAGAACGGCTGAAAGGGCGAACATACACAAAAAGGGGGAATGTCTGTGTCCCTATGTCTCCCAGTCCCTTAGTGTTTGTGTCCTCATGTCTCCCAGTGTCCCTATGTCACTAGGGGACATTGAGAGACATTGGGACACTGGGAGACATGGGGACACAGATACTAGGGAACACTGGGAGACCTGGGAAATCTGAGACTCTTGGGGACACTGGGTGACAGACACGAGGGGACACGGGGAGACATGGGGCACTGAGCCACTGTGATATATAGGGGACACTGGAGACTTGATAAAAACCTGGGTACAGGTCAAAATGTTGCGGTGTCCAATAAACCTGCTTAAAGCTATCACAGTGAGTGCCTGAGATTTTTTTCTTTTATACTAGGGGACACAGACACTACGGGCACAGAGACACTACGGGCACAGAGACACTATGGGCACAGAGACACTACGGGCACAGAGACACTATGGGCACAGAGACACTACGGGCACAGAGACACTACGGGCACATAGAGACATGGGGCACTGAGACACTGACATAGGGGACACTGATACATAGGTCGAAACGTTGCGGTGTCCAATAAACCTGCCTAAATCTATCACAGTGAGTGCCTGAGATTTTTTCTTTTATACTAGGGGACACTGAGACACTAGGAGACATGGGGACACAGAGACATTGGGAGACTAGGGGACTTTGGGAGTCTAGGGAACACTGAGACACTAGGGACACTGGCACACTACAGACACTGAGAGACACCAGGGACACATGGGGATACTGAGATACTAGGGACACTGGCTGGGAGACATGGGGACACTGCCATGTCTCCTATGTCTCAAAGTCGCCCAGTCTCCCCATGTCTCCCTGTGTCTCCATGCCTTTCAGTGTCCCCATGTCGCCCAGTGTCCCCTAGTGTTTGTATCCCCATGTCTCCCAGTGTCCCTTAGAGTCTGTGTCCTCATGTCTCCCAGTGTCCTGATGTCACTAGGACACTAGGGGACTTAAAGACATGGGGACACTGGGAGACATGGGGCCACTGAGCCACTAGGGACAGTGGCTGGGAGACATGGGGACACAGACTAGGGGCCACTGGGAGACATGGGGCCACTGTGTCCCTAGTGTCTCAGGGTCATGGGCGTCCGAATGGGGGGGGTAAAGGGGGGTACTTGCCCCCCCCCCCCGGATTTTTCAGCTTGTGCTGCTATTTTTCATTTTAGTGTGAGAATACAGTGCAATACCAGCGCTGGCCAGTAGGTGGCGCTGTGAATTGAGAAAGGCAGAAAGCTACAGCTAATCCCTGCCTCTCTCTCATGACTGAAACCGCAGGGGAGCAGCACAAAGGCAGCCTACAGAGCAGGTAAGTGAGGGATGGGGGGGTGGGGGAGACCGCATAGAGGAAGCTAAAGTAGAAGGAGCAGAAAGGTTCTGCAAGGGGCAGGAGGGGTCAGCAAGGAATAGAAAGGGGCAGCAAGAAGCAATAAGGGGTCGAAAGGTTTTCATGGAGCAGGAGGGTAAAGTAGAAGGAGCAGCAAGGAGCAGGAGGGGTCAGCAAGGAGCAGGAGGGGTCAGCAAGGAGTAGAAAGGGTCTGCAAGAGGCAGGAGGGGTCAGCAAGGAATAGGAAGGGGATGCAGGAAGGGGTAGGGACAGTCTGCAAGGAGCAGGAGGGGTCACCAAGGAGTAGGAAGAGGCAGCAAGGAGTAGGAAGAGGCAGCAAGGAGTAGGAAGAGGCAGCATGGAGCAGGAAGGGGCAGCAAGGAGTAGGAAGGGGCAGCAAGGAGTAGGAAGAGGCAGCAAGGAGTAGGAAGAGGGAACAGGAAACAATATCAGTGTTAATGTGTTCACTTTTATTTACTGAGTGTCAGGAAACACAGAGGGCCGCTGGGCAGGGGTGCCGCTGATTGGCTAAAACATTGTTGGCTAAAACATTTTTATGAATCGGGAACTAGCGATTAGCTTAGAGTGTCAGCTGACCACTCTAGCCAATCAGCGGCACCCATGCCCAACGTCAATCTGCACTTCCTGACACTCTGTTTCAGAAGTCGAATACCACTGAGCGACCTGGAGATCTGGAGCTGAAGGAAGCCTTTGGGGGTAAACTATTTGAGAGCAGTTTCACCCCTTCAAAGAAAGAGCACGCAGGGGCCTCTTTGCATCACAGCATTTTCATTTAGATAAAGTTGTTATGGTGACCAGAATGTTCCTGTAATTTGATGAAAGGAACACTATAGTGTCAGGAATACAAACATATATTCCTGACACCATAGTTGTGAAAACGCTATTCATGCTTGCTTTATGTGAAAATGACTATGCTCCTTCCCTTTCATGACACTGTCAAAAAGGGGCCAAGCATGGATGTCATTACAATTATGCCCCCCCCCACGGAAAAATTCCTGCGGACGTCCATGCTCAGGGTCCCCATGTTCCCCAGTGTCCGAATGTATCAGCGTCCCCATGTCTCGGAGCTGCTGTCTGGACACTCTGTGCAGAGCTGCTCCCCCGCGGATCAGTGAGTAGAGAGAGGCAGGGAGGGAGATGCCGTAACTTCTTATCACTGCCTCTCTCCACACAAACAGCGACCCCTACTGGCCGGCGCTGGTATTGCAGAATAATCTATGTTTATACTGAGACAGACATTTGTGTTGCCGGTATTACTGCAATACCGGCACCAGCTAGGCAGCCTCAAATACCTGAGAAATACTTCTGAGAAATACCTGGAAACCTTAAGAAATACATGAGAAATATCTGGCAACCCTAAGAGTAGTGTGTAAAAAAAAAAAAAAAATGTAAAAAAAATTTTTTTTTATTTTTTTTTAAACCAATGGGCCTATTCCATGGGCCTGGGCCTGGAGCTGCAGCTCCATCAGCCCCTATGTTAATCCGGCCCTGTACATGCCCTGGATACATATGTATGTTATTTCTGTTTAGGAATATGTGTGTCACTGTGATTATGTATTTGTGTGTCTGCATGTACACATGTCTGGTAGAGAGTGACTGGAGAAAAAGTCCAGTGGTTTTGTAAGACTTCTCATGGCAGCCATGGGTACGAATGCCTATTTGTTCTGTCAACTGTTTGGGTTGGGTCAGCATTTTCTGCAATTTTTCTTTCACCCAAGTTGGTAATTTTGCCCTCAAACTTGCAAGTAGGTCGTCAACATGCAAACAATCACTGTTTGGTGAACATGTTACTAGCAAGTCAATGCTGTTTCTATCCTATAGAAAAATATTATCTTTTCTCTTTTCTGAAGGGAAAACGTCCAACAAAACAAAAAGCCATTAAAAGCTTTCAGGTTTTGCAACTCAGAGTGAAGGATGTATAGCCACACGAGAGATTTAAAACACAACAAAAATTAGATTCATCTGCAGTTGTGTTTTCTGACCATATTTAGGTATTTGGGATGTAAATGATGTAGATTCTAGCCAAATTTTTCTCCACATATGTAATAAAAATCGTACTAAATCAGATTACTGCATGATGGGAAACATTACAGTTCTGATGAGTTTTTAGTCGTTAATTGAACCATTTGCTGTCTTTTTAGATATAATGTTACTTTAGCAACTGGTAATTAGGTAGGAATCAAGCCATAATTAATCATGGAGATCTTGGGTACATTTAATGTACTTTTAGCTGACACTTTTCTGGCTCATAACAGACCTGCTTAAAAAACCTTATTTTGTTCATTCATCTTTTAAATAGGTTTAAAGAAATAGTATTGAAGCCATTACCAGCTCCTGCCAACAAGATATTGCAAGAAATTTGCGTGTTTCTTTTTTTGTATTAAGTAATTATATATCTATTTAGTTTGATAAATCAGAGGACATCAATCTATTTATGTTTGGAATTTAGGGTAAACCCGGAGTTTTCCTACAGTCCATTTCTTTTATATTGCCCTTGCTCCCATAATGTAGTCATTTACTTAGTTTACATTGGATGGATCACGTGCCCTGAGATTTGCCCTTGTTGTGACAGTCTGTTTCTCTTGACCCCGGTCTCTGAATCATAGCAATCTGTGGATTTGAGAGAAGTGTGAAAGTCTCCTCCATTTGTATTTAGAAGGAATGTTTACAGAGTTAGTTCTGTGGTCTCCTCAATTGTTCCTCAATCAATGCCACAGCCCTGTTGAACAGATTGATCACTGACCGAAAACCAAGGCCAATTGGAGAAAGGCTTTTGTAAATATATACCTGGATGTTAATTAAAACCTTTACTCTTGGCAGTTGAAAAGGTTTTGCATTTACCTTTGTCTATACCTCTAGATACAGCAGACGATCCAGAGAAGAAATACAATACATTGTGTGTGCTGCAGATGGGTTGGATGAAATACAAAAGATTACGTAGACGAACTTTGGTGCCAAATAATGCATTGCTCCATAACAGGTAATATTCATAGTTAATTTCTGCCATAGGAATGTAAGAGACCCAAATGGTGATGATGTGCTAATATGAACTTTATGAACGTTACCAATGTTCCTGAGAATGCAGACAGAAATTAGTGACTGCAGTGACATAACTTCTGGGGTCTTTGCATATTTTGCAAAGACCCTTCATAGTGACCAAGCCCCTTGGTGTCCCGAGCACTTCTTCACAGTTGCTGTCCCTTGTGGGTGCCACCACCATTTTTCTTCAGCCCATGTCAGTGCTGTATTCTTGTGCATACAGTTCCTTTTTTCCACAGGCTTGGGAAATTTGAAAAAACTTGAGGACGTAGCTCCACTTTTGTCAAGTTCTGTCAAACAGAGGTAAAATACATAAGGTGAAAGGTGAAAGGTGACAGGTGAAAGGATGGTGTGATAGCTCAGTGGGCTAATGTAGAATCTGTTCAACCCTTGCGATGCAGGTTCAAATCCGAGCAGGATTCCTTTATCCCTCTGAGGTAGATAAAATGAGTACCATTAATAGTAACAACCCCTGGGTGTTGGGCTAAGGTTACACCCCCAGGACATACTTGAAAACCAGTGAAATTCCAACAAATTAAATGTGAGTATTCCATAAAGATAATAACTTTATAAAAGAGGGATGACAGAAGATGCTTACGCAATCTACTGGTATGTATATTGGGCCCCCAACTTGTTTGGTTTGCTATGAACTGTGCATTAAAGTACAGACTGGAATAGATGATTCATTATAATGCCAGGGGCCTAACCGTGAGTATCAAGGAACCTGTTAGACAAATAGAATAAGCTACGATGACTAGATTCTTAATTGTTCAGTTGTTTTTTGTTAAACTATATATATATATATATATATATATATATATGTATTTGATAACTGATATATATATATATATATATATATATATATATATGTTTGATAACTGGACAAAGCAATCATATTAGTTATGCATAAAGGTTGTTGTTCATGGATTCCTAAAAAAAAATAAAGTATTTAGATGTACACAATTTCAATGTATATTTATTCTCCATTTATACAAATATTTGAGGGTATAACACATTTTCTGTATTAGGCAATATCTTATTTTTAAGATAAGTCACCACACAACCACACACACATTTGTTTGTTGAAGTTGTGACAACAGCAGATATATAAAAAACGTCCTACTTATTCATATTTTACATTTTCGTATGGTTACATTTTTGGAGATGCAGCTTCTCAAAACAACCACTAGAATGTAATTAAAATATCAGCATTTGGTTCTAATTCCCATATATTTTTATTCACGGTTAACTGGAAAACACAATTTAGCAATGGTATACAGGGAATTCCAGGCTGCTATTGAAGTCTGCAACAAAGTCCTGCAGTGTCCCGAGAGCCCTTACACCTTTTTCCTCCCAGGCTGACGGAATACAGCTATGTTACTTTGAGCTATGCAGGCAACGCCGGTGAGGGAAGATAGAAGGGCCAGAATTTATAATTTGCACTATGTCAGGGCTGTAATGAAAGGGGTTGATATAACTATAGTTTTAAATGTACGTTAACAATATTTAGGAACCTAGGTCCTTTGTGTCACTTCTTCATGGACCCACAACTCAACTGTTCTCAAAATCCAAAACTAACTTAAAAATCTGGTTACTTTTACTATAAAACAGTGCTGTACCTTTAATCCAAAAAAATGTATTTCTTCTTTCTTTTTTTAAGAGCACCGACTCTCTCACATATGGGTATAGTTGGCTAGAAACGTATTTTTCCAGCTGTGACTGAATTCCTTACTGATGGTCCTGTTTATTTTGCTGTACATTTCAATTTGCCTGGCCAGGCAGTATTAACCCTGTGTCTCCCTGCTCACTGAATCGCCTGTGCTGCGTGTGTGTTGGACTGTCCTGCTCTGTGCTGCAAAGGGGATGCACAGTGGATACAAACTTTTTTTTAGAACAATGAACATTAGATGCTTTATTTGGAATGAAAGCGCTGCATCTCCATTTTTTTTTTTTTTTATAGTTTGCCCCAAAGTGTTTTTCTTTTTCTCCCTCCCCCTAATAGTGTTACAGACAATTATCTCAAGTCTGCATCTGAAAGCCTTTGAGTTCAGCACATGATTTTGCTCGAATGGAGGCTGTTTATTTTCATGCCTGTGGTTATGGTCGTGGTCAGAGATGTCAGTATAGCTCTGTGGGAGATGTTAGTAGGAGTAATGCTTACTTTCACTATTACCCATTAACTTCATTCTAGTGTTGAAGACTCTTGTCCAAAACATCTCGAGGGAGGTGTATCAATGCAGAGAAAATGATCTGGAACTATATCCAGCTCCCAGCTGCAACTAATGACCCAGTTTCCTTCTATACATTGCAAGAACTGTTTATAATATCTAAGGCAATGTGGAGGGGTAGTTTTCATGTTGTTTGCCTGCAATTCTCATCTATTCCATCCAGGAGAGAGTGATATGAGTTGAAAGTTAATCATTTACATTCCTGGAAACGTATCTACTTCCATGTCCCCTTTCTAGACATTGCGTTAGAAAGACACAGGGCCATTTGCAGAGATTTCTTCCAGAGAGAAGTAGGCATCATGCAGGCAACAATTTATTTTAAGTGGGGCTTTCATATCCTAGTGTTCTCTTTTAAAATGTGGTCCAAAGTACTAAAAGTGGGGCAGTCACCATGGAAACCAGTAGGAACAGAAGACACATTTCACTGGTGACTTCTCCTCTTACATTTTTGCACCATTTTATTTACTACGGAACACTTTGATAAATACTCTCCCCCCCATGTGTTACTCCAGAACCAATCTGCAGACCTCTATCTCTCACTGGTGGTGGCCAGTTAGTGGCCAATTACAAAAGTGGCAACTGTTACAGCACTGACATCGCAATCCGGCTTGGTGGAACACAATTTAGTGCTATGCTAATTATGCCAATCAGGTTTGAGATTAGGCTCTTAGAGTTCGGGTGGGAACATAATCTTAAGTGAACAATCTCCTGATTGATGCCTCATTTTTATTGAAATGCCTTGGTGTAAAAGGATCATTCCAAATTACCTGCTTTTGGGCGTTATTTAGGTGGTCTTTTCACCTGTTCGATCTACTGAAAAGAACCAGTGCATTTACTGATGTATCTGTATTAAGTTAATTATATGTAGGTTTGTATTGAATGGAAACTTGCAATGCATAGCATTAGTGGAACTGAAACGTCCGAGGCTAACCCCATGCTAACATTATATTGGAAAATCTCTCAAGCTGATACTCTTTCAAGTTGCCTGTGTTCTAAGGCAGACAGCCATACACACAGGTTGAAAAGGTTTGGGGATCTCAGACTTCATGTCCTAAACACAGCTTATATTAGGAACCTCGTCCAGCCCATGGGATCTATGTCACTCTTATTTAGGGCAACTTAATACAAATATTTATAACAGCAGTGCCAATATAATGTAATAAAGGCCCACCTGTAATAATTGTTAAATTTCTCTTTAAAATCCGTGCACTACAAAATAGCGCAAACACAAAACAAAGGTGTTTGCTAATATCTCAATAGTTGTCGCCCCAGTTGTAATACGCATTGTTGCCCCAGTTGTAATATGCCAAGAGTTGTAGGATACCTTTACAGCAAGATAAACTCAGCTGCTAATGTTTCCAAGGTTAATAAAATAAACTCCATTGAGTTGGGTAGTAATACTACCCGGATCTCAGAATTTGCTGAAAACCAGCAAACCTACTCTTTCTGGTTGAACATCTTGATATTATTAATATATGCCTGGGATTTCTCCTTTAAATGGCTTATATCTATATATGTGAGTCAAAATAAATATCTAATTAATGAAACATGAAAAAAAGGGTCTCATAAGAAAAACACACACACACCTGTTCCTCTTAATAAGAACGATCACATGCTAAGTCTAATGACCAGGAAATTGTGTCTCATCTACTTCTTCTATGAATCCAAGCCTAGCCTCTTGTGCAGTAATGATACAATGTACTCATCAACCAATTTACAGTTGCGCAGTTACCAATGTTAATTTACCATCAGTCATCCGACTGTGAGCATCCTATGGTACAAAGGTAGCATTTTCTGTTGAGTTCTAATTTAACCAGACTTACTTATTATTTATTATTTATTTATTAAAAATTCTTAAGAAACGCAGTCTTATTACCCATAGGGTCTCGATGCGCATACCAGCAATAAAAAACAGACAAAACAATATCCAGCAAACAACAGCATTATAATCACATGCATTTGGACCAAGTTAAAAATTTTCATGTCATCCCGTACGCCTGAGCAAATAAAGCTGTTTTTAAGCTCCGGCGGAACTTCAGTAGATCGTTCTCAAGCCTTACTGACAGTTGGTGGCCAGTGGTAGCTTGCTTGTCTAAAGCCTTACTGACAGTTGGTGGCCAGTGATAGCTTGCTTGTCTAAAGCCTTACTGACAGTTGGTGGCCAGTGATAGCTTGCTTGTCTGAAGCCTTACTTAAAACACAAAGAAAGAAAACGTGTTACTGAATTGTTCCTCACTGTTCAAAGGGCCACTTAGAATAAACCTCTATGAAAACATCACTGTTCTGCCTTGTAAGAACTGAATCTGTTAATTCTAAACCACTTTCGTCAAATATTATCCTGCAAAGCCAAGGGTTGTTTTTGAACATACACAATAGATTTGCTCTGTTTTAATAATCTGCAGTGCCCAAACATCAGAATTTAAAGCCTATTATTTTACTTTACTATAAACACACTCCACCGTATCATGTAAGATTTTTAGGCGCTTTATATGAAAACAAAAATGTGGAATCAATAAAAACCTGTCAAATACGGACACAAATATATGTGTCTGTGTCTTCTGTTCTCATTTTGGTAAAACTATGGACTATTTCCAATATCCTGACTATTTTTTGGTGCTTTATGAGCATTTAAAGATAATAGATCTGTACTTCAGTATAAATATTAAATATAATCCGTTACACATCAATGTCTCCCAATATATAAACCATTTAGTAGTTCCAGTGAAAATTTGAGAGATACAGCAGAATCTAATTAAATTGGTATTTAGCATTAGTTAAAAAGGTTTTCCACCATAGATTACACATCTCATCGTTCCTGATGTTAATGTATCTCTAAGGATAAACCAAGAGATGTATTCACTTAACAGAGAGTTCTCGTGAATTAAGAACTGACTTGCTGAATTTAGTTGAAGATAATGGTATTGATGAATGTCTATCACTTGCTATAGCCTACATTTTGCAAGCTGTTAACTAAGTGCAACTCAGTGTTTAGAACAGCGGTTCAAACAGTGGTTCAAATTTTCCACAACAAACAGTCTAGGTTTTGTCAGTATCATCTGTCAACAGAATGGGGAAATACTTAAATCCCAAACTATTGGGGTGCATTGAGGACTGAATTATTAGTCACCAGTTTAGTGATCCGTCTTCGAAAGAGGGATTATTAAAGGGACACTGTAGACACTGTGTCTGCTTCATCTCCTTATACTGGTTATAGTGTCTAGGGTTCCCTGGTACCATCATTTCATTCAACATTAACAGTTTAATGTTTTTTTTGTTTTAATGCTAAGTCCTCTATGCTAAATCCTCATCCCCTCGGTGCTACTTTGGCTAATGAGGAAGTACTAGCCTGAGCAGCAATTGGCAGCTGTGATTGACTGAGAGCTGACATGTTTTAGCCTATCAGATCTTCAACTGACGGTATGAATGGGTATGACTACAAGGAAGTGTGAAAACTCTGCCTTAGACATGCCTCCAGAAGGGGCCGGACTGTGGGTGGCCAGGGAGCCTTATTTAGTGTTAACCTGCTCTAATGTAGTTTCACACTGGATGGAGGGACAGTGCCTGGAGACTGCATGAACTATAACTAATCCAAAGAGATTAAATGGTTATAGTCCCTTTAACCCCTTAAGAACACATGACATGTGTGACGTCATGATTCCCTTTTATTCCAGAAGTTTGGTCCTTAAGGGGTTAATGATGGCTACCGAGGTCCCCAATGAATGGAAATTGGAAGTTGTAAACTCAAATTTATGGGAGTTAGAGAAATTTGTCAGGATAGTTATTTTAATAAATTATTATGAAACAAAAATTTGCATGTATTCTATTTTTCCAAGACTTACTATGCTGCCTTAAAGATGGCAAACTTTGTATCACCTTACAAAAAATGTATTGTTTAGAGAATGCATTTCTTAGAATAGAGTGAAATTATCCTGTCATGAAGGCCGGTGTTCTATCATTGTGCTATACCCCGTCAGATTTCTATACTCTCGTCACTTCCGGGGAGGGAAATCAGCTGGATCCTGTGCTGCACATGCGTGCTAGCACTCCTGCTACTCCTCCACAGCAAGGTCCTGGAAGGTAAGTAAAACTAGTTTTACACTTTCATTATAGTTAGTGCATTCACTAAGCTTAGGACATGGGACATTTAGGGTTAATGTTAGGGTTCAAATTAGGGTTAGGATTAGGGACGTGTTCATATTTAGTGATATTTCACAATAGGGCAATATCACTAAATAGTGATTTCTCACACTTTATTTTAACCCTTACCCCAAGGGTCAGGGTAAGAATAGAGAGTGAGAGAGGTTAGAATCACTTACCTAACCCTAATTTGAACCCCGTGTGCCTAAGCTTAGTGAATGCACTAACTATAATGAAAGTGTAAAACTAGTTTTGCTTACCTTCCAGGACCTGACTGTGGAGGAGTAGCAGGAGTGCTAGCACGCATGTGCAGCACAGGATCCAGCTGATTCCCCTCCCCGGAAGTGACGAGGGTCATATGCGTGCGCAGCCTATTGCATTAGGGTGTGCACCCTAAAGCACAAACACACGCCGCATGTATATGTGTGTGTGTGTATATATATATATATATATATACACTGCATGTATATGTGTGTGTATATATATACACACACACACACATACATACACTGCTGTGTGTGTGTGTGTGCAAGTGCTGTTAGTGTGATGTGTGTGTGAGGGTGCTGTTAGTGTAATGTGTGGGTGAGGGTGTTTGTGTGTGTGTGTTTGTTAGTGTGCTGTTTGTGTGTGAGGGTGTTTGTGTGTGTGTTTGTCCTCTGAGGGTGCTGTGTGTGTGAGGGTGCTGTTTGTGTGAGTGTCGTGTATTTGTGAGGGTGCGGTTTGTGTGTGTGTATTTGTGAGGGTGCTGTTAGTGTGCTGTGTGTAAGGGTGTTGTGTGTTTGTAAAGGTGCTGTGTGTGTTTGTGAGGGTGCGGTTAGTGTACTGTGTGTGTGAGGGTGCTGTATGTGTACTGTATGTGTGAGTGTGCTGTGTGTGAGGGTGCTGTGTGTGTGCTGTATGTGTGTAGGTGCTGTATGTGTGTAGGTGCTGTATGTGTGTGTGTGTGCTGTATGTTTGGAGGGATTGTGGAGGTGGGGGCAGATTAGTAAATATCCCCCCTCCCTTCTGACCTTATGTAGGGAGGGGGGATCCTTGCAGCCATGTGCCATCACTGGTGGTCCAGTTGAGAGTGAACTCTAGCCTGCGGGGCTAGAGTTAACTCTAGCACGATCTGAGCGTTGCTGCGGCAGCGCTCAGATATCACGAGAGGAACCTAGCGGAGCTGCTGTCTAGAGCTCCCTGGGTCCTCTCCTGCCTCCCTCCATGCTGCTGTGGGCCGGTGAGGTAGATCTTTGATCTCCCTGCCGGCCCATGGAGGCTTAGAGCAGAGCTGGCACTCAGATAGCGCCGGCTCTGTGTGAGCCGACAGGGGAGATCGGGAGGGTACAAGTCCTGTGGAATAATGTGTGGGAACTCTCCCAAGATTCCCACCCCCCAAAAAAAATTATATACACTCGTGTGTGTGTGTGTGTATATATATATATATATATGTATATATATATATATACACACACACACACATATACACACATACATATACACACACATTCACAGACACACACACACACATTCACAGACACACACACACACAGACACACATACAGACACACACACACACATTCACAGACACACACTCACAAATTATTTTTTTTTAATAAAAAAATGTCCACCCAGCCTCCTTACCTGGAGTGCTGGTGTGGACTTGTGGACTTGTCCCTGGGATGCAGTGGGGCGGGTGCCTGTCTCCATATCAGCCACGGCAAGGGAGCTGTGTGCTCTCTGCTCCCTCTCGCCGCGCGGGCTGTCTGCTGTAGCTGGGATTCATCACCTCTTGCCCCCCCATGACGGGGGAACACGGGGAGGAAGGGGGCATTTGGGGCGCTGAGTGCCTGCAGGAACAGCGTTCCTGCTAAAAGAAAAGTGAAAAGAAAAATCCATAGTGCGTGCCGCGGGTATTAGGGTGTGCCCAGGCACACCCGGCACACCCCGTGCGCACGCCAATACGAGGGTATAGAAATCTGACGGGGTATAGCACAATGATAGAACACCGGTGTAGGCACATGTTTTGGATGAGCAAAGCATTTACCGAGGAGTACTGGGATAGGTAATGACTAAACAGAGAGCAGGCATGATTTAAGAAAGAACTTCTATTAATAAAATGCAGTGTAATAGATCATATTACGTCATAAAAACATCTGCTTTTTTGTAACTGACAGCTTCAACATGCATGTTTCGTAGTGATGTATGCACTGAATGTGGAGTTTTGTTTCTGCTAGAATTATATATTGAATGTCTCCTGAAGGGGTCTCAACATTCCTCTTTAAATGCCTTTGTTGTATAGAACCACTCCATTCAGGATTATGACAGCTGCATTATTTAGCGAAGCATTACATCATTGTAATAGGTGGGACCATTGGAATGCTTGTATCTGGTCATCATGTTGGCTTTGTGTTCTATGAGATTTACTGCCAAGTTCGTGGTCCTATAAACACATTCCTGCAACAAACTATGACATATGTACAGCAGTGATTGTGAGTAGTTTCATTCATGAAAAGTAATGAATGAAACAACTTAGTGTGGCTTCTATAAGTTGCTGAGCAGTGAAAGCTATTTGCAGCCATGCATGCATACAACTGATGTATAGGCACTCTCATATATAGTTATAACCATGTAATTGGAGGAAGGTTCCAAAGCCAGTAGGGAAAGCAAAGCAACGTTTAATTTACTGTATTTTTCCCTACATGCACTGTGTGTGTTTAGGATTATATTTGGCAATGTTGTCACAGTACAGGAGAGATTGGCAGTGGAGCTCATGATGAGACATATAAATGCAGTGTTTATTTACAACCTTGTCAATACTTTTTAGCGACCAGTCACTACCTTCTACTGTGCTGGTCACTACAGTTAGCATGTAGAAACTATCGCCCACCTGCAAACTTTCACAAGTAGTGGCAGGTAGTTACCTGCTGTTGCTATTGAAGCTAAAAATCAGCTAGAGGCCCACAATATTTTCCATGGGAGCCACTACTTAGCGACCAGTTTCCACCTTGTTTCTACATTTGATTCTACTCGTTACCAGCTGCCTCTAACCCCATAAAACATAATACAAGTTACTGGCTCGGTTTAAAGAGATCAACAGCAGCTAAATCCCTATATGTCTTAAAACTCTATTGCTAAATTGGACTGGACAGGCACTCATTTTCTGTCGCTATTGTCCACACAAGGTGAAGTGCGCATGTTCTGGTGCGTGTTTCTCTGCCTTACCAGCAAGCCGCCAATATACGAGTGCTTGGAATTCGAAGCAGCAAAATTTAGCAACAAACTAGGAACGGTGCTGTTAATTTGTAGCCGCTACACCTGACTGTTCTTATTAACGACGGCTTACTGCAGGGACATACTGACAAGGCTGTAAAAGAGCTCCTTGCTTCCCGGCAGCACTAATTACAAAAGAAACATTTATTACAATCACACCTTCTAATTTTCATAAGTAATTTTAGTTGTGCAAGCCTGTATTTTAACGGTTTCAATGGCGAACTGCTTACAGGGAAAGTTGATATTGTGTACATAGAAGGATCTAGAGGTGTATTGTTATTATTAGAGACATATTGTTTGCTATATGAAACCTAATGCGAAAAAAAAATCCATTACAATTACTTTGGAAAAATAATTCTTTAAAGGAAACTCATGCTTAAAAATTAAATTACATTTTTACAATGTTTAAGAGAACATTTCCCATAGCTTGTGAGAACTTTAAATGTTTAATATAACGTCTGCAATTTTTAAACTGATTGGGGCTGAGAAAATACAATTTCCACCTTCCTTTGCACCATCAACTTCCTGCTATGTCTGACACATCTCCAAATCAAGATGTTCTTAAAGGTTGTCTTCAAGCATCAAAGGTGCACAATTTCATCTGATAAAGCATCATGCAAAATAGCATCCCGATTAACAGGATGCCAGATACCTGCTATTGTTTTTTTTATTTGTGCGATATGTATATCTGTACCATAGCAAAAAAAATGATGTACGCAATTCTAATAGAATTTTGTCACAAACAGCACTTTATTAACTGATTAACGAGAACAGGTTAATGGAAGCCTCCAGTTTTCTATGTTCTCTTGTGGAATGTTTGTATCAGCAAGATGCATATGTTCACAAAGGCATTAGTTCCTATGAGAAATTAAATGATTTTTAATAATATGTTTACCTAACCTCCAATGGGTGTTGGTATCTAGAGGCAGGGGGGGCAGAGACTCACAGTTTTTTTTTTGCAAAAAAATAAAATCAAAATCCAATCTACTGGTCTGGTCCGGACTTATAAGTATGGTTTAAAAAAAAATAAAAAATCATATTGTGTCTGTCACGATTATATTTGTAGTTTCCATGCATCTTTTCTTCAATTTTGGATAAAGGAAAGGCTGAGAGGTTGAGAAACAAATCATGTCAAGATTATGGGACATTTTTTTTAAATAAACACCAATTTTCTGGGTACAGACCCTTTACCTACTTTGTCTGCTCTAACAGGATTTGTGACATCAGTCATTGGATTTACATTGGACCATCAACCCTAAATATCCTAAAAGACAAGCTTGCTTAGTCTCTTGTGTTTAAGTGCAAGCATTGGGTTCCAGCATAAATATGTGCCTCTTTGAAGTGGTTGTTGTTTCCCAAATATGTTGCATCTATAATTTTATGATTGAACAGTGTAGCGGAGCTCCCGGTACCCAGGCTGGGTACCTCCGCCAAGGGCCGCTTCCTAGCTGGAACAAGGGACAAACCTCAGCCCTCTTGCCCTCTGTCGCCGTGGCTTGACTGAGGGTAAGAGAGCTGAGGTTTGTCCCCTGTTCCAGCTAGGAAGCGGCCCTTGGCGGCGGTACCCAGCTGGGTTACAGGGAACTCCGCTACATTGGTGGCAGCGGTGGGATGGCTTCCAAGCCTTGGGAAAACCAGCACTACTACAAGTGCTCCCGGGCAGTATCCGGCTTCGACACCAGACTTCAGCAGCGACTACAGGATGTGCTGCGCAGTATGGAGTACCCTATCCCAGAGGATAGAGAGACAGAGTGGATGGTGGCGCTTCAAACCATTCTTTGGAAGGAGGACCTCGACGAAATTCGATCCTTCCGGAGTGAGGAAATCCTGACCACCAACCAGCGCCAACCGGAACAGCTAGTGATGCGGATGCCATTCCTGGGAAACTGGAGATGCTAGTTGAGACCTAGGTGTGGCTGGATGATTCATACCGGGCCCTGTGGTGGCATGCCTACCACCTCTACCCATGGTGGATCGAGTATAAGTGTATTGAGGAGGGAGACTACGGTGGCCCTGGTTTGTTGTGGGAGGCTTTTGAAACTAGTCTGGTGTTCGGAGAAACTGACAGTGTTCGATTCTGGTCCATCCAAGCTGAGCGGGCAGACAACTGGGACCTTACTGACATAGCAGACCTATCGCCAGACCTGTCCTGGTGGGAGCTCGAGCAGGACTATGCTCGCCTATTTAGCTGCCTATCTCTGACATGATGGGGCTTATGGACTGTATACCAACGGAAGTGTTTAGCTTCATCCCCCCTCCCCAGCAACTAAGCTTGTTATCAGGAGACCCGGACACTGTATCACATACTTCCCAACCAGCCCCAGAGATAGAAGACCTTATCGACTGGTCCTGGGAAGACCCCCAGTTGGCAGGTGGAGATAGGAGGCCGATGTCAGGAGGCCTTCTAGACAAGTACGCCTTTGGGAAAAGCCTCCAGACTATCACAGACCCAGACTGATTGGATGTATAATTAATGTAATACAGTGGGACCTCGGTTTACGAATTTAATGCGTCCTCCGGGACGTTTCTTATTGCGAAAAATTTGTAAACCGAAACGCGGTTTCCCATAGTAATGCATTGAAAACCAATTAATCCGTTCTGAAGGTCAGAAAAAGGTCAAAATGAGCTGGCATGGAAACCAACCCACAATGCAGAACACACAATAAAAGGCATTCAAACAACGAAGCTCAGCTCCCTACCTTTCCACAGCTTGAGAAATGCACCAAAAAGTCCCAAAACATCTGCAAAAATTTCCAGAATGGCTCCAAAACTCGTTGCAAAAGTCGCTCCAACACCTCCACACTCGACGCCACGTGCTACCAACAGGCTCCATCATGCAGGGGGCAGCACTATAAACATCCCAGGTGCAATGCATTCTGGGGAAACTTGCTTTGTATTGCAAACATTTTTTATAAACCGAGGCATTATTTTCAATGGATTTTCATTTGTAAACCGAAAATTATGTTAACTGAGGCGTTTGTAAACTGAGGCCCCACTGTATTTTTATTTGAAAAGACACCATGGGCATTCAAATATTTGATGCAATGTGTGTTAGTTAAAACTGTACAGTGAATTTCAAATGTGTTGTCAATATCCCCAAAATAGAAAATAGTCTCCAAGTGCTATGTTTTAATTTTTAACTTGTTTATTTTAAGTTTACATTTTTATATGTATGTAAATACCATATTTGGGGGTACTGGGCTTGTCTGGCATGGCGAGTGGTCGCACATGGTATGAGCTCCTGAAGATTTCTCGCAATCTGGTCTCTTTTACTCACTTTTTGAATCATAAATCTGACTCCAGAAGATCCTGCTGACTTACTGCAATCCTGGGACTACTAATCTGCACTTTTGGCACCACTTCCTTTAGTCAGTATCTTACTGGCTCAACTCTGCGACCAAGCTGCCGCCTACATGGTGACACTGGAGTGAGGGAGACAGCCGATCCCTCGACCCACGATCTACAAGTGGAAGTCTCAGTGGAATACCCCTTACTTCCCCCTCTCCCGTTGATGCTCTAAGCCAAGTACCTAACTCTAGGACTGTTCTGTGCGCACCCTAATATCGATGAGGCTCGCTGTCAGCATCCAAGATGGCGATGGACCACAAATCTGTGGGGCTTGTGGGGCCTCAATGGGGATTATTGGCAGCATTTGACAGCATATGTGATGCCTACTGGGTGCGTTTGAGACATCATGCAGAACCAGAAGCTCGAGGGATACCCAGTTAACAACATACACAGAGCGTTCCAGTTAATGGAATACACAAAGCGTTGATGAAGCAAAAGGAAGGTGGCCACTAATGCTCACCTTTCACCAGAGGTCAAATGGGTCCAAAGAGGCGTTTAGGGCGCTTGGATGAGGTTCCTTTTCCCCCACCTGACACTTTACAATTCAGGCCTCAAAGATAGCCATTGGCTAATGGACTAGCCATATCTAGAGTTACTCAACTGAATAGTGTTACATGGCCCTACCACCTCAACCACAGTGTCCCTTTCTACTTATAGTCTGCTAGCACTGTGTTATATTAATCGTTTCCAATGTAAAAAAGTGAAGTCTCTTTTTAATTGTCCTTTGTTGGATATTTTTCTGTTATCCTGATTTTTTGAAAATGTCCTTGATGTACCTATGGACGTAAAAAAATAAAGATTTAAACAAAAGAAAAAAGTAAAAAAAAAAAATACCAAATTGAACAGATTTTGTCCAAAAACATTCTGAACATATTTTCCCTAAACTGTTTAACACTTTTCAACAACTCTCCCCCGTTCCCACCTTTTTTTTTAGGGGATGTGTGGTGGGATCTAGTATAATTTCAACTCAATGCACTCTATGTGTTTTATTTCGCAAACTGTGTAAAGTATACACTTGTCAAAATAATATTGTAGCTGAACTTTCATGTGTTTTATTTTTTAGGCCGCACATAATTTAGCCTTCATTCTCAAAGTATATACAACTCAACCTCAACATTCCGAATGCTGCCAGTTTTACTTCGAAGACTAGGAATGCTACATATGTGGCACTTGGAAAGGTTTTACGTAGTGCCCAGTTCTCCTTTGGGATTTTAGTATCGTATATCCCTTTTATGTCATATCTGTGCTTAAATTAAAAAATTAAACACCCCCTCAAATTCTTATCTCTTCCGGATTGGCTTAGAAATAAAGATCTCTTGGGTCATTTCCCAGACAGAAAAAATGTACTCAAGGTTGATAATAATTTTGCAAGTTTGCGTTCTGGTCTCCCAGCAAGCTAGATCAGCTAACATGCATTCCAAGGTCTGCATTTAAACATAACGTATAGGGGGCTCTGTATATCCAGGATGAAAAGCGAGTAACTGCAGTCAACCCATTGTACAGCGATACGGAATCTGCTGGCACTATATAAATAATAAAATAATAATAATAATAATAATAATAATTAGTGTATCCTGCAGTGATGTTACCATGAGTGCCCTATGAAATTTCTATATATAAGCTGCTATGTTCAAGTAGTCAAAATGTATTATGTAAGAATTAAGCCAAGGCAAAAAGAATAAATAAATAAATTAAAAAAAATTTTTTTGAAGACTTTGCTATTTGTCTAGAAGAATCCCCTATGCAGCTGCATATCCCACATGTTGGCAAGTATACGACCCCTGACTAAGTTTCTTAGTGTGCATAGATTGGATTCAGTCTCAATTTGACTGTTGCCAATCTGCGGATAATGTAGCCCTGCAATTATATCCCAGTGTTATTTAAAGGGACTCTCCAGTGCCAGGAAAACATATTCGTTTTCCTGGTACTGCTGGACCCTGCAGTGCCCCTCTCCATCCCACCCACCATCCCATGTTGCTGAAGGGGTTAAAACTCCTTCAGTGACTTACTGGAGTCCAGCACCGATGTCCCTCGGCACTGGGTCAGGCTCCGCCTAATCTTCTTTGCATACTCCGCACGCACATTAGACCTCCCCATATGAAAGCATTATTCAATGATTTCCTATGGGGATTTCGACAACGCTGGAGGTTCTCACATAAGTGGTCTGGGTGCCTGGATTGTCCCTTTAAAGCTACAGTGTCACCATCATTCCTTAGAATTTCAAGCCTTAGTAATTACTCGTCCTGGCAAGCCTATTCACCATGAGAGAGTTTCTACTCACCAGGCCTAGGCTTTTACAAGCCAATGGATAGTGTCAAGTCATGTGGACATTTTGAGCCCTGGTTACCATAATATTGCTTATTGTAAAAAAAAAAAAAAAAAAAGGCATCGGACAAGTTGTAAAAATAGAAAAAACAGAGAAAATAAAATAAAATGGATAGATAACCTTGATTTGAAAAGCATAAGTTTGATGTTTAAGATAATTGATGTACACACGTGTAACCGATCTACTTGACCTGGGTTCAAGAACAGGCTTGTGTCCCTTGGAACAGATCCAGGGGATGATATGGTGCTCTAAGTACAAGCTGTTCCAAAGCAGTAAGGAAGGGAGTGTTATACAGTCTATGTTTTGCTGCAAACCTCTGTGGGAAAGCTGAATGGTAAATTACTATAAGGAAATCTACATCCCTGCCAGTCACCTCAAAGGGAAAACATTGGGAAGAATTACTGTAAGTCAGATGCAGTTCTATTTAACAAAATATATAGCAGCTGCAGGGGAGTAAGAGAGTAGTTATTCATGTCAGAACAGCTCTGTTTAAATCATTTGTTTCATAGCTTTAAACCTCCCCCAAAACCTAGTACTATACTAAACATAACATGAGTCAAAACAGCGGAGAAACTCGACTATTAATTCCATGTTTAGAATTCGGATCAATATCCCGAGAGTGTGAAAAGATATTCCAATGGAATCCGAGATGCACGGAGACACAGTGACTTCCAGAGATACAGGGTTAATCACTAAAGTGTGACTTGTTTGGGAATTTAAACGTCCATTTCAAAATAATCTGAAAGTATTGCCGACTTGGGGAATTTTTACAATTCAGCTATTTCATCGTAAAATGTAAAATTTTGTTGAATTACAAACAAATCACACTTTAGTGAATAATACTGATATGATTAAGAGGAAGGCAGCATTACCCCGAGCATCCTTGTATCTGTACTTTGATTTTGTGATTTGTCTTAGTGTTATTATACATGTTAGATTGTTATGTCTGTGTCTTACCTCCAAAGACTGCCATTACTGTCGCTATTTGTTTGAGAATTTCAACATTAATTCTATTGACGTTTCACACAGTTAAGCATTATGAAGCTTTAGGTTTTATGAGTGGGAGCCCCATATTATTGGGACTGGTAAAAATGCCTTGAGAAGATTTTATTAATCAGCACAATAGGTTGCTTAGGTTTCTCTGGGCCATCAACACAATGGCTCCTCATACAATATTCCGAGCTTAGAGCAGGGTCAAATAAATAAACAAGAACTCCCAAGATCGTCAATAAACTGGATAGGAGACGAGATGCTGGAGTTGTAGCTTTTCTCTACTGTCTGCCATACCAGGGGTAGTGATAGGGTGAGAGCATCGGCTAAGTGCTTTATGCCAATCACAACTTCAGTTCCTGATATAAACTGGGATGGCCTTTGCCATATGGTAATTGGCCCTGGCTGCAAGTTGCTGGGGACTAGGCTTCTCTGCTAAATGGTGAGTAAACCATTTAACAGTAATGTGGGACATGGTGCTCACAGACTACAAGCAACATAACCACTGGTTATAGTGCCGACAGTGTTCCTTTTACTTCACCTCTTCTATGCCCAAAGGAAAATAACATTTCTATATTACATTTAGCCAACTAGAATGAATAAGTATATAAAATATTTAATATATAACTACACAGATAGATGATGGTGGCCAGGGACCCTTATTTAGTGTTAAACCACTCAAAAATGGTTTAACCCTGAATTGAGGGACATTGACAGGGGACACCAAGCCCTATAAACAATTCAATTAGATGAATGGTTACAGTGCCAACTGTGTCCCTTTAATTTATCTTGATCAGAGGAATTTGAGAGAGATTTGAATTCCAGATGTAGTTTAATGGCTGACAGTAGTAAGCAGGCAATCAGAATATAATGGATTTAAATATTCTGTTTCTTCTCTGTTTTCTTTTGTAGAATGCATTGCCTCTTCTAACAGTAGAATGCATACAGGGCATCTTCCCTAAACTGTACATTAATATTTAAAGGTGTCTTAATTTGCTGTTTCATATGAAGGTTACTTATATGAATGCATTTCTAACGTGTCAAAAACTCTTGTTTTTGGAGGGTTGGACCAAAAAAAGTGTCCCCTAAGCCGAAATCTCATCAAACAATTTTGTAACAGGCTGTTTTTTTTCCTGTGAGTTATTGAAGCTGTCAAATATAGAGACAAGTGTGGCGTGCTTATTTCTACCCTCTAATTTTCGTCTTGTTCCTTTTAAAAAAAATTTTTTGTTTTGTTTATAAAAAAAAACAAAAAAACATGTGAAGGCATATAAGAGTACTACGCACAGTATGTACCCAAACTCCCACCTAGTAATACTATCTGTTTATTTCTAGCTTATAATTAGGTGTAAGAAAAACTTGGAATTGCTTTGCGTTGAATTTCAAAAATTCAAAGCACTCAGAAGGTTAATTGGGCTTTCTGAACATCCGTGTCTGATGAAGAAGTGCTGCAGCCTGACAGTCGAATGATGGAAAGAATCTCAGTGGAAATACTTTAAAAAAATTGAGAAACTAAGAATGCAAAGCATTATTCAGTGTTCTGTGTAGTGCTATTGGTTACAAACTTTGCAGAACCACATTTAAAATAAAATGATTGTACCTGAATAACAGGAAACCAGTTACATCCGCTCTACGCTGTGGAAACACAATTAGATCCTTTCCTTTTTTATTATTATAATTCTTTTTTTAAAGTATTGCCCTCTCTCTGCCCCGTTGTCTTTCCTATCTATTCACATTTACCTCCCTCTGCCATAACTCTTTTCAACACTCTACCAGGCTCTCTTATTTCCCAGAATGCAACTTTACGGCCCCATGCCTCTCGTATCTCCTGTGTCTCTCTCGCAGCCTACTCTCTTATTCCTTATTCCCAGAATGCAGCTTTACTGCCCCATGCCTCTCGTATCTCCTGTGTCTCTCTCGCAGCCTGCTCTCTCAATCCTTATTTCCCCAGAATGCAACTTTACTAAATTATGGCTCTCGTGCATCCTGAATAATTTAAGTCCTGTTCTCTGCTTTACTGCAAGTACTACATCTCTCCTGTATTCTGTGTCTCTCTTGTAGTCATGCACGGCCAAATCTCTCTTTTACAGCATTATTATTATCAGCATTTATGTAGTGCCAACAGTTTTGCAGCAATTTACAAATATACAATAGGAATATTTAACAACATATAACTGACAAACATAATGACCAGAGGGAAAGAAGGGCCTGTTCTAATTAAGTTTACAAGCTGGGAAATGCAACTTTTTTACCTGCTCTCCCCCCGCGTTCTCTATCTCTAGCCCAAAGTTCAGCCTTCTAGCCTTGCTCTCTTCCTGTATTTTGTATGTCTCATTTTAGGCCCAGCCCTCTCACTGTGTACATTTCAGCAGAAACTCATATCCTCCTGCTGTCCTGCAATCTTTATCTCTCTCTGCCGTCCAGATCTCTCAGTCCTCACTTCCTAGAATGTAACCTCGTAGACCTACACTCTTCCTGCAATCTGTACCTCTCTTTCTCTCTCCTAGCCCTGTTCTCTCAACTATATTCTTAGAATGCAACCCTACAACCCTGCTTTCCTCCTTTTTTCTGTATCTCTTTTATATTCTCGCTAAGGGCACCTAGCAGCTCTCTCTACATGGTCCTGTAGACTAGGGGGCCACCCGGGAGGCTGTCTGTCAACCTAGTGTGCTTGACACCAGGCCGAAATGCCCCTTCAGTGGGCTGGCCTTCCCCTTTTCTAGGCAGCGACTCCTATTAATGGTACCACCACTGTCAATGGCAATACCAACTCAGGAATGCTGGGAGGTATGGTACTTTCCAGTGTGCCGGCGGGCATTAGACCTCCCGATAGAAAAGCATTATTCAATGCTTTGTTATGGGGATTCTGGCAACGCTGGACATCCTCACGCTATGCAGCAATAATTACACTTGCAGGGTTAAGGGTGATGGGAGTTGGCACCCAGACCACTTCAATGAGCTGAAGTGGTCTGGGTGCCTACAGTGTTCCTTTAAGTAAAAATACACTTTATTAATATATATGTTTGTTAACCCTATGTACCTGCGAGTCTAAAATAAGCAACGTCATCTGACAGCAATCATCTTCATTGGTGACCTGCGCGTCCCACTTCTAGAAAGCACACTCACTGTAGATAAGGGCCACCATGAATCAACTACACACTTTTACCAATCACATTTACATAATTCAATGAGGGCACTCAGAGTGTGTGTCAGTGAATGTGAGTTAGTGTGTGTCAGTGAATGTGAGTGAGTGTGTGTCTGTCAGTGAATGTGAGTGTGTGTGTCATTGAATTTGAGTGAGTGTGTGTTTCAGTGAGTGTGTGTGTCAGTGAATTTGAGTGAGTGTATGTCTCTGTCAGTGAGTGTGTGTCTGTCAGTGAATGTGTGTGTGTGTGTCGGTCAGTGAATGTGTGTGTGTGTCGGTCAGTTTGTATGTGTCGGTCAGTGAGTGTGCGCGTCTGTCAGTGAGTGCGTGCGTCTGTTAGTGAGTGTGTGTCCGAGTAAGTGTATGTCTGCCTATCAGTGTGTCAAATCAGTGAGGGTGTGTATGTCATTATTTGTCAGTGTATATGAGAGTGTGTGTCTGTCAATGAGTGTATGCATCTATCAGCGAGTGTGTGCGTCTGTCAGTGAGTGAGCGTCTGTCAGTCAAAGTGCGGCCTTGACAGGAAGGGGAGGGGAAAATGTAAATTGGGGGGGGCGAACACCGTCATGCCTAGGGCAGCACAAATCCTTAATATACCACTGACTGCAGGAATCACCATTATACCAGGATAATTTCTAGCTCCACGGTGTTAAAAGGAATTGTACGATGATTTCATGATGCTGTATTTGCAGTGTAAACACCATTTTTTATAAAAGAGACAGCGACTACATAATGGGCCTGGCCTACGATACTCTTGGCGTTTCAGAATGTTTACTCACTGGCCAATCTCTTGGTTTACATCTATTTACGGTAGATTAAAAAGCTTTTTTGTATGACAAAATAAAATGACGCTTCGATTTGGAACTCTAGAGACCATCTGTATCTGTCTGTTTCAATAAATCTATTATGTATATAGTCCACCACTATGCAGCATTGCAAAATCTTGTAAATAAATACTGTTACTGCAACTACTATTATAAACAAATTTACTAAACAAATTACTTACTAACCCACCCCTGCAGTTTCTATCTATCTATCTGTCTATCTATCTATCTATCTATCTATCTATCTATCTATCTATCTATCTATCTATCTATCTATCTATCTATCTATCTATCTCTCCCTCTATCTATCTATCTATCTATCTATCTATCTATCTATCTATCTATCTATCTATCTGTCTGTCTGTCTGTCTGTCTAATCTCCCCTGAATTTCCCCCTTTTGCAGCAGAGAAAATGAAGGCCATTCCTCATCCTCTCATTGTTTTCAATGGGGTTGATGTGCACGTCCCATTAATAGCTGCCAAGCTACAATGAATAGGGTGAAGTGGACCAGGGAAAGAAAGCCCATTGTACCTTAACCTGTAAAAAGAACATTGTAGATAATGGTATCCCTTTAACTCCAGTCCTCATGTTTCAACAACAGGTCAACAAATGTCAAGTGTCCAGGATAGCCTTGAAAGAGACCCACCTGTGTAGAAACTCACTCCAATGCATTTAACTGAGTGCCTCCATTTTGGCTCCTTGAAATTCATTGTTATAAGCTCTGCCCTTTTCTGCCACTGATTCTAGTACCCACAGTGTATGCCCTGACCGTGCCAGGATTGAACTGGATTGTGATGTCACTTGTTATATCTTTAATATACATTTAAAAGATAGTAGAACATGACATGACGTGAAGGCTAACACAGGTTATAGGAGATTTTAAATCTGATCTTTTGTTATATGGTGCAATTACCAGGTTAACAACCGTTCTCCTTTCACACTGTGTAATGAATATACTTTCAAACATTTTGTTGCAGAGGTTTTCCAGAGCTGAATCTACAAATATTTGCTTTGTATAAGTGAACAGTAGAGCTAAAAAAGTAATAAACCTACGAATAGCATGTTTAAATAGCAGCAGAGGTGCATATAAATGTGTTTGTCTAAATAAAAATGACCTTGACTGTTTTATGAATGACTGACTTAATTGCAATAGTATCTATGAGGAACTTCTGAAGTCACCCCACCTCCATCACATCTTCCTAGGAAGCAGCTCCCCCTGCACCGCTGTCACAAGGCCATGTTTGAGCTGTGTAGGCCGCATGGCGCCCCCTGCTCCATGGCGCACAATGAGGCCGCACCGCTCGCACACCCCTAAGGCTGGCCCTGGTGGTTCCTGTAGTGGTTTACATTTTTTGATATGGTCTTGAGTTGGCACTACCCACAGAATGAAAATTTTTACTTTGTACATTTTCTTCAGTGTGTTAAACACATTTGTTTTTTGTTGAAATGTCAGGATATAGCTAAAGATATCTCCCGTAAATATTTGTAACTGTCAAAAATCTTGCGAAAGGTATTTATCATGATGCTTGTGTAGAATCAAATAATGGGGTTGTGAAAGTAAACAATATATTTTTCTTTCAATATTATGTAACTTTTTTTTTTAAATAAAAAATTAAGTTTCCAAAAAGTATATTTAAAGGCTGCCATGTCTTGCAAGATATAAACACAGTTTCGCATAAAATGTGTTTACTTTAGCAGTCTGAGAAGATATGAGCAGGACATGCTTCCGTATCACACAGGAAGTGCAGTGAACATACATTACAATACTTCCTGTAGGTTTATTGAAAAACGTCTTTCTTGTCAAGAACTGAAAACTAATGATCAAACATATATGATTGGTACAAAATCCTCTTTAGTATCGAAAACATTGACTTTAGATACAACTTCCTTTTAAACACACTAAACTAGTGGAAGATTAGATTACATTTAAAAAAAATGAAAAACATATTACTTCCATTGAACCAATTAAACCGATGACAGAAAAAACTTATATCAGTATATCATGGATATAAATATGCTAATGTGATATCTATTTACATTGAATCTTTTTGGGGTATGTTTACTAATGTATTCTCATTGACACAAACTATACTAATACATAAAACAGATGCTATCTGTCAATACTTACCAGCAGACATCTGATCTTATCATCTTGCAGCGTTTTAAAAAGTGGGTTTTATACCAGGCATGACTGATAATTGTACTAATTATAATGCTATGTCTAATCACATAGGTATGACCTGCGGTGGATTGCTCAGCTTGTAACTAGACCACTTGTAAGGGTAGATCCTCAGATGTAGGTGCTGTAGACTGAGGAACACTGACTATTGGTAAGACTATAGGTCAGAGGTATGAACCATCAAATAGCACAGTGATGTCTTAACGGCACTGTGTCCATGGCTACACAACCACTGAAAATGTAAATTATCGATAACATTAAGCTTATATTTATTGGTACCTCCAATATCAGTGTTTAAACATTAAAAAAACATGCTGTACAGCAGAGATTAATCCAGACAAACGTTTGGACAATATAAAATGAGCAACTGGCATGGACTGTTAAAAAAATATTAGAACAACACTGTTATAGCTTTACGGCTTCAAAAAATGATGTGTGTTGATTTTGGCTTGCTAATAAGTACATGTGCGTTGTGTTTGTCAAGGTCAAGATATGTATTTGCAACAGCATGATGACATGTACAGACAACAGCAGGTATTGAGGTGATAAGTCCACACAAACATTTTAATAAAAAAGGGTTTAAAAGGTTCTGAATAAATCTCTCGGGATAATACACTGATATGTTACCAAGCCTATGGGGCCTCTATGCTCGTCAGGCCTCTGGGCAACTGCCCAGCGTGCCCATGTGTTCAGACAGGACTGACGTAGCTGTTTACCTTTGTTGTAACGGGGTGACCAGCAGTTGATAGGTGATAATAATGGACACATGATGGTGGTATAGTGGAAAGCTGGAGGTCACTCTGAATTATTCTGCTTTTGGATAACTATAACAGCAAATTATGTTCAATGGCCATTAATCGCAATGGATGTTCAGATAACTTCACTCCATCCTGTGTCTATATTAGCACATTAGCAAGTCCCAGATCCCATAATGCTTGCTGCCTTTTGTTTTTGAGTAGCACCAACCCCAGTAGAATTAACAGAAAAATTACTTCCCTGAATAAGTCAGGGTCCTGGACCATTGTCTAATTTTATATATTATAAATATATTATTGTTATTATTATTATTTTATTATTTATATAGTGCCATCAGATTCCGTAGCGCTGTACAATGGGTACATATTTTTAAGTTTATTTTAGAACTGGTGCAGAACCCAAAAAAGTTAAGGCCCTTCCATGAAAGGGTTAATTAAATGTGCACCAAAGATGCTACAATAAAAATAATAGAGGCATGTAGATTCCCATTTTAAAATTAAAAATAGTAAGATAAGCTTTGTGGAGAATTTATAATCGATTTTCACATATTAGACCAAACTAGCTGTACTGGAAGATAGCTAGATTAAATATTTTTTTATTTTATTATGGACTAAACTATAATGTCTTCATCAATTGTTCATAAGTTCAGGTTTAATAAAAATTGCTTTAATTTAAACTTGCTGGAATAAAAAGATGTGATTTGTTTTTCCTAAAAAAAAAAAAAAAAAAAGTTTCTGTGGTTGGCAAGTTCCTGTAAAATCAAAAAAAAAATGTTTTTTTCCACTTACTAAGTGAAGGAAAGGGACAGATGTGCTTTAGGGACGTGGTGGGAAACAAAGTGAAGGATTAAGTTTTTAACATGTTGGTGTAGTGCTAATCCTAACAGAACACTATTTAAATTGCACACACCTTAGTGACTAGACAAATAGATTTGTTTGTTTATAGCTGGTGTTCTTTGTGTTTTATGATGAAGGTGAGTCATCACTGCGCACAGAACACATTAGCAAGCGTGCTTCGTAACTCCTGCTCGGGAATCATTAGTAAGAGAAAAATGCTGCGGCAAAATAGCAAAGATAGAAATAGCTCCCACCCAGCTGCTGGACCTGAAAATTGATACAAGAGAGTCATTTGTAATCTATGCAGGGGGACATGATGTGAAGTTAACTCCAGGCAATGAATCAGACTCTGCTATTCTACACCTTGTGGTTTACATTGCATGCCAGTGAGCTTACAATCTAAAGGTTAAAATGGGGAGATGAGACAAGAAGTGGCAGAGGAATTCGTACGTGATGCCAGAGATAATTAATATTATAACTGCAGCAGCTGATAACATGTGAAGGCAATAAGGAGGTGATTGGCTGTGGGAGAGATTTAATTTGTGAATACAATGACGGTTTTCCTGTCTTCAGGAAGTAACTCTGTGTCAAAGTTATCAAGGGTTCAATGTGCATTTTGTGAGATTCCCGAATAAGTGGTCTTGTTTCTGATTAATGGAACTCTTGATATCTATTGGTAATTGCATGGTTAGTGGCATTCCAATACACAGATTGCATGAGCACAGAGAGTGTCCTCAAAATAGGAGTAATAGAAAGCTAGTACAAATTGATAAGTAACCCCTACGGCCAGCCTAAGACACTGTAAACTGTTCCCAGACTTGGTATCCTGGGTTTTCAATAATACAGAATCACAAAACCTCCAACATTGGGAAGAATGAATGCAGGACGTCAATAGTGGCATGGCTGGGGCAGGCTCCACCAACATTAATACCCATTTTAAATTATTATCCAACAAACTAAGCCTAAAAAATACATATATAAATCAATTATCGGGAGAAAATCAAGCAAAGCCTTAGCTTGCCATGGCACAAAAGGTTCAATTGAGGAAACATTCCACCTAAGGACAGACTTAGAACCCTCCAGTCAGAGAGGCCTTGCTTGGTCGGTAAAGAGTTCTCTTGGAAGGTATGTTTCAAATGATATTTGGTCTCATTATGGAGCACCTGGAGGGCCCTTTGGTCAGCCAATCAATTCTGATACCCTGTTGCTGCAACAGCCTTGTGACTGTATGTAATGACTGTCGCCAGAGGATGGTGGAGCGACACAAATCCGGGAATACACTAAGTTTACACTCTTGAAATGTGTAGGTTTTCCCCCCCTTAATCGCCAGCAGTAAAGTCGCTTTATCTTGTCTCCTGATGAACTTGGCAATCACATCCCGAGGAACATCTTTTGGGGCTTTCGCTTAATTGGGAACCCAAATTAAGAGTCCATCTGTTTGAATATCCTTTGCAAGTGTATTAAAAAGCACAGAATGTACCATGCCCCAAAGCACAGAAGCGAAGAGCTGCAAAAATTGCACACAACCAGCAAACAACCAGACCGGAACAAGCAGCGAAACACATCCCCTACCGCACCAGCTACTGATACTCATCAGGATCTCTCCCGCAAAAGAGCGCAGGGAGATGGAAACCCGAAGCACCCGGACCAGATTCAGCGGACCCGACCACAGAGCCTCCATGTGGGGAAGATCGGGCGCATCCAGCACCCACGCCTCTACACAAGATGGCTTTACTCGGCATCATCAAAGGGGCAAATGCAGCAGCCACTCACCCCACTCCGGTGCGCCGGTAGTTTGTTGTGGCGACCTCCGAGAGGGACATTTAACCTGATTACACCACAACCAATGCAAGGCTATAGCCTCCCTCAGAGGGGCATTGGATGAGGCTGGACAGAGCCTCCAGTTGATGGACGCACCCCAGCCCTGCCACCCTCAAATTCGAAGTTATTAAGGTTTACCTGACTGATTTATGTTTTTGATAGACAAAATGCATGTTTCTCAAATGAGCACAACCAAGTATAAATCTGTATGTTTATCTGTAGCGAAGTAATGTCATGACCACTGTTGTGGATGGGTTTGTTTTCTCTAGACTACTGGCACTCAGCTTGTAATAACTCCCCATGCTAGCCAGGATCCAGAGGCTTTGATAGAAACCTATCACACTGGGCTATCACGTTTATTAACTGACCCTCTAAAATGTGCATCTAAATTAGTCTCTCAGAGTTTTAACCACAGAAATGTTAATTTGCTTAGCTTAACATGAAGTTTGCACCCTATATGTTTTGACAGTGCCTAGTACCGGAATAGCCTGACTCACATTCTTCATATTGTTCAGCAAACTAGGATCACTCATATACATTTCTCACTGTACTCAATGATACCAAATGTAATGTTTTAACTGTTAAAGACCCAGCATGTTTCTATCATTAATGACACGTAATTACATTATTTAGAATGTTCATAGCCTAGTTCTCATACCGACCTCAATGCATCATACTTTAAAACCGTGTTTAAACCCAAATGTATAAGCCTGAGTAAAATAAAAAAATTGTGCATGTTATTCATATGCCCCGCATGTTATGCGAGGGAAAGACCAGAGAATTGCCTTTGGGGTACCTCTCGTCAGTCTGTACCATATATCTGCACTACAAAAAAAAGAATAAAAAAAAAAAAAAGCACAGAATGTAGTATCCTTTAAACATCATCCAGTGAGTCCAGTATGCCTCTCACTCTTAGGTGTTTCCATCTACTTTTATTCTCCAGTGAATGTAAATGGGCATCAAACTGAGCCTGTGCTGCCTCCAGCTGTTGAGTAGATGTGGAGATTGTCTCCTGCCCTATCTATACAGAATTCAGGTCCTCTTACACAGAAAAATCAAGGTCCAAGACCATGATAATTTCGGTACATAATAGGGCCATCTCAGAAGACGTGCTTTTTGTCAACAACAGATTGTGGATATTATTTTTCCATAGAAGTCTTTGTCGATACCCTGATCAGCAGCACCCAATACAGGAGGTTGGAAGATATCTAAGGTGTCTAGGGCCTCTGTATCTGACTCTGGTGGCACCCAATTATAGGATGGCTCTGTCATGGTGCTCTGGAGAGAAGCACACCAATATCTCTGGTGTCATTTAATTTCTCGGCATCCTACTCACTTTTGTTGCCAACGGTTTAGACATTAATGGATGTGTGTTTAAGTTATTTTGAGGGGACCGCAAATTTACACTGTTATACAGGCTGTACACTTACTACTTTACATTGTAGCAGAGTGTAATTTCTTCAGTGTTGTAACATAAAAAGATATAATAAAATATTTACAAAAATGTGAGTTGCTCTCAACTTGCGCTGTTACAGACCATAATAAATGCGGCGATGAAGCTCATCTTCCTGTCTGCCCGCACCTCCCACGCCTCACCCTTCTGTCAGTCCCTACATTGGCTTCATGTAAGATATAGGGCTCAATTTAAAATGCTGGTTCTTGCTTTCAATTTCTACATAATGCTGCTCCCACCTAGCTACCCTCCCTAATACACAAGTATGTCCCGTGTAGACCCTTACGCTCAGCTGAAGACTTACGTCTATCTTCTGTCCGTACTCCCATCTCTGATACTCGCATACAAGACTTCTCGAGGGCTGCACCGTTCCTGTGGAACTCACTTCCCTCCTCCGTTTGATGCTCACCCAGTCTCCACTCCTTCAAAAAAATCATAGAAAAAAAACAATTCTTCATAAAAGCGTATCAATTAAACTGTTAATACTCCCGACTGATTCCTCTCTTGCAACGGTCATTAGTCTAATACTATCCTTACCTTTTTGGGTCACTTTACCCAACTCCCTCTAGCATGTAAGCTCATTGAGTAGGGCCCTCAACCCCTCTGTTCCTGTGCGTCCAACTTCTCTGGTTACAACTACATGTCTGTTCGTCCACCCACTGTAAAGCGCTGCGGAATTTGTTGGCGCTATATAAATAATAACATAATAATAATATATATATACGCAATACTACTGTAGAACCAATGTGGGGATTAGTAAATAGTCAAAATGCAAACCATAGCTTAAGTGAGTTTCATTTAATTGTGGAGAAAGTACTAGTCCACTGAGTGAAACTTATTGAAATGTAAGCCCTTCCAACAACAGTATTTTGCTGTTTGCTAAGGCTGTAATAAAAACCATTTCAGTAGGAGAAGGAAAGACAATGTAATGATTTGTGTTTTTTTCTTAATTATTATTATTATTATTATTAGCATTTATATAGTGTCAATGTATGCCAGAGAGCTTTACATGCTCAAATGAGCTTACAATAATGAATTGCGAGTGTAACTGAATGTATATACATTAGAATGACATCTTCTGGTAGAGTGCTAAATGCCTGCACATCGGGCATGGTGAATTCTTTAGCCTGATTACTAGACCATGCAAACCTCTTCAATGACTGGCTGGGACTTCTTGCATCAATTGCCATAACATTTTTCTGGCATCCTTGACACAAACACTCATCATTTCTCATATTCCTTTAAGCCTGTAAGAATCAATAATGGTGACTACCATCATAGTAATCTGGTCTATAATAATTCTGTTTAAAATCCAACGCTCAACTCTTTTAAAACGATGGCATGGCTGCATAGAGCTGTCAGTTTGAGTTAAACATACTGGTATAAGGTCTTTAGGGAAACATTGTGATGAGAGCAGATAAAGGTTTAAGGTAAGTTATACATTGCTATTTTTTTTTTATCTTTCTTAAATTCCTTTTTAAAACTGAAAAATTGTATACATCACCAAAGTGTTAGCATTATTGAGACAAATCTGAAATATACGTATTTTCTTTATATATATATATATATATATATATATATATTTTTTTTTAAACAATTTCAATGTTGGAAATCAGTGTAAGAACCTGAAAGAGAAAGCAACTAAAAAAATAAATAAAAAATCAGCCAGGTTCCTAAATTTGACCTTTGATAAACAAAAACCATAGGAAACTTTGGTTCATGTGATGAATTAATACCCTACCCCGGGATGTTCTCCAACTTGGCTTAAGTCTCTTTTAAGGCCATAATTAAGTAATCAAGCCCTATAAAACTGTCTTCCAGACCTCATTTTAAAAGCAGATAGTTCAGAATTTGAGAAGGAAGGCAGACATACCTCTAGAGAATAAGAAAATACATATTTAGCAGATATGTGAGGAGAAGAAACCCAGCCACAGAAGTCCAGAGAAAGAGAAGGAACATAAAAGTGATTAATCATTGAGGACCTGGCACGGAACCTTGATAGATCATCTTAGATTTTGGCTCAAGGTCCAGCTACTTAGTACTGATATGGTAGCAATGTGTAGGACTTTCAGTGTTTGATACTAGATTCATGTGATGTTATTCATACTATCGTAGCTGATATCTACGAATCAAATGGCTGCTAAGGCTTAGCATCTTCCCTCACAAAGACTAGGAGGTCGTCAACAATAAAGCAAACTTTTTTGCTCTCCATAAATACAGTTTCACACAAAGGACTCTGTTTTAAATCATGAGATTTATTTATATACAAGCTAAGGAGAATGCTTTTGGAATAATAGTCAATTATACATGCTATGATTATATTTTTTACACAGGGGGAAATATCTATTTAATAGAACAACCCTTGGCACTCCAGATGCTGTGGAGTGCACCTTCCCTTTCACTTTGCCAGCAATATGGCTGTGAGAGTATTATGGGATATGTAGTCCCAGGCATCTTGAGTGCTGAGGTTTGCATACCCCTTTGCTATGCATTTGCTTTTTTTTTTGCAGAAATTCTTTATAAGAATCTGAATGCAAGTTGCTTTAATTTGTTTTTGCAAAATTAGTCGTGCTATAAAGTTACAAGTTGGGTTCGGTAGTACTCTCTAAGTCAGAGTGTTAAGTAGCTTATAATGTTTAAACTCTACCTGTTTTTTTACAACTTCCATCATTTACAATAATGAAATGAGACATATACATAAATTACTCTTACGTTTTAAAAATATTTTTCACAAAATGAATGTTGTTTCGCAGTCTTTATAGCTAGGGGACTTATGGGCAAAACCAGATTATTATTAAAAATTTGGCCAGAAAACAGCCAAGATACAGGTTACCTCTGGATTCACGAAGAGTCATCCTTTAGCACTCAGTAAAGGAAAAAAACTCCAGTGGAGGAAACATTTGGGGAACCATGGCTGTAGGGCTGCCTTTCCCTCTGGGCACATACAGAGAGTTAATTAAAAGAGGGTCTTTCACCCAACCACACAACTCACAATATCCCTATGGGATACCTTTATGGAGACTATGGGCCACAAGGACACATTACACGCCAAGTCTCCAATCTCAGTCTTAAAAACAATAGTACCCAAGGGGGGACTCCAAGCCAGCTCCGCTGGCCAAACCAGGGGGGGACGGGAGGGGGAAGGAAGCAAGCGGGGGCTAAAGGGACATCCCACACACTACCACCCACCCCCCAGACAACTAGTCACAAATCACACCACTGGAACAGCTAGGAGGGCAAGGGTGGGAGGGAAACCAATGGACAAGCACCAGGGAACCAGGACGGAATGGACTGCCCTGACCCCAACACTGATGCCAGACAACCCCACTCCAAGGGACCATCTGGACACTCCCCCCCTCAGACGGGCGCCCCAACCCCTGGGAACCGCCAATCCCCCCCGACAAGCCACCAGCCAGCTGACCCTATAGCCTCACCCAACTACCCCCACCCCCAACGCACAACCTCTTAGTGGAAGTAACCACACACCTGGAACAGGATGCACCTCAGGACTAACCCTCACCACGCCCGACGATAACACCAGGGCACCGGGGTCCCACATACGGGACACACCCAAAACACCGTTAGATTCGAACCTGGCACAGACAATAAGCCCAGGAAGTTGTAAATATGTTCACTTTCAGTCCCCTCCCACAACACAAGGAACTGGACCAACGGGCAATCGGAACCGACCACACCCGCATCCGCACCGCAACACCCCCCACATCAACATGTCAGCTAAGGTAACATGCATATCAATAAACTGCAAGGGGCTAAACCACCCCTCAAAACGCCACCAGGTCATGCACTAGGCCAACCGATCGGGGGCAGACGTAGTCTTTCTTCTAGAAACGCATTACGTTAACTCACGCCCGTTCCCTCTCCTAAGCCGACACTACCGAACCTGCCATTTAGCCAACTCAAACACAGGCAAACATTCACTGTGTATGTCAGTGAATGTGTAAGTGACACTGTATGTCAGTGAGAGTGTGTGTTAGTGAAAGTGTGTGAGTGACACTGTGTATGTCAGTGTTTGTGTTAGTGAAAGTGTGTAACTGGCACTGTATGTCAGTGAGTGTGTAAGCGACACTGTATATGTCAGTGAGAGTGTGTGTTAGTGAGAATGTGTATGTGACATTGCATGTCAGTGAAAGTGTTAGTGAAAATGAGTATGTATGTCAGAGTGACCATGTAATTAGATACTTATATATTAAATTATATTTAAAATATATATTAATAGAATTCTATATTAAACCGAAAAAATGTTTGTAGTAACATAAATTAAATCTCAATATTATTACAAATTAAACAGCACCAAATACATTGAAAAAGAGTGTGTGGATATATTTATTAGGCAGTATGTGTCTATTGATGTATGCATTAGGCATTACGTGTGTATTGATCTATGCATTCGGCAGTATAAGTGTATAAATGTATTTATTAGGCGGTGTGTGTGTGTGAGGATTTATGTAATGTGCATATGGTTGATTGTATGTAATAGGCAGTCTGTGTGGATGGATGTATTAGGCAGTGTGTTTATATGGATGCATATACTGGAAGAGTGTTTCTACGCAGTGTGTTCATTGCAATTCAGAATTTAGTGAATAAACATGTGAGAGAATGTAGTTGCCTTTATGAGGGGGCGGCAAAATGGATTGCTGCCTAGGGCGGCAAGAATCCTTGCACCAGCCCTGGCAGCACCACACCGCACATACTCCCTCAACTACACCCCAATGATACAGAAAGCAACAGACGATCTCAAAAGATGGCAAGACCTATCACTATCATGGCTAGGACCCATAGCATCAATAAAAATGAACCTCCTACCCCGCTTCCTCTACCTATTCCAAACCCTCCCCATCCGAATCCCCACATCAAACACCAAACATGTCCAAAAATTAATAGACAACTTCATCTGGGCCAAAAAAGACCCAGAATCAAGAGGACAACAATGTACATCCCCAACAGGACAGGAGGACTGGTACTACCCCATTTCCAAAACTACTACTACGCCGCACAACTCACACAAATTCAAAATTGGCACACCCCACAGGGGATTAAACGATGGGCGGAACTGGAACATGACCTATTCGGACAAGACTTCCCATCCCTCTACATATGGGTACCAAATAAATCACGCCCCCCACCACCACCACTACCCCCATCAATCACTAACTCACTAGACATATGGGACAAAACGACCAGGAAATTCCCCATTATCAACAACCCGACCCCAATGACGCCTATACTACGCAACAGAGCATTCCCCCCAGGTTTAACACCCAGAGACTTTGTGCACTACGAACAAAACAACCTATTTAGACTACACCACTTCTACACGGGAAACCGTGTGACTCCATACAATGACCTCTCCAACACACAGGCAACATATAACACCCACGACTTCTTCCGCTACTTACAACTGCAAAGCTTCCTAGAGCAACCCGAAAACGCCAAAGCAGCCACCACCACGCTCACACGATTTGAGAGAGTATGCACATTCACCCCACTCCACAAAGGTCAAATCACAGAAAACTACACACTCCTTATCACAAACCAACCCATGGGGGCATTGGCCTATATGGCGGCTTGGGAGAGGGACCTAGGGCCCCCGGACGACCCCACCGACTGGCAAGACATCTGGGAGGCAACAGCCTCCATATCCATATGCGTCAACCATAACGAGCAGGCATACAAAACACTGCTCTGATGGTACCTAACCTACCACATGGGCAGGGCAGACTCAGACCTTTGCTGGAAAAACTGCGGACAGAGGGGCACATATATACACGTATGGTGGCATTGCTCCAAACTGGCCCCACTATGGGCAGAAGTGGCCTCCCTAGTCTCAACACTCCTTCAAACCACCATACCACTAGACCCCTGGACATGGCTCCTATCCAGACCACGAGAGGACCTGACCAGAGCCCAAAACAAAATGACAAACAGGATAGCCCTAGCGACCAGACGGGCAATAGCCGAAGTATGGGGAACACCAAACACCCCCACACTACAAACAATCATACGCAAAACCAGAGAAGCTGTACACATGGATAGGATCTCAGCCATAATACATGAAACCTCCAAACAATTCCATAAAATATGGGACCCCTGGCTATCTGAACCTCACCTACAATAAGGGCCCACAGACGACCACCACCTCACCAGTCTGGCCCACCACACTAAAAGAGCAACCAAATCACCACAACACCGACACTCAACATATGCAGCACAACCACAACCCGAACCATTGGGCAGCTAATGGCTTCTCGAAACCGAACCCCACCATGGTACTCTAACCCTTGTACATAGGTTCTCAATCCCCCCCAATCGATCACCCTCACCCACACAAACCCATCACTATGCAGCAGCTAAACCAAAACTACCAGAAAAAGGGAAACCTACCCCACACAAAACTAACCACAACTGAGAAACACAACAAACCGCAAACAGTTACCGTAGGCACCAATACAGATTTGAACAGACGAACCATAAAGAAATTAGAAAGACCAAAAGCGAGGTCCCTGAACCTCACCCTACCGCACAGCAGACACCAAGCCAACAACACGGGAAATTAACACACCACATAATAACGGCTTCCTCGCAAAAGCCCTAGGACAACAAGATTTGTGTGAGAAAAATACCGCTCAACTGTATCAAACTTGTTGGGCCTCCCTTACCCTATTTCTTTTCTGTACCCTAATGATTTCACCTCATTGAAAAACAACAAATAAAGAATGTTTAAAAAACAAACAAAACAAAAAAACAATAGTACCCAACCTCCCCCTGTACCGCAGGTGTGAAAAAAATATCACAGTTCTTGGACACCAAAGGCATAATACCATTCCCGGTCCTACAAACACAGTGGCAAATCCCGAACAGAGCAATCTTTTCCTATCTACAATTGAAAAGTGCAATACAAGCACACGCACCTCCACCCCATACACCACCAGACACAACTAGACTTGCCTCCTACTTAATCCTAGACAGGTGTTGGACAGCACCCACAAAACCCAAAACACTTACATTATGCTACAAGGCATGGCAAGAACTCTCAACAACCACATTACACCCCTATAAAGCTCATTGGGAGACAGACTGCGGGACAGTACTGACGGATTGTGACTCGCTGCATGCCCTCAATGACCTCTCTAAATGGACAAAGTGCTACACACACAATGATTCCCATAAAAAACTCCTCTACCACTGGTACATGACCCCACAAAGGCTTCACCGCATATACACCCCACACTTGCTGGAGGTGCAATGAGACTACAGGAACCTTGGTGCATCTGTGGTGGTCTTGCGGCAGCATCCAACCCCTTTGGACCGCTGTATCCATGACATTGGACCAATTGCACATCCCCGAATTCCAATTAACGAAAATCTCATGTCTCCTGCGAATACTCCCAGAACCTCACCCTAGCACAAAAACAGATCACAGCTCTTACTATACTAGCGGCGAGGAACTTACTAGCACTGCACTGGAAATCACAGACCTGCCCATCCTTAGCCCAACTCCAAACCAAACTCACTCAGTTCAAAATCTATGGCCATAGTATCCCCACAAAAGAAACTTGAATTTGACATGGGAGGGGGAGGTGGACGAAACGGGAGGGATGTTCGGGCAAAATATGAAACATAGTAAAACGAAAAGGTAGCAAATATAACTACTTCCTCATAAAAGCACCAACGACCCTGTTTCTGATGGGGACAGGACACATACAGTAATCGTACAGTAATCTAACAGAAATCTCACACTCCCTTCACCCCCCCCCACCCACCCCACCAACTGACTAGACTTTCCCTCCCCCCACCCTCTACCAAGTTCTCACTCTACCATAGGGGCTACCCACTTATACACCCACTCAACCAACAAAACGAGGTACGATTCAAGCACCTCCCAACCCACAAACTAGGGACTAGTTGACGTAAGGAACCACCACAAGCTATACAGCTTAAACTAACCACTACATCGGCTAAATCGACCACCTACGATCCCAACTTTGGTAAAGGAGGGAACCCCTCACCTGACTATCACTTAAGTGCCAATTCACATAGACACAAAGGCGACAATGCGCATGAAGCAACTTGTAACCAGCTTACGCATACACTCAAAACTACTGTGTCAAAGTGAATATATGTATCAACTATCCCCTGTATTACCTCCTGCTTTACCAAATTTCACTGAATGTAACCGTTACGAAAAATGCAGAAACTATGTACCGCCGCTAACCTACCCCTTTTTCCTTCTGTTCCCCCGACCGCATTTTGGAGAAAATAATAAAATACAAATCTGAAAAAAAGAAGGTCTTTCTCTGATGAATTATAATAATATATATATATATATATATGTATATATATATATATATATATATATTTATATATATATATTTATATATATACCGGTATATACACAAAATAGACAGATAGAATGCTAAAGTAGATTCAACATAGATTAATGAATGATTCTTAGACTAATGTAGTACACTAGACACTTTTCATCTCCCCATTACCTATTTGCTAACCTATCCAATGCAGCGCATGCAAAACCTGTACAGGGTTATTCACTATTCATAGCACACAGAATGGGGCAAAACCATCCCGCAGCATACTGGGCCATTCGGACTGCAAAATACGCACTGTTCATGCAATTATCGGGTGACTGTCCAATGCTAATAGTTACCAAAAAGTTACTTTTTTTGGTAAGTATTTGTTTTATTCTGTGTACATGTTTTTGTATCACTGGGTTAAGTGCTGCCATACTATCTATACCATATTCTATAGCGCTTACACACTGTTGGTTCTTTTCTTGACTGTCCAATGCTTTCTAGTCAGCCGCCAATTTAAAAAAGTAAAATATTTGCTAAATGCTAAAACTAGAAAATGGGTAACAATTGATTTCTAGTCACCTGTGAAATAATGGGGTGGGGCATAGCCCCTTTAGTGCCCTCACCTGTAAGCATCTTGAGGGGTACCTTAAAAAAAGTAGTGGGATCTGTCCACCACCAGTTCTAACCCATTGCCAGCGGGTGGGGATATTTAATAAAAATAAATGGGGGATAGGATTGTATCTCCCCTACCCATGGTCAGAGGGTGGTTGCTATTCATTAGTGGCGGGTGGGGGCCCTAATAATTATATTTGGGGGGGAGGACCTAATATCCTCCTCTAGCACCAACCGAATCCTGAATGCATTTGGTTATGACAAATCTGCAAATTGCCAATTGGAATTTAGTCATTGTCACTGGATTTTGACCATTCGGACAAAATCTATTGTTTAGTGAAAACCCTTATAATAAACCTGATAATAACCCTGATTAAAATGATTGTCATCCCCATCCAGAATGGCATAACTTCCATAACTGTGAAAGATATAACATTTACTGCTCAAGGTCAGACTGAGGGTAGTCCAAGTCTCCAGGCACATCCATTTGAGGCCTAGATCTTTTCATGCCATCGGGATGGTATAAGACCCAGGGAAATAGATGAAGCTCTGTCTAAGTTTCAGGTGTTTCTGGGAGGAAACAGAAAGTTTCAGCAGTTATAGCAGCAGTTTAGTTTATGACATCACATAATGACATCACCTATTATGACTTCACAGCTAAGAATCATTGTTCCTGAGGTATATAAAAACATATTTAATCATAGTGAAGGGGACTATGGTAACAGTGGAAATGTAAAAGGATCTTTACCATAAATATGCATTTTATATGATTCTGATTCTGATTCTAGTAGTAGATTTTGCAATCTTCTTTTATTTCTAACCTCGGTATCTTTGGTAAAAAAACATTTTATTATCTCCTTGAGTGGAAGCTCATTTGATCAGGAACAGTTTACTTCTTGCAGCTGTAGCATTTTGTCCATGACTGCTATTATATATCCCCTCTGTATAATTGTAAAGCAATATGGCATATATTAGATCTAGAAAAACATAAAAGGTTAAAATAAATGTTACTTAGGAGATTCTGCCTCTATTTCTCAAGAACTGAATGTGAGGAGCAGGGCCCAGCGGAAACCATGACAAAATGTCAAATTGTTCTAAAATAGTTTGATTACTTATGTTGTTGTGGATATGGTGCCTCAAGTGTTTCTTTAAAACATGTTACACTGTGCAAACCAAACCCCCCAAAAACAAGCACAAACCAGATTTTGACAAAATCATTTGACTGCTTCAACAGAAGTCTCCTTTTTCATGGTTCTTGGGATGGTGTAATGTATTACTTTAAACAAGGCAGTCACCATTTACATCATATATTCCATGCGCTCTTCCCTCCTCCACCAATGGAGAAGATCTCGAAGTTCCCAAGCATGAATTTCCACTGGATTTCCCGAGCTAAGCCTTGCAATGTCCCCATGCCATTTGTCATGGTACCACTAGTCCCAACATTTCCGCACACATATACCTGAATAGTTAACGGTGTGTGAGTAAAAATGTGATGACTGGCCTACAACGTATGGGTCCAGTGGGACTGCCTGTGCCTCCTTCTTCTCCAAGAAGAAATGCAAGTCACAGGCAAGTCACTCTAGGTCAGTGTTTTACAAACTTTTTTCACTAGTGTACCACTTGGCAGCAAATTTCCATAAATTGAACCATGGGCCTGGTGCAGCAGAACTGGGGGTATTTCTGCCATTGCAAACATTTTACTGCGTACCCCTGGGGATAACTGTACCACAGGTTGGAAAATTCTGCTCTAGATAATAATATAAGGGCCATCTTAATGCAGAAAGTTGCGGGACCACAGACACACCGGAAGCAGGAAGTATTATGATTATCATTATCATTATCTCATTCTACTACCCTTAATTTTTCACCTAACATTTACCAGTGACTGACCTGTATCACTTTAACCCCAGTAACAACACAAAGACCACCCATGACCATTGAGGGGAAAGAGCGGCAGAGGGTACAAGGCAATGAGAAAGCCAAAAGCAGAAGCCTGCATAGGTTCCCATTAATATTAATGAAAACCATGGGGGTTGATGACGTATGTAATTGACAATTGTTTAAACCCATCTGATTACTGTTAAGAACCAGCTAATTCTTCCTAAAATTAAACAGTTCATTAACGCAGCTGAAGATCATGAAGTCAAATATTTGTTGACGTCCTGAAGCATGTTATTCATTCAACTAAGTACAATTTGTATTCCTTCCAGCGCTGAGGAACAGAACAACAAAATAAAAACGTAAGCTAATTGGTCATAACATATTTTTTCGCTGTTTTTTTGATGATTATATTAGAAGCAGGTTTATAATCTATAACACAATTCTATACATTTTTTGATTTCTATTCTAAAATCTGATTTATGTAGTGATTTCTATTGCAGTTAACCACAACACAGATTTGTCTTTATATTTGCTACATTATATATGTTTCCAGTAACTCTTCTCTACTTCCTCCTAACACAGTTGTAGCATATATTTCTAGGGTAGAATGTTGCATTTCCTACATGTTTTACATAACCAAGGCTATGTGCTTTCCTTCAAAATGCAAATATACTGTACTTTTGGTCAATTTTTTTTGTTTTGTTTTGAGTAGCCTCATTTGTTTTTTGCAGAAATCTCTGTACAGATCTTTGTTTGTTGTTCACTTAGTGAAGAAAGAAAAAAGTTACCTTAAACACTTTCACCTTTTTTCTATCTCTTCTCCAGTTTTTTTTTGTCAGTAGTTATAAGTAGGTCAGATAGACCTCTCTGTGTGTCTATGATGCTGGGTGCATTAACATAATAAGTCTTTCATAATGACGTTTGTTACAGAGGGTGATCTAAGGATAGTAGAGTATTTTGAAAAACGGGTACAAAAAGGTACATGGGGAAGTTTAACAGCAACAATATAATTTGTATTTTATAGTCCTAACATCTCCAAAAAGTGTGCAATGTATAGTCAGTGCTGGATGATGATGGCAAATGAATCATGCTTCTAAACGTAAAGGGACACTATCGTCATTAGAACAACTACAGCTTAATGTAGTTGTTCTTGGTGAGTATAGTCAGTCCCTGCAGGCTTTTTGCAGTAAATACTGTCTTTTCGCAGTGTTTACATTACAGATTGGGACACCTTCAGTGGCCATTCTTCAGATGGTTGCTAGAGGTGCTTCCTGGGGCAGTGCAGCACATTATGCAGTACTGGCATTCAGTTTCTCCACCATTGAGACAGTGATTAGCCAGGAAGGTGTTTGGCTCCGCCCCCCTGGCCTTCTTCTTGGCTGAGATCATCAGAATTGCCACCCAATCCAATGCTTTTATGTGGGAAAGCATTGTGATTAGCTGGATCATCACTCTGATGATGTCAGCCAAGGGGCAGATCGGGGCAGAACCAGCATTGGCAGACTGGAAAAAAGTAAAATTTTACTAAATGTAGGGAAGCAAGGGGGCCAGATAGTGTTTTTAACACTATATGGCAGTGATGGAGAACTTTTTGAGCCAGGGTGCCCAAACCGCAATACAAACCAATTATTTTTCCTCAAATTGCCAACATGGCACTGTGATTGTGAGGGGTGCAGTGTGTGTGGTTGTGAGGGGGTGCAGTGTGTGTGATGGGATGCAGTGTGTGTGGTTGTGAGGGGTGCAGTGTGGGTGATTATGAGGGGTGCAGTGTGTGTGGTTGTGAGGGGTGCAGTGTGTGATTGTGAGGGTGCAGTGTGTGGTTGTGAGGGGGTGCAGTGTGTGGTTGTGAGGGGGTGCAGTGTGTGTGATTGTGATGGGGTGCAGTGTGTGTAGTGTGAGATAGACTTTGAAGAGACTTTGAAGTTTAGGATTGGGGATGAGAGGGGAGCATCTTTTTATATTTTTACATTTTTTTGTTTAATATTTTTTTTGTGTTTCCCCCTCCTTGTTTCTTTTTTGCTTCCAGTGAGGGGGCAGCCTTTTCCCTGGTGGTCCAGTGGCACTGTACTCCCTGGTGGTCCCGTGGCACTCTAGGTAGGGGGTCCCAATCTTCACCTTTGTGGCTCCGCTGGGTGAATGCACTTCCTACGAGTCAAAACTCAGCACCTCTCTGCCCCCTTCCAAATTTCTCTTCCTGAAAGACACACGACCTCACTGATGCATGCACTGACATCTACTCACTGACAGATACACAGTCATTGTCATACACACTGTTTAACTAACACACTTTCACATTCACAGACATACTCATTCATTCACAGTTTCACTCACTCACAGTTACACACACACTCACATTCACCGACAGACACACATACACACTGGCAGACACACATTCACTGACAGACACATACACACTCACTGACAAGACACACATGCACACTAACTGACACACACATTGACAGATACACACTCACTGACAGACGCACACCCACTCAGTGTCAGACACACACATATACTCACTGACAGATACACACCGACAAACACACATACACATTTACTGACAGACACATGTACACTCAGTGTCAGACACACACACTAACATACACACACACTAACATACTCACTAACAGACACATACACTTACAGACACATACACTAACAGACACACACACACTAACAGATACACACACTAACATACACACAAACTAACACACTTACTAACAGAGACACACACTAGCATACACACACACACACTAGCAGACACACACTAACACACTCACTAACACACACATAACACACTAACAGACACACACACACACTAACACACTTACTAACACACACATACACTAACACACATACATTTTTTTAACATTTCAATCCACCTAGCCTCCCTACCTTTGGGAGTGCTGGAGTGGATTCTTCCCTGGGGTCCAGTGGGGCTGCTGCTGGCTGGGCTGGCATGCACAGGCGCGGGCGGTCTGGGTGACAGGATCATATTGGAGGTGGCGAGGGAGCTCTGATCTCCCTGTTTAGCTTCCTTGCGTGCCTCTCAGTGATGTCGGGGCCCGAGTAACGTCATACTCCGACATCAGCACGGTGCGCGCGAGGGAGTTGAGCAGGGAAGAGCTCAGGGAGGATGCCTGCACTCATTTGATGCCTGCCTCCTGCATCAGTGCATGCCAGCCTCGGGGGGTGGCCAGCTGGCCGCTCTCTGGTCCCAAGGGGCAAGAGGCAGGCAAGGCATTTGCCCCCCTGAAAGTGCCGCCCAAAGGACCTATGACTGCGTGCCCACAGAGAGGGCTCGGCGTGCCAGCCACAGGTTCGCCATTGCTGCTATAGGGTCAGAAATACATGCTTGTGTTCCTAACCCTATAGTGTTCTATAAATACTGAAACAAAATATGTAAACTGTAGGACCTCTCCTTCTGTAATATTCTAGATTATGGCAGATAGAATATAATATGGATGTTGGAGAGACACAATGGGAATGGAAATGACCACGTAGTAGACAGATATTTTAGCCATATGGTAAAAGCTTCAGGATATTGAAGTTAGGTATTTTTTAGCAAGATTTGAAATGTGGAAGTTGAGGGAGAATTGGAAAGTGAGCAGTAAGGAATACCAATGCAGAGGAGCAAAATGGTCTTGTGGCACTTGAAGCTGTCATTTAAGTTTATTGGATGCTGTGCTATTGGATGCTGTGCAATACACGGCCATAAACTGTAAAAAAATGCTCAGTAGACATCGAACTGCTTTGTAAAGACCCTATATGCAAGCATGGAATGCCATATGTATTTGCTATTTCTGCTTCTGTAGCAAACCTTGTTGGCTAAACAAATAGAACATTCTATCTGAAGGTCTCAGAATCTGATTTGTATGATGTTGCATACCACCATTGCCAGCCTAGGTGTTAAACCTTCTTTAAAAAAAAAAAAAAAGCTAAACCATTCAAAAAAACAAAACCGAAATGTCTCGCCTTTGAACCATCATTAGGATCATTGCCAGCCTGCAGCTGTTTAAGACTGGAGTTGACTTCTTCAGACCGAAAATAAAATATGATTTTCCCCTGTACAGTGTTTCCTATGATTATGCAAAGTATCAAACACATAGTTTGTTTTGCTTGGCAAGACGCTTGATAACATTGTGATGCAATGAGTCAGAAGGACTTGTTACCAGTAAAGGAATTATCTGAATCTGCTATTCGCAATCAGTCCAGGTCATTTTCCCAAGGGTTTCTCATGCTAAAGTGCAGTTTTTCCTGTTTTATGTTATTATTGTATGTACAAACATACTAGCTGTTTTGTTGCATTTTGACAGCGTGTTTCATTGTGTTTTAAAGAGGTTGTTTTGTTCTTCGGTTATGGGAATGTAAGACTATGTTCTGCAATTGCTACACTGATAATGTTAGAGCGAGATATGGGTGAGCAGAACCGATGAGAACGTTAAATGTCCCCAGTCACAGGTCGCTAAGTAAATCACCAACAACGAGCTATTATTTCTGCTGAGTTTGGTATGAATAAAAGCAGCTATTGCTTATTATTGTTAATACCAACCATATGATATATTTTTTAATCAATCGCTCTTTGTATTTATATAAATTGACAAGAAAATAACAACCTTTTGCGAATGCGCAAACAGGACATATTTGCACATTTAAAGTTCCATTTTGCCTATGACAATCTTTCTTATTTTGTGAGACAAAAATAGAAGAAGGTCCAGGCACTCCAGAATACAATAAAGGCAACTTTTATTGAACCCACCGCCACTCACAACGTTTCGACCTGAACGGTCTTTGTCAAACCGTATGGACACTTTAAAATCTACTCCCAGCCTAAAATCCTTTAAGAGACCCCTCACTATATATCTAAAAACAGAATGCACCTGTAATTGTGGTTGATTATATTTCTTACCAGTTCTGTGTTAAATGTATATATGTCATGTATTCATATTATTTAGTATTTTTAATATTTTTATTTATAATATTTTTTAATTTAATATTTTTTTCAGTTTGTTTATTTTTTATTTTCTATTAAAACAATCAGATGTTGGTATCCAGTACCTGGTGGCGGCTTTTCAATCTGGGATTAAGTCGGGTATTTATAATATTTTTAATATTATATTGTACCCTATTGTAACGATGCAGTGTTAATGGGCCTAGGACATACTTAAAATTAGAGAAATCTCAATGTATCCTTCCTGGTAAAATATTTTATAAATAAATAAATGAGCACACATTAATAAGTACAATGCGATGTCTGGTTTAACCCCTTCAGGACAGGGGTGAAACAAATCTGTTATTCTGACATCACTGACATGTTATTGGGCCTAAAAGAGGTTAAAATTCACAGCAATTCACAGGTGCACATCCCATACAAAGTCTAGCTTATCTGACTCTTTCTCAGCTGAAAAGAGGTCAGAAAAATGATAACGCTGTAAAATATGTCCAGCAATTACAATGAGAAAGAAGAAAATATATCTATCAAATATAACAAAAACGCCAATAGTCTCAAATAGTAACAGTTTGCCAGTCAGGGCGCTCATACTGATTAGTGTTACAATGTATCATTCTGTTCTGTTGTATGTTACATCGCTCTCTTGCTGTCTGCTAAAATGATATATCTCTCGCATTCCCTGAATGTATTGTTTAAAGACCTGATACTTTTATATGGATATTTTAGCTTATCATGTTAGGTATTTTGTAGATGATTAATAAAAGTTATAGGTTTCTCCAACTCTCTTTTTTTTTTTTACAATCACTGTATTTTATTTCTAAATTCTCTATTTGGCACTATTAGAAAGACCACATTTTATTTTTTAAAGCGGCACTGTCACCCCTTATCCCCTTCAAAATCATTATGAAATACTCATATTGCCTGTGTTAGAATATCACAGAAATGTCCAGTTGAGGCCTAGTTCTCTACGCCATTGAGATGGCATAAGACCCATTTAACCCTTTAAGGATATATGACATGACATTCAAGAAGTTTGGTCCTTAAGGGGTTAAAAAGGTGAAGCTCTGTCAAAGCAGGTATATCAGAGTGGAAATAGAATGTTTCAGCAGTTATAGCAGCGGTTTAGTTTATGACATCACAGCATGACATCACCTATTATGACTTCACAGCTAAGAATCATTGTTCCTAAGGTGTAGGGGACTATGATAAAATATAAAAGGAGTCTTCAAAATGAATATGCATTTTATACGGGTCTAGTAGTCAACTTTGCAACCTTCTTTCAATTCTAACCTTGGTCTGTTTACAGAGTACATTTTTTATATCCTAGAGTGCAAGCTCATTTGAGCAGGGCCTTCTCACCTTTATAACATTATTTGCAGGTATATAATCCTACTTTATAATTCTCTAGCACAATGTTGATGCTATTTAAATGATAATTAAAAAAAATACATTGGGACAAAAACCTTCCTAATTTTACCACAAGACAGGAGGCTTCGTATTTTGCATATCTCTCTTTACTATACATGAATTTGCCGAAATGAAATAAATTTAAAAGGACCCACACATATGATGTGCAATGTGCATGTTAGGTCGCTATTAGTTATGTTGGGTGGATTTTTTATTTTATTAATCTTATATAGCTTTTTTTTATTTATTTTTTTTATTTTATTTTTTTTTATAATAAACAGTTTTGCTCCATAAGCTAACACCTAATCCCCATGTTTTTGAGGGGTATTGGAGCAGTTCTAAAGTTACACGTTATTTGCATATCCCAGAAACCATTGCTGTCCCCCTAAAACAAGGGTTATATATGTTGATGTTAATTGTAATAAACCTAAAGAATGGTTCGCGATGGTAATGCCATGTGTATAAACTGCATCCATAACAAACTGGTTATAAAACCACTGTATTATGGGATACATGATTTTTATTGCAATAAAATGTTAAAATGTTAAAATTAAATGTTTTTTTGGACTTCATAAAATTTTCATTAAAAACATGGACACAGTTCAACATTGGTTTACATTTATTTATCTAGACTGTTTTTTTTCCAGGAATAATACAGCTTTATTTATTATTTTTAAGGAATAGTATTTGTATGTGCATTCCGTTATGTTAATGAACTATTTTATCTTTATTTTCATCATTTGACATGATAGTCACAGTAATGCTGGCTTTTCTGGGATTTTTTATTACAATCGTTCTGGCAAACTGCAAACATTTATTACAAAATAGTTTTTTTTTCAACCTCTTTCCAGTACACAACTTTGCCCTTACATCAGTTTGCAATCTAATATGGTTGTATTTGTTAAATCTTACTCAGCGTGCAATGTGATATGCTTGTTCTTAATGCCTTTTGCTTAACTATTGTAACTGGATATGCTTGTTTTCATTCCATCTGCTTTTGTACAGTATATCCTAGATTACACTGATTTTTTTTTCTTTTTCAACCATGTCATTTGTACAGTATTAAATGTAATGACCATGTGCTTCACATTGAGACAATGACCATTTTAAGACTATTAAGATGGTTTAGCCCTATTTAATGGAGCTCCTCTTTTCAAAATTGTTAATAACATGAAACGCGTCAGTTTTTTTTTTTTTTTTTACAGCTATAACAACTGACAGAACATAACTAGAGTTGATACAATTCAGGTTATCATGTTTTGCTTCATTGATAAGCCTTTTGGAGTGTTTATTGAATGTATTGTATGCTAGATTACGGTCCAGAAGACCAACAGAAGTTCTCACTCACCCCTTTCCATTTTTATAGTTTCTAAACTTCCCTTTAGAATGACTAAATATTATTCTACAATGGTATGTTGACAAAACCTGTTCCATGCCAACAAACTCATGTGAGATGAGAGCATTTATTTGCTCAGAATGTTTTCCGACTATGATATGTGGCGACATTAAACATTTCATATGTACTCAGAAACTTAGACATTACGGGTATTTGTTTCATTGGTAGGAGACAAAGTAAATAGGCTCCCTTTTTGTGAGACTTTTCGACAAACAGGCTATTCTGGTTTGGGAGCCTTAACCCTTTGGTATACGAAGTCGCGTTTTGCTCAGTTAAAACGTTACAAAAATGTCCAATTCCTGAACTTGACATCAATAATCTATGATTAACTTAATCTATGATTAACAACATTTGATTTATCAATGCATTCACCAGGAATTGGGTTGAATTGAAAAGTGAATCGTACATTTTAGGCCATGTATTTCAAATTAGAAAAACTCGCTAGTTTTTTAAGCTCGGCTGTTTTCACTGAAACGTACCTAAGTTCCTCATCAGTACGCCACAATTTCATATTTAGCAAATAAGCCACATCTTTGCGAAAAAAAAAACAGTTCTGCATGTTTCCCGTCACTTTAATAAAAGCCTGCTAACAATCTCAACATAACAACGTAGCAAAGTTATGCTTTTAATAACTAAAACTGCATGTTAAAGAGATCGCAAGTGTTGGATTGCCAATGCTAACACAGAATTGTAAATATGCACAATGTGCAGGAACACCTTGACCATGTTTTCTTATTATCCTTTGTCAGGTGCGAACTATTTCTTTATAAATCGCTAGCAGACCAGACTACTTTGTTATACACGCAATTAATGATCCGTGCCCAAAATAAAATATTTTAAAAAAAATCTATGTGCATTTCCTCTAGACAACAAGAAGAATAAAGCCTCAACATTGATTTCCATTGATGGGGTGTAGGTGTTAGAATAAAATGTAATTGTAGAAAGAAGGTGCACAAAGGAAATTGGTAAAATAAAGAGAATGTGCCTGGCAATAGTTTAAAAAAAAACCAACTAATTGCACCAATTTCTTAATGTAGAAACTGCAAAATACAAGTGAGATATAATTTATTTATGGGGGGTGTACACGGGTAATGTTGAAAGTGGATGTGGAGTATGTAACATTTACCATTATTTATTATTATACAATATATCTGAAATGAAATCTGTCTGTTTGCTCTTGTTTGTATAATAGTTTTAGAGATAAAAAAAAATCAACCGTCTTCACTTGTTTTAAAAGGGAATGCTGGCTTTATTTATTTTGTATTTATAATTACTGTAGCCAGTTTAGATGGTTTAAATAGCATATTCTACATGTATATGGTGATATTTAAAAAGATACTAAGCACTACAGCCTCCTGGAGTGGTTGTGGTGCCAGGAGTCCCCAGTGGTATGGAATCAAACCATCTTTAAGCAGCTTCCCTCCTACCTCGAGTCTCCTGGCTCCTGCAGTTCGTTCCTCTTCTACGATATTACTACAGTGGAAGTTCTTTTATTCTTAATACTACTAGAACATTCTGGATTAGAAACCCTTGTATGAGAGCGAGAAGGGAGCTTGCTAAGTGGGTGTTAGCTCATACCAATAAAGATGGTGAGCCTGTACCTTCAAGTAGTGAAGGCAGTGATCTTTCTTTAGTGATGTGTTGCTTAAAGGAACACTAAAACGCCACCCTCCAAAAAAAAAAAAAAAAAATTCACAATTTAGTATATAGACCACCAATGAAAACTTGCATATATTTTATTACACATTTTTCATTTGGGTTCTGTATAAAAACAGCTTGCAAAAGCTGCAGATCTCTTGTCATCAGCCTTGGCAAGCCCTCCTCTTTTTCCTCAGCCCAGACATTCTGTGGCTGTCCGATCGCAGCCTTCCCAATGCAGCTCAATCAGAAGTCTTTGTAAGGCAGGTGCTCTGGGCAATTGCTGCCTTCTGTGTGTAGCTCCACTGAGCTAACCATACCAGGAAGTAACAGGAGTAGAATATTGCATATTCTATGTTTTTATTGATTATGTATGGATGTCTGGATTGACATAAGTTACAGATGGTATCAATAAGTCACACAGCTTTCTTTGTCTCTGGAATGTGGATTGGGGGTCGTGTCCTCATACGACAAGAGTTAAAGTCTAATGTCAGTATAGGCACATCTATATAGTAACTGAACAAAGGGACACAAGGTCTCTCTCTCTCTCTTGGCTCTTCTTCCTGTACAGCTATGTAACTATGTAACTCTCCCTTCAGGAGTACAGCAATTACCATTTGTTGTTGAACATCCATGATCATGTAACATACTTTGTTGTTTTATTATGTATCAGTAACTAAGAATAAACCGTAAGAAACCGTAAGTCAGATTGCGTATTAGTACTTTTCATTAATATAGACATATATTAATGTTGAGAGCCTTTAACCCAAGAAACATACATAAAATAATTATTCCAATCAACCGGAAAACACACAGAAGAAACTGAAATTATTACACAGGACATGTTGTCTGATTGACAGCCTGGTGGTGTAACAATGTGATTTATAAAAGTGAATTTTTTATTGAAATCTGCACTTTTTGTAAAATGTAAAAGAGGACACAGTCTTCACATATAAAGCATTTCAGCAAGCTAAAGTGGTTTCTGTGTAGGGACTATTCCTTTAGATCCCAAGAGGACTACACAATACATATAACCTGGATATGCCTCGGTTAGAATATTTCATGACTAGTGATAAAACCTTCACGTTTCATTTGTAGGAGTCAAAAGTGACATAACCAGAGGCAATTTTAAGACATGGCCTACAACCTTAATATGTTACTCACATCAACTGATACATACACAAACACATAGACTGACCTATAATGACACACACATTGACTCATACACACATTCATTAAGCCACACACACTGACACATATATGAAAACACACACACTTACTAAAACACGCATTGACACATATACACACTGACCTATATACTTTCCCAAACACACAAGCACTCATTGACATAAACACTGACCCATAAACACACAGATTGACCACCCGGACATGCACATACTCACTGGCACTGTAATACTCCTAATCTAAGGACTCCATAGACAAAATATAGACTGGCAGCCTTTCTGAGATGTTACTAACCAGTACACAGGTGCTAAAAAGTAATGGAGAGGGGGAATCACTTGAAAAAGATAAATAAATCAGAAATGAATTGGATCTTTGAACTTGAGACTTTGTCCCCCAGGGGACTTAATATAGACTTTGGAATAATTATATATAATGTCCCACCTTGAGGAGACTTTTTACTTTAATTATGTAGTTGTATTTTTTAATCTTATTTTAATTAATTGTTTTACTGTTCTTATGTTTCCGATTCCCTATATTGTGTTTGTGACTGTATGCCCAGTTCCAAAATGGCCCCCGGAGTACTTCCGGTTGATGGATCAATAGGTAAATAATGGAACTACTCACGTGGCGCCCTCGTGGCAGAGTTGCGGTACTCTACGCTCCTGGAGACCCCTCTCCCGGGTCTGCTGCGACTTCTCCCGGGTCTGTCCCTCTGCGGTGAGAACGCCGTCATGGCAAGATTGCGTCCGCCATGCGGACCCGGCGTTCTGCACAAAGAGGAACAGGTCAGGGACTATGGTGTAAAACAAGATGGCGCCGAGTCCTTGACCTCTTTATATAGATTCTGTGTGCTCCACCTACTTGTGGGAGGTGGCCAGTCACGTGATCCCAGCCACCTATTTAAACCGAACACACCTTCCAGTCAGTCCTTGGTTATTTTGCTCATCTATATATACCTGCCTGTTGCCTTGATTTTCAGCCTATATTCCTGGTTCCTGATCCTTGATTTTCCTGTTGATTATTCCTGCCTGCTTCCTGACCTGACTCCAGATTGATCGGCTACTTCTGTCTGCTGCCTGACTGCGGTTTTCGTTCTCAGATTGATTGACTACTTCTGTCTGCTGCCTGACTGCGGTTTTCTTTTTATGTCCCTTGCTCCTGTTTCCTTGCATTCTTCATTTGGCTTCTTCCCATTAAAGGCCTCCACGCCACCACAGACCCTTCGGGACCCTGTCTCCACTTCCAGGTGCTCTTGAGGGTTGTGATAGTAAGGGAGTGCTGTTCCGCTGTAACTGGGTACCATCATCTCTGCAAATTCCCCAGGTGGGTGTGACATACATCACAAGTGTATCCATCAGTATGGACCTAAAATGGTACACTAAAAATGGCCACCGAAGCATTTCCAATGGAACCGGAACATGACGAACAGACATGAAGGAGTTCCGGGTATACCAAGCTGGCGTCCGGAAACCGGCGATCCTTTTGGGAAAGGAGGGTAAAAGTGACGCAGTAGAAGGAAGGGGGAACCAGTGGATCACTATCGTTTGGCGCCAAAATTTGGATTTAAATAGTGAGAATGTGAACAGCAAGAATTTACACCTGAGGAAGGCTGAATAGCTGAAACATATTTTACTTAATTCAAAGGATTTTATCTACACAGCATCTTGCCTACTTATATATAAGGTCTTTAATGCTTATTTTATTTTAATAAATGTACACTTGGTTCTAATTTGATTCCCTCTGTTTTTACCACATCCTGGGAGGATCAAGGATGCCACTTCAAGGCACCGATGCAACTCTATGATGTTATACCTGAGCTAGTTATATACAGGCTCATGGAAATGTGAGTAGAATCAATAAAGGTATTCTATACCTATATAATGAGTTATATGTACCCATTGTACAGCGCTACGGAATTTGTTGGCGCTATATAAATAATAAAATAATAATAAATAATAATAATATGTGAGTTCTTATCTTTTACAGCTCCACTGAAAAGGAGTTCTATATCGTATATATGAATTTTTTATATTACTACATCACTTTTATTATCCACTTGTGCATGCTACTCAAATGCACTGTCAACTAGGGATGTGCACGGGCAAAAGATTTGGTTCGGATCGGAATTTCGGGTAAGTAAAAAAATTTGTCTGCTTTGGCAATTCGAACCAATGGCCTTTGGTTTGGTTCGGCACTTCGGAACTGCCGAACGTCGTCACTTCGGTGCTACGGAACTTTGGCACTTCGGACATTTGTAAGCATCCGAATGGCATGAAATTCGGATGAATGTACATTTGGAACAAAACGAGTTGCTCATGTCTATTGCTCATTTAATTGGACAGGAAATAGTGAAACCGGATTGGGCAAGCAAGCATTACATTGCACAAAAGGAATTAGCTTATTGGTCAAGATTCCTATCACCATTCACATAATTTTCCCTCCCTCTCTCTTGTTTTACCACTTTTCAGAAATCCGAATCACTTTGGCACTTCGGAGCTTTGGCGCTTCGGCACTTTCGAACTACCGAACTTCGTCACTTCGCAACTTCGCCACTTCGGACATTCGTAAGTATCTGAATGTCTGAATGGCATGAAATTCGTACAAATGTCTACTGTCCACTTTTTTTTTCTGTGTGTCCCAATACTTTAGTGTGAAATTGTGTGATTGATTTCACGGTGGAATTTTAGCAGCACTGCCACTTTTGTATCTTTTAGGGCCTGGGTATACTGCACACTTTTTTTGTATTCTGCTAACCAGTAAACAGTCTGGCATTTTTGCATGTTTTTGGTTTGTTAGAGCATGATTATGGACTAGGCACAATAGACCTATGCCTAGTCCTTAACTATAGTGAGGGGCCCATCCATGGCCTCACATGTAATGACATGTTTGAGGATGACCTATAAGCAGTGAGCAGCTGGAGATGGGTGGGGGTGGGTGTTGCCTGGCCTGTTGCCAGGTAAATGATATTTTGGAACTCCTTATTAAGCCAGCAGCTAATCTCAGCATGGCACACAGACACACACACAATGACCCATACAAACACACACTGATCTATACAAACACAGACTGACCCAGACACACACAGTACACCTTCCCACAGTACACCCTCCCATACACATTCACAGACTGAGCCACACACACAGACTGACCCAAATATAATCACTTCCTGCCAGCACAGTGCCCCCGGTGACTACACACAGAATAGCTATATAGGAGCCAGGTAGCCGGGACTTGCATTAGTCTATCCCCCTGCCCTTCACCAGACATTACTGTTTACTGGGATGGTGATGTGTGATCTCCCCACTGGTCCATTAAGGGACAGAGCCCTATCTGGACTGGTCCTGCTCTGTGAGCCCTGTATTTAACCATGCTTGCATCAAAACGTCAGGATATTCCATGCTATCATAGGCGATCCATTAGTCATTCCTTGTTGTAGGTCCATTATTTTTATAACAACATGAAACTTCCTTAGGACATGGGCATGGATTAAGACATTAGCTCATGTGACATATGTAGACCTTTACAAAACAAATAATTCATGCAACACAAGGCCTGTATATCAGATAATGTAATGTACAAAATGCAAAAGAGTAAAGATAAAAATGCAAATTATATTTTCGTTAGATTGCTTTCGATTGCCATATTTATTGCTTGTGTTTTATGGCTGATCATTACTGAATTAACTGCTTTTGTGTTTTATTTCCTTTAAGGTTCCTATTCATATTTATTTTAAATGTCGAACCTTGTACTTAAGGTCAGCACATAATATAGATAAAAAATGCAAATGAGTAAATTAAAAATACACATTATTTTAAGTTAGATTGCAAATCTACAGGAAACATATTTTTTGCAAAAGTTAACAGATTGATCAATGCTCTAATAGTTATGTATATTGATTTTTTTCTTCATTTCAGGTTTTTTTAGTTTCTTAACTTTAATTGTTTAAGTGTGGAATGCTGTGAGGACATTCTAGCTGTAACTGTAAGCTCGTTTGAGCAAGGTCCTCATCAACCTTTTGTTCCTGCAACAATTTGTAGTTGTCTCATTTATTGTTAAATTTTCTCCTTATAATATCATAATGCGTTGCAGAATAAGTTGTCGCTTAGTGGTAATCATAATGATCACTATATAAAAAAATGAGGCAGAGGCAAAATAACTGCCTGCAATGATTTTAAAGCAAATAACAAAGACAAGCAGTACTGCAGCAACTTCACACTGTAGTTCCACCAGTGTATAATAGCAACAAAAGGAGAAAAATTGAATCATGCGCAACTGATGTTGAAGTGATGTCAGCCGGCGGGAGAGACCTAATGCGCATGCACATTATTCAATGCTTTCCTATGGGTAAAAATATGATGCTGGAGGTCCTCATGCAAAGTGTGAGGATCTCCAGCGTCAGATAAAGAACTAAAGTCCGTTTCAAAACAGGAAGCTCTTTATTGGCTATCTGGTAGACAGCCACTAGAGGTGGAGTTAACCCTGGATAGTGATTGTATCTAATCTTTCAAGATTATTTTGTTTCAGGTATTGTACCGGAGGATTGGAAGGCAGATGTTGTTCATATATTTTAAAAAGGTTCAAAATCCTTGCCTGGAAATTATAGACCTGTGAGCTTTACTTCCTTGACTGGGAAAATATTTGAAGGGCTATTAAGGGATAATATCCATGAATTCATTGGGAAGAACTTTGTTATTAGCAATAATCAGCATGGTTTTATGAAACATAGGTCATGTCAAACTAACCTAATTGCTTTCTACAAAGAAGTAGCAGTACAGATCTGGGTGTTGTAGTGGATGTGATCTACTTGGATTTTGCCAAGGTATTTGATACGGTTCCTCACAATAGGTTAGTCTTAAAACTAAAAGAAACTGGTTTAGATGGAAATTCTTGTTTTTGGGTACAACATTGGCTTAAGGATAGAGTATAACGAGCTGTCATTAATAATACATTTTCAAGCTGGACAAAAGTGGTAAGTGGTGTCCCTCAGGGTTCTGTTTTGGGAACGCTTCTATTTAACATATTTATAAATGATCTTGAAATAGGCATTGAAAGCCATGTTTCAGTGTTTGCAGATGACACAAAACTTTGTAAAGTGATAAAATGTGAACAGGATATTGCTTTGCTGCAGAGGGATTTATATAGATTTGGGGACTAGGCACTGAAATGGCAGATTAAATTTAATGTAGAGAAATGCAAAGTTATGCAATTCGGGGTCAAGAATGCACAAGCAACTTACACCCTAAATGGTAGTGAATTAAGAGTAACCACACACGAGAAGGATTTATGAATTGTTATAGACAACAATTTAGGCAGCAATATGCAATGTCAATCTGAAGTTGCTAAGGCCAGTAAGGTTTTGTCGTGTATAAATAGTGGCATAAATTCTCAGGATGAAAATATAATTCTGCCTTTTTATAAATCGCTGGTAAGACCACACCTTGAATATGCTGTGCAATTTTGGGCACCTGTTCTAAAGAAGGATACATTGGCACTAGAAAAAGTGCAGAGACGAGCTACAAAATTGATAAAAGGAATGGAGCATTTTAGTTACGAAGAAAGGTTAAAAAATGTAAATCTCTTTAGTTTGGAAAAACAGCGAATCAGAGGGGATATGATAACATTATACAAATATATTCAGGGCCAGTACAAACTATTATCTGGAAAACTATTCATTAACAGGACTATACATAGGACACAAGGTCACTGTCAGGGTACCTGTGGTCTCTACCTCCGAAAGAGGTAGAGACTTAGCTGTTCCTCCATGCAGACGGTCTGATGGCTCCCTTCCCCGCGGTCTATCCGGTCATGCTAGGCCGGCCGCGAGGGAGTGACTGCCTTTTACAGCATCTAGGCAGGAAGTAGTCATCAGGACACTCCCCCGGAACGACCTGTCAGTCAATTGCTGCAGGACCAATCAGGACGCCTCCGAGGCGTGGTTACTGCTCTGAACAGGGTATTTAACAGAGCTTCTTTCATTAGCTCATTGCCCTGTCGTGGTTCTAGCTTGTTCTAGTCACTCAGTGCTTGTGTATTCTATTATCCCTTTTGGTTTTGACCCGGCTTCTTTACCTTACTCTGCTTATCTCTGTTACCCTTGATTCGGCTTGTCTCTCGCTTACCTGTCTTCTGTTACCCTCGACCTCGGCTTGTCTTTGACCATTCTATACTGTACTACTTACGTTAGTCCGGCCATTCTAAGGTCCGGTATACGTATCTGGCTACTGTTTGTACTCTGCGTGTTGGATCCCTGTCCCGATCCTGACATTACGACAGGGCCAATGGATCCTGCAAGTACAAACAGTCAGCTGGCTGCTCCTGATCCTAGGTTTGAAGCCATGGATCACAGAATGGATCAGATGGCGCTTGTGCTACAGGCTCTATTAGCTTGTGCCAATAACCCACCAGAGGAGATACGTAATACCCCTGTTTCTCCTGTCGGTTCAGGTCTAGAGGTAGCCACAGTGGGTGCTTCTTCTCACATTACCCCCCCAGTACGCTATGGTGGGGCTCCTGAGAGGTGTCGTGGTTTTTTAAATCAAATTAGTATCCACTTTGAATTGCAACCTCGCTCTTATCCTACAGATAGGGCAAAAGTAGGATTTATTATCACCCTACTCATTGAGAAAGCTCTGAGATGGGCCAACCCACTATGGGAGAACGATAATCCATTAGTTTATAACTATAACGCATTTGTAGCTGCTTTTAGAAGAACATTTGACCCTCCAGGTAGAAAGGTTAATGCAGCCAGATTACTGTTGCGCCTGAGACAGGAGAACCAAACACTGGTGGATTATGCACTAGAGTTCAGGTCTCTGGCGGCAGAAATCAAGTGGAATGAGCAGGCGTATATGGATGTATTTTTGAATGGCCTATCTGATGTAATCCTTGATGAGGTTGCTACCAGAGAACTCCCTGAGAATTTAGAGGATTTAATTTCGTTCATCTCTCGTATAGATGAACGTCTAAGAGAGAGACAGAACACTCGAGAGAGGAACCAGAGACATTCTTTTAGGTTAGCTCCCGCTGTTCCAAGTCCTGACTCCACGATATCTTTGCTTACTGAACCTATGCAGATAGGGTATACCCGCCTCTCTGAGGAGGAAAGACAGCACAGGAGAAGAGAGGGTTTGTGTATGTATTGTGGAGCCAAGGGTCATTTACTCTCGAACTGTTCTAACCGCCCGGGAAACGCTCGCACCTAAGTCTCTCTAGAGGACAGGCCTTGGGTGTTTCTATTTTGTCCTCTACTCCTGATTATAAAGATCACAGGCTTCTGCTACCAGTTTCCTTAACTTGGGGGAAGGAAGTAGTAAGGGCTATGGCATTGATAGATTCCGGTGCTGCTGAGAATTTTATCGACCAAGCCTTTGCTAGTAAGAACAATTTCCCATCCCAGCTAAGGGAGACACCTTTGGCCGTTGAGGCCATAGATGGTAGACCACTACTAGACCCTGTTATCTTTCGTGAGACCATACCCATTAATTTAAATGTTGGTATCCTACACGTGGAGAATTTATCTCTTCTGCTCATTTCGTCTCCTTCCGTTCCCATAGTTCTGGGGTACCCATGGTTGAAAAAACATAACCCTATTATCGATTGGGAGTTAGGAGAGATACTCTCGTGGGGCCAGGGCTGCCAGGATCGGTGTTTGTGCAAGGTTTCTCCATTAGCTAATATTAACATACCGGAGAATCCTACTCAGTCCACAGAAAGACAAATACCAGACCTTTACCTAGACTTAAGGGCAGTGTTTGACAAGAAGAATGCCGATTCTTTGCCTCCACACAGGTCATTTGACTGTAAGATAAAGCTTCTACCCGGCACTATGCCTCCGAGGGGCCATGTATATCCTTTGTCTGTTCAGGAAAACTCGGTTCTAGAGGAGTATATTCGGGAGAATTTAGAAAAGGGATTCATCAGGAGGTCTTCTTCTCCGGCCGGGGCTGGGTTCTTTTTCATTAAGAAGAAGGATGGCACGCTGAGACCTTGTATCGATTACCGAGGCTTGAATAAAATAACTGTCAGAAATGCCTATCCTATCCCACTGATTACCGAGTTATTTGATCGTCTTAAGGGCTCCAAAATCTTCACCAAGTTAGATCTCAGAGGGGCTTACAATTTGGTGAGAATCCAGCAAGGTCACGAGTGGATGACGGCATTCAATACCCGGTATGGCCATTACGAATACACTGTTATGCCATTTGGACTATGCAATGCTCCTGCAGTATTTCAAGATTTGATTAATGAGGTACTTAGGGAGTTTCAGCATGATTGTGTTATCGTTTACCTGGACGACATACTAATACACTCTAAGGAGATTGAGACTCACCATAGACAGGTCAGAAAGGTATTACACAAGCTGCTGCAACATGGTCTATATTGCAAATTGGAGAAGTGCAGTTTTGATCAGTCTCAGGTAGACTTTCTTGGATACGTGATTTCTGGGGAAGGTTTTAAAATGGATCCTGTAAAACTTCAATCTATTTTAGACTGGCCCTTGCCCAAAGGACTCAAGGCTATCCAAAGGTTTATTGGTTTTTCCAACTACTATAGGCGCTTCATTAAAGGATACTCCTCTATCATTGCGCCTATTACCAATATGACCAAACAAGGGTCTGATACTAAGTTCTGGTCTAAGGAGGCTCTGGGTGCTTTCAAGACTCTCAAGGAACTTTTTGCCTCGGCTCCCATTCTAGTCCATCCTGATACGACTCTGCCTTTCTTGCTCGAGGTCGATGCCTCTGAGACAGCAGTTGGGGCTGTTCTGTCTCAAAGGTTAGGGGTGGATAAACCGTTACACCCTTGTGGTTTCTTCTCTAAGAAATTTTCTGGGCCTGAGAGCAGATATGACATCGGGGAAAGGGAACTGTTAGCAGTCATTAAAGCCTTAAAGGAGTGGAGACATTTGTTGGAGGGGACCCTACACCCTATTACGATTTTGACGGACCACAAAAACTTGTCCTATATTGGGGAGGCTAAGCGCTTATCCTCTAGACAAGCTCGTTGGTCCTTATTCCTGACTCACTTCAATTATGTACTGACTTACAGACCTGGTTCTAAAAACTCTAAAGCTGATGCATTATCTCGCCAATATGAACCTTCTACTGTACCTGAACCAGTTCTTTCTTCTATAGTTCCGAAATGCAATATCATTGCTAATACGAATCTCAGGATTCATTCTCCATTATTGGCCGAGATCATTAAGTTGCAACATCTAGCACCTAAACAGACTCCTGCGGGCCGTCATTTCGTTCCTCCTGCTCTTCAACTGGAACTTTTACAGTGTTTACATAATAGCAAGATGGCGGGACATCCTGGTATTCGCAAGACTTACGCGTTGATCTCTAAGGACTTCTGGTGGCCTGCTTTACGGAGGGATATTGAGGAGTTCATCGCTGCATGTGAAGTTTGTACTAAAACCAAACAACCCCATACGCTTCCATGTGGATTCCTGCAACCCTTGGAGTTTCCAGAAAGACCATGGTCTTGTTTGGCCATGGACTTTATTGTCGATCTACCTATCTCTAAAAGACAGACTGTTATCCTCACCGTGGTTGACAGGTTTACTAAGATGGCACACTTCATTCCCCTGCCTAAACTCCCGTCTTCTCCCGAATTGGCAGAGATATTCGCTAAGGAGATTTTTCGCCTACATGGGATACCCTCTCAAATTGTATCGGACAGAGGCTCCCAATTTGTTTCCCGCTTTTGGAGGTCCTTCTGCTCTCAACTTGGTATTAAATTAAACTTTTCTTCTGCCTATCATCCTCAGTCTAACGGAGCTGCTGAACGTACCAACCAGAAAATTGAACAATATTTACGATGCTTTGTTTCTGAACACCAGGATGATTGGGTCGGTTTGATTCCTTGGGCGGAGTTTGCACACAACAATCTCGTTTGCGATTCTACTCATTCAAGCCCCTTCTTCATGAATTATGGTTTTCATCCGTCTATTCTTCCTTCGGATTCTCCTTCCCAGGGGGTACCGTCGGTTGATGTTCATGTTGCCAATTTGAGGAAGTTGTGGGATCAAACTCGACAAATCCTTGTGCACAACTCTATGTTGGTCAAGAAACACGCTGATAAACGTAGAAGGGCGGCTCCGGTCTTTGTTCCTGGTGATAGGGTATGGCTGAGCACGAGGAACATCCGTTTAAAAGTGCCCTCCATGAAGTTCGCTCCTCGTTATATTGGACCCTACAGGGTGCTGACCCGTATCAATCCAGTTGCGTATCGTTTAGCTCTTCCTAATACCTTACGCATCCCGAACTCATTTCACTTTTCATTGCTGAAACCACTCATATGTAACAGATTTTCCTCCACAATAGCCCCTCCTCGCTCCGTTCAGGTGGAGGGTCAGGAGGAGTATGAGGTTAACTCTATTATTGATTCTCGAATCTCCCGGGGGAGAGTACAATATCTGGTTGATTGGAAGGGATATGGTCCTGAGGAGAGGAGTTGGGTACCTCAGGAGGATGTTCATGCTCCCCGTCTCTGCAGGGCGTATCACTCTCGCTTCCCATCTCGTCCCGGTTCATTCCGCCCGGTGGGCGTATCTGAGAGGGGGGGTACTGTCAGGGTACCTGTGGTCTCTACCTCCGAAAGAGGTAGAGACTTAGCTGTTCCTCCATGCAGACGGTCTGATGGCTCCCTTCCCCGCGGTCTATCCGGTCATGCTAGGCCGGCCGCGAGGGAGTGACTGCCTTTTACAGCATCTAGGCAGGAAGTAGTCATCAGGACACTCTCCCGGAACGACCTGTCAGTCAATTGCTGCAGGACCAATCAGGACGCCTCGGAGGCGTGGTTACTGCTCTGAACAGGGTATTTAACAGAGCTTCTTTCATTAGCTCATTGCCCTGTCGTGGTTCTAGCTTGTTCTAGTCACTCAGTGCTTGTGTATTCTATTATCCCTTTTGGTTTTGACCCGGCTTGTTTACCTTACTCTGCTTATCTCTGTTACCCTTGATTCGGCTTGTCTCTCACCTACCTGTCTTCTGTTACCCTCGACCTCGACTTGTCTTTGACCATTCTATACTGTACTACTTACGTTAGTCCGGCCATTCTAAGGTCCGGTATACGTATCTGGCTACTGTTTGTACTCTGCGTGTTGGATCCCTGTCCCGATCCTGACAGTCACGCATTTAGGCTGGAAGAAAGGAGACTTCATCTAAGGCAAAGTAAAGGTTTTTATTACAGTAAGAACTATAAGGATGTGGAATTCTCTGCCTAAAGAGGTGATTTTATCAGAGTCCATACAGATGTTTAAACAGCAATTGGATAACTACTTCCAAAAAGATAACATACAGGGATCTAATTTCTAATTAGTGGGGTAATAGCTGCTTGATCCAAGGAGATATCTGACTGCCATTTTGGGGTCAAGGAGGATTTTTTTTCCTAGTTTGTTGCAAAATTGGAAGCACTTTCAGACTGGGTTTTTTGCCTTCTTTTGGATCAATAGCAAAAACGTTTGTGAGTAAGGCTGAACTTTATGGACACAAGTCTCTTTTCCCCTATGTAACTATATAACTATGTAATTATTGCAGTTATTGCAGTTTATCAATAATTGCAATAATTACTATTGCTGGGTTAAGGGATATGGGACATTGCACCCAGACCACTTCAATGAGCTGAAGTGGTCTGGGTGCCTACAGTGTCCCTTTAAGGGCGGAGGTATATTTCCAGAATCTCGGCAGGACATGATTGTTAGGACATGCTATGCTGCCCTAATAGCGTTAAGGCCATGCATTTGCAGTGTGGCATAGCACACCCTAACGGCGCTAGTTCATTAAAATCAGGACAAATATGGACACCTTTGTAACTGCTAAAGTGCTTTCTAAAAATAAAAAAAACATGAAAATATAAAACCATTTACTTTTTATTCATGTAAACAATTGGACAAAAGCATGAGTGAACAAAACAGCCTAAATATCTAAAATTTTATCTATATTTAGTATGTTTGCCATATTACGCAGTTCCGTACAATTCACAAATTAAGCATTCAGCGTAATTACATAGTGATTTTTCTCCTTTGCCTGGGAACCTTGTTTTACGACCTATAAATGTTCCTGCTAATTATATGCAGAACTTATTAAATGAACTGTGCGCAAATCTTTTCTGTTTGTTCATTCTCACAGATAGAAACCATTGCAGAATTCAGCCATCCCATCTGGTTAATTTTTAATTCTTCTTTAAACATTAACTGTATTAGATAAGGGTAATTTTTGTGCTGGAACAATATTACACAATGATGTTCAATGATGACATATGTAGCTTTGATTTGTATAGTTTTCTAATACATAAAACATTTTTTAAATAATGAAAGTATTGAGCGTGATAGAGCAGAGCTCTATGCAAAGATACATTATGAGCTATTTTTGTGTTCCCCTATGTAAATAAATTTATTTCTATAGTTTTCCAAAAAAATATATTATTATTATTATTTTTAACTTAAAGGCACTCTATATGCAGGATCCCCGACCACTTAAAACTCCACCTCTAATAGCTGTCTTACTAACGGAGCTTTACTCAATTAAAAGGCGTGGACATCCTTATTTTTTTCATAAGGATGTCTAACATCCTCAAATTCCATTCATTCGATGCTCTAATGTGCACCATCGTCGTGAAGGAATCCTCAACACTGGAAAGAGGCAATTTTAAAAAAGGATTTTAAACTCGTTAATCGGCCATTGCGGGTTAGAGGGGCACCTCTAAAACCAGGCAGCGGGAAGTTTGTATTCCCAACGCTTGCACCTGGATGCAAGGTGAGCCCTTGTCAAGTCATGGAAGAATATTGATTCACCATCTTGGAGTGTATGAACTGATGTAAAGGTTCTGGGTATCCCTCCATGCCTACCCAAATCATGTGCTAGAGCAGGAGTCCCCAGACCAGTCCTCAGGTACCTCTTACCAGTCCAGTATTTATGAATTACCCTGTTGGGTCTAAAGTGTTTTTTTTTTTCTTCTTCTAAAAATACCTTAGATACAGCTGTGCTATCCCTATATCCTGGACTGTTAGTGGGTACTTGAGGACTGGGTTGGGAATCACTGTGCTAGAGTACAAAACATGTGACTGGTTTGTATGTCATTTTATTTTTATTTCTAGTCTTTAAAGGGACACTCCAGGCACCCAGACCACTTCTGCTCATTGGAGTGGTCTGGGTGCCAACTCCCACAACCCTTAACCCTACAAGTGTAATTATTGCAGTTTTTCATAAACTGCAATAATTACATTGCAGGGTTAACTCCACCTCTAGTGGCTGTCTACTAGACAGCCACTAGAGGTCACTTCCTGGGTTCTAGCACCTCCAGCGTCGCTCAAAACCCCATAGGAAAGCATTGAAATGATTTTTCAATGCTTTCCTATGGGGAGACGTAATGCGCATGCGCGGCATTTCCGCGCATGCGCATTACGTCTCCTCGGCCGGTGGGCGAGATCAGTCTCGCCCACCGGCCGACGCTATCACTGGGAGGAGCGTCGCGGAGGCGGAGACAGCGGCGAGGGACATCGCCGTGGCCTCAGGTAAGTTCTGGCCATCAATTGGCCAGTATGCAGGAAGCTACCAATTTGCATACACAGATTTTATTTTTTATTATATACACAATGGTTAAATAAATTTAATAAATCTAGAAATGTATTATTATAGGATGCTTTTAACCCATTTTTCTTTATCCCATAACATCCAGTCTGTCTAGTATCCAACTCCCATCTGTAAATTTGCTACCTCTTAAATTTCTCGCTGAATGTTTCCATCCAGCTATTCTCTACAGGTGCCTCAGTTTAGTAATTGACAGAGGTTATCGATGTAACATAGTAACACACATTTTCTTTGATATTTATTTTTAAGGAAACATCCAATTGGTTTTTTTTAAATCTACTCCCCTGCTTTCATCATTTCTGTCAAACGGAGTTTGGAAATGAGATCCAAGATTGAACTTAAAAGCCATGTTATATTCTTTCGGTGATGGTCCTAATACTTGTAAGGAATGAAAACTGAGATTATCCCTAATGTTTGTCACCTGTAAGGTATTACAAGGCAACATAAATGTTTTTTTTTTAAGCCAGAGGTTGGTCTGTATGTAACTACATGCAATACATTGAATTACAACCCAGTAAATTCCCTAAGTCTGGAAACTGCTAGCTTTTAATGGCCATAGTTTATTTTAAGCTGTCAAAGGTGTGTTATTTTTTCTCTTAATTTGTTGAAATCAACTAAATATTATTTTACAGTTTATTTCTTACAAAAATATACAACTGCATATGGAACTCTGCTTCATGTGTGTCAAAGACATACACCGTGAATGCATCAGGCAAAAGTGTATATTGACGGACTTCCTTCTGACTTTAGTTGGTTTATATATTTGTCGAATGATATCATGCAATGGAAGACTTCATCAGGTCAATAGTGGCATTACTGTAAATCCCATAAAGAAGGCGCATGGAACTAGAATGTCCTTTTCCTTCCACTTGAATAGAAATGTGATGAATGGCTAATATGGCAAAAATTAGCATTTTGCTTTCAAAACGTTATAATAATGTCAAAGAATATTGTATCTGTTATCTGTTTATCTTCCAAAAGCTTGTCATTCCAAAATTTTGTTAGTTTAATAAAAATAATAGAAAAGGTATTACAAAGGCATTACAAGGTATTCCATCGGTTTCACTCTACATCTGCATCGCTGGCTACAATTTATACTCCAACGTTATTACTGGCTGAAAGCGGATATGGCTCACATGACAAAATCCTACCAGTGGTTGGAAAAGGCAGGACTAAAAGACAGCACTGATGTACTAATCCTAGCAGCACAGGAACAGGCACTCAGCACCAGATCAATAGAAGCTGGGGTATACCACTCCGGGCAAGACCTAAGGTGCAGACTATGCAAAGAGGCCTCTGAGACAATCCAGCACATTGTAGCCGGATTCAAATTAGCACGTAAAGTATACACTCAGAGGCCAAACCAAGTTGCTGGGATTATGTACCAAAATATCTACACTGAATATGGTCTGGACCTGCCTAAGTACAGATGGGAGATACCATAAAGGGTAGTTGAGAATGACAGGGCTAAGATCCTGTGGGACATTCAGATCCAACCAACCTGACGTTGTGATAGACAAGATGGACAAAAGAAAAAGGACTTAAAGAAGATCTAGAAAGGATGTGGAAAGTGAAGGCAGTAGTAGTCCCAGTTGTGATAGGAGCACTCAGGGCAGTGACTCCCAAGTTGGCTGAGTGGCTTCAGCAGATTCCAGGTCTGAGATCGTCTGAGATTGCTGTCCGAATGAGTGCAATTCTAGGTAGCAGCTAAGATACTCTGCAGAATCCTCAGGCTCCCGGGCCTCTACTAGAAGACAAGAATTAGGAATATATACCACCCTGGAGGATGTGAGAAAATCAGAAAAGTTTTATTAAAATGTATAAGTTACTTATTTATTTAAATATTTAAATGGCCTAACATACCCCACCCTCTGACAGGTGCCAACGATATAATCAATATTATTCACCTATCAGTGGTAATAATGTTATAATGTTGTGGCTGATCAGTGTATGTCCACGGTATTTGTGGTACACTGTACACTAGATTACATGTTTATGGCACCGGTATAACTTCTTGTATTTATTATTTTGTTTTGTCACAACCACCTTTTTAGTTGAGCTTTAAGAGTTAAGATTGTAAACTCTCTTGGGCAGGGCACTCTTTTCGACGTTTGTTACTGTTATCACTTGTCATTTGTCTTTTATATTCTGCTTGTTACCGATTGTAAAATTGTAAAGAACTGCGTAAAATGTTGATGCTATATATAAATGCTAATAATAATAACTGTGCACCTGTGATTTTTTTTTTTTGTGTGTGTAAAAATAATTACCATGGTGTATGGGGATTCTATCACTATGCAGGACACTTACTTATGTTCATGTACATGTTCTGATTTGAAATATCAATGTTAAATTTAAAGGGACACCCTGGATCCTTAAAGAACTTTAGCTTGCTGAAATGTGTGAAGAGTGTGGAGAAATAATTCAATAGAAATTGGCACTTTTATAAATGAACTTGGTTACACCCCCTGGCTGTCAATCAGACACCATGTTCTGTTACTTCCTGGTTTGGTTAGCTCAATGGAAATAAACTTAAGAGGCAGCAATTGCCCAGAGCATCTGCCTTGCAAAGAATTCTCATTGAGCGGAATTTGGAAGTCTGTGATTGGACAGCCACCGAGAGTCTTGGTGGAGTTACAAAGGAAGAGCTTGCAAAAGCAGCATACATGAGAAATAGAGCTTTTGCAAGCTGCTTTGAGATATACCCTTTAATGAAAAAAAAAGCATAATTAAAGGCAAAAAACAGTGATTTTCATATGTTTATTATTTGTACAGTGGAGTGTCCCTTTAACAAATTGGCCACATGTCCCTTGGAAGACCATCAACAACTCTTTTGTGGTTTTGATCAGATTTCCGAACTAAATTAAGACATCATTATGTTTTGATCCAGGGATAATCTAATGTGATTCAGTACTTTGACCCCAGGTCATGTTAATCTTGGCTGCTCATGTGGTTGTTTGTGAAGTTTATGTGAGCAAAACTTTGCCCTAAACACAAGAAGAACTGCAGCTTATCCAGCTAATGAGAATTGTGGAGCAATCGCTGCCTGTGTCTGTGATTTTACAATATATATATATATATATATTTTTTTTTGCTAAACCATGATTATATCAATCCCTGGCTTCGAAACGTCTTAGGATCTTATTTTTTTATCTTTTTTCTTCTAAGACATTCTCAGAGTTACAGGTTTGCAAATGACATTAACATGATGCAGAGCTGTCTAAATCAAAATTTTTCCCCAAGGGAATCCAAATTAGTTGGAGAAAACAATAATCTTGAAAAAAAAAAAAAAAAAGGAGATTTACTAAACTGATATAACCCTAAGGCATTTATTCACTAAACTGGAACATGTGGACAAATGACAAGGTAATTACAGATTTGATGCCAAAATAGCTGAACAAGAGATTTCTTGTTTCACATTTTCACTCTTTTGGCCTACGTTTGCAATCCCCTAGTCAATTCTATACAATTCATAGTTTAGTGAATAACCCCCCGAGAGATCTCCACCCCATGGAAACTCATTTGTTGTGTGATCACAGAGGCTATTCAAAAGACTGGAAATTAGACTGTATTCAATGGAAAGAAACTTCCAGCGGGTTCAAAATCTCCCCTGCTGTTTTAGCGGTTTATTCATTAAATTAAAAATTGTAGAGAATCAACAAGGAAACTGAACATTTTAGACCAAAGTAGTCACATTCTGAAAATTCTCATATTTTTTTTTTTTTGCAAGGTAGCTACAAGGTGCTTCCAAAACAGCTCTCCTTCATCGAGGACTTCTCAAGACCTCTGAACATGTCATGTGGTATCTGGCACCAAGACATGCGCAGTAGATCCTTTAAGTCCTGCAAGTTGCGAGGTGGGATATATTGAATATGTGGTTTCAGCGACACCTTGGACTTTCTGTTATGATCCTAAAACCATTCCTGAACAATGTTTGAAATGTGGCAGGGTAAAATATCCTGCAGAGGGAGGCCACTTCCATCAGGGAACACCATTGCCATGGTGTTCTGCAACAATCTCTAGGTAGGTGTTATGTGTCAAGGTAACATCCACATGACTACCAGGACCCAAGATTTCCCAGCAGAGCATTATCCAGGGCATAGCATTGCCTCAAACGGTCTGCCTTCTTCCCATAGTGCATCCTGCGGCCATATTTTCCTCAGGTTAACGACACATACGCATGTGGCCATCCACCTGATTTAAAAGAAAAAGTGATTCATCAAACCAGGCAACCTTATTCCATTGCTTCATGGTCCAGTTCTGACGCTCACGTACCTATTGAAGGCGCTTTCGGCAGTGGACAGGGTCATCATGGGCACTCTTACCGGTTTGACATCTTTCTGTCATGACCAGCATTATGTTTATCAGTAATTTGAACTACAGTAGCTCTTCTGTGAGGTTGGACCAGATGGACTAACCTTCGCCCCCCCCCCCCCCCTGCATCGAAGAGCCTTTGATGCCCATTACCCCAATGCTGGTTCACCTGTTGTCCTTTTTTGCACCACTTTTGGTAGGTACGAACCACTGCATACTGGGAACACCCCTCAAGACATGTCGTTTGGGAAGTGTTCTGACCCAGTCGTCACAATTTGGCCCTTGTCAAAGTCACTCGGATCTTTTCACTTGCCCATTATTCTTGTTTCCAACACATGAAATTTATGAACTGACAGTTGACGTCTGCCTAATATATCCCACCCCTTAATAGGTACCATTTTAATGTTGTAATGATTATTATTCACTTAACCTCTATTTGCCATTTTTCAAAGAAATACTTTGGACTTAAGAAAGGGAGGATCTCCTGAAAGCTTGTCATTCCAAAATGATGTTAGTGCAATAAAAAAGGTATTTCAAGAAACTAATTTAATCTGTTATTTTACTGTATATCTGCATTACTGGTCTAATACGCTAAACTTTATAATCCAATATAGAACTTTGTAAAACTAATGACGAATGTAGAGCTAAACTGATTAGAATGTAGAACACGTACTGATTTGCTGTAGTGGTAATACCATTATATTGCATTAGGTAGGGATCTTTAAAAAACATTCAATAAATGAGACTTTCCCATTTGTACAATGCTGAAAGTTTGTAGGAATAAGTACAAATTTATATACGAGGTACAAAATGCTCCAGCATAAAGGAGAAGTCATAAGTCATACAGGATTATTTACTAAAGAGATAATTCAATGTGTGTGTGCAAAATGGAATGTGATGTCATATGTTGGTGCTGGTACAGTAAAGTGGGTTCTGGAAAAGATATTTGTACTTGGGCACATCTTGTCCTCTTGGTTCTTCTAAACATTGAAGGATCCTCTAATCCCTCTACACAACAGATAAACATTGGGGTAATAGAAAAAAAAAAACAAGAGGGAGGGAATACAAGAATGGAGGCCCCACCCAAAATGTTGCATCTGTGTTCCCTTCCCCTATCTTGCTTCCATGTCTGCTGCAGCTCGCTAAATCAATATTGATTCAGTTTTAAGAATTCAGGAGAATTACGATTGACTTTAAATTAAATAAGTAAATAACCTAAATGAAAATTGTTGGATTTTCTAGGAATCTACTCTGGACTGTAAACTACTGGCAACCTTCCATCTTCAGGTTAAGGCTAGGTCTTAGTAGGGAGTCTTTTCTCTCAAACAGAGGAGGTCATATCACACTCAGTGGGTAGCACCATGTTGGTGTTAGATCCCAAATTCCTGGCCAGTGACCCCAACTGCTACATTCCTGGGCCATGATTAAAAGATGAATACAGCTAAATATGCATTACGTGCACAGCCCAAAATAATTAAATAGCCCAAGGAAGCAGGTTAACTAGAGCTAGGTGAAACCTTTCTTTTAAAAAGCTGACTAGACCTGCCATGGTGTGGACCTCTGACCTTTAGGGCACAAGCAGATCTCCGCAGGAGACACTAATCCACTGATCCATCCTAGAAGCTGTGCAGAGAACTTTCACATTAAACTTTTCAACAGTTTGAAAGACCAAACCACACCTGTAACATTTGCTAGCCTTTTTTTAGGCAATTCTGCATACTTTTATTTCACTCCCCAAGTAGACCTTGTGGAACTGTGATGATACCACCCTTCTGGGTTACTTTCCTGGTGTACAAGCAAAACCGCAGAACTATTCAGGGCAAACTCCTCATTCGCTTAGTATGCAAAAGTAAAACAACACTTGCGTCATGTGTATGTACTTCCTCAGCTATCTATGCAGATATCTAATAGGCTTTTAGCAAAGTGAGAGTCAGCTCAGCAGGCGTATGAGCTGTTATGAGCGTATGAGCTGCTTTGTGAAAAAAACAACTAAGTAAGTGAATCAGTATAATCTTAAATCTAAAGTTCTGATTGAAACCATATTGGGATGCAAATGAGGAGAGTATCAGCCAAAATATACTTTTTTTTTTTTTTGCTTTGACCTTGAAGACCTTTGTTATTTGAGACACTGATAAGAGCTTTGAAAACTGGACGTGTCCACCTGTGTTTGTTAAACAATATTGCTGATGTTAAAATGTGATATGTGTGAGCACTGACAGCTGCGGAATACATTAAAACTCCTCTCGATAACTGCCTAGTTCCCGTATGCAGATCTGTGTCATTTTTTCTGATGATGTGCTCCTGGGAGCAGACAGCGTGAATGCCTCAGATGATGGAATACTTGCAAGATTTACAAATATTTATTCTAATAGTAAAAGATGTCTTAGACCTCAGGAATGGGCTTTGCACTGCCTGGGTATTTGTTTGTCATGTTGCCACGGTAACAGCCCCTACTAATAATAGAATGCTGGAGGGAATCCAGAATGAATCTCCGCACATTTTTTCCTTGTGCATAATGTACTGTAATGTTTGACAACTAAATGAATCAGATGGCAGGGTAAAAAAAAAATTAAAAGGATGTGGGGATGGTACGTATGCCAAATTAACTCTTATATTGCCAAATGATTATGTGTTTCATAATTCAAGTTAATACACATAAACATGCATTCATAAGCTAAATTGCTATTAGAAAAAAAAATGTTGTCAGAAAAATGGGCTTTATTCACTAAATTGGTAAATTGGGGAGAACTAAAAAAGGAACTGCAAAACAACAGAACCGGGCTAGAAAGAAAAATCTGCCATTCGGTAATTTCTCCTGGTTGACTATTTGGCCCTAATTTTTTGCTGCAATTTTCTTGTTACTTTTCAAAAATTCCTAGTTTGTAAAAGAAACCCCATTGTGCACTTCTATACGAATCTTTCATAAAGCTTTAGGCACTTGTATAGAGGGGAGAAATGTCTCTGTGATGTGCACTTCGATAATAAAAACCACATACAGCGAACTCTTTATACAGCAGGATACTATTCCAATGGAACCCTGCAACATGGATTTCCCATATGTGTTATTTGAACAGTTGCTGTGCTCCCATGCATATCCAGGTTGCTGTTGTACATTATTCTATTGAGGAACACTTCATTCTTATTCTGAATGCTGAGAAACTGGCTTCTTAAAATACATGCTTAGTATGCTTCTCGCCTCCCAACTTGCATACACAGCTCGTCAAGCTCCAACATCCTATTGAGAGCAACAAAAGTGTTTAACAACCCACTGTCATTGTCTGCCAGCTCCAAAGGTCAGTTTCCATTACTGATTCTTCACAACCTTTCAGCGGCTTTCAACTTTATAGATCACAATTTCTCTGAGGCCCCCTCTTCACAGTCGGTATACTTGATATTGCCCTCTTCTGATTTGCGTACTACTTTTCCCACCGTTCCAATGAATGGATAAAGAGATGGGAGTTAAGCCTGTTTTTAAATATTTCCAGTAAGGGCCATCTTTGACTGTACAAAAGGAAAGCCTTCCAAAAGACCGGGAACGTTATTGTAAAGGACTCTCCACGGGAACAATGGAAGCGGGTTCTGAGAACTCTTTAAAATGCTGACTCAAAACAAATGAGAGGGCCCTCCGAGTTTAGTGAAGCAGGTAGCTGGGGCCACCGTGTTCAGAGGCCACCTTGGAAATGTGTCTTGGTAAATGAAAATTATAACCTTCCACAAATGGCTTCATAGCAAAAACGGTTTAGGAGCTTAGATTGAACGCAAATGTACCAATCCAGAACACTCCCATCCAACAAGAACGGCAAGAAGGCTTCTTGCAAGTGCATGCGTAATTGGTCAAAAGGGTTGATCTTCTAAAAAGTTGAGTTGAAATGATTAGGCCAAAACAGACAGCTGTAATACGATTCTACACAGAGATACAAAAATAATAATAACCCACAGACATCACAGTGTAGTGTGTAGCAAGAAGAAGTGTTTATTAAACCATAAAGACAAAAAACAAACAAAACAAAAAAAACTAAAGAACATATAATGTTTCAGCAAAATGTTCAAAATATTGTAAAATTGTTTTTTTGGAATGGGAAGGGAAGGTGACAAATGAAATAGGTCATGGTTTATCCATGCTGTTTTACTGCCGTATCACTGCTGTAAAGGGGTACAGACTGCTTAATGTTGTGGATCCTACTTCCTTTGTGTTATAAACTATCATTAAACATAACTAATATATTAACACCCTTCCAACACTACAAATATTCCAGTTGTAACTACAATATTGTAAATATCCTACCACCAATCCTACAATAATATATATAGATTTTATTTGACATAGCCCCTATCCTAGCACCTAAGCAGTTGGGTATATTAGATGTCTACTACTGGCCAGCTTATAATCAATTATTCATACCCAACCCTCATTGTTTTTTGCAGATCTCAATTTTATTATTCAGTGTATCATTATTTTATTAGGGATAGCGGTATGTTTTTGTAGAAGTTTTTTTTTTTTTTATTTGTCTCCTGAAGTTTCCTTTAAAAGGAGTGGTCATAGTGCTCAGAGTGTGTATGTGCAGTGTTTTGCTTTAACCCCTTAAGGACACATGACGTGTGACATGTCATGATTCCCTTTTATTCCATAAGTTTGGTTCTTAAGGGGTTAAATAGCTGCACACAGGGGTGGACTGACCATATGGGCACTCAGGCAATGCCCAAGGGCCAGGGCAAGAGAGAGGACCCATGAGAGGCCCTATCATGTGGCTGGTTTGATTCCCCACTACAGCCCCTACCCCAGCACCTGAGCCCCCATTGTCCCACTACAGCCTCTACACCCCGACTACAGCCACTAAACCCCCACTACTGCCCATATTCTGCCATTACAGTACCTAGCCACCACTACAGACCCTATTCCCGAATTACAGCCCTCAACCCCCCACTACAGCTTCAACTCCACCACTAATCCCCACTACAGCTTCTACTTCATCCATTATAGCCCCTATTTCAACACTACAGCCCATATTCTCCTGTAAAGCCCCTGTCACCCCTGACATCAAAGCCCCCACTACAGTCCCTTTCCTCCTACAGCCCCTATTCCCCCATTAAAGCCACTGTCTCTCCCCTACAGCTCCTATATGACATTGCAGGTCCTACCACCGTCACAGCTCCTGACCACCAGAGAGCATTGGAGACCGATGTAAGAGGGTGAAACATTGTTTAAACAGTTTTTATAATTAACGAAGAGCCGCGCCATGGTACTCCTGGATCATAACATCTACTGCAGGCTGTAGTGGCTATAATGCTTGGCATGAAGGTGTCTTTGCTGTGTTTTTTATTTAATAAAAGGCAAGTTTTTATAACTTCAGAAAACATTTTACTTCCCAACACATTTAATAACCTTGCAGGGAGATTAAACCTACAAATTCGGATCTCATATAACTTACATTTGATTGGCTATCATTTCAATCATGATGGTTGATCTACCCTCCTTATGTATCCCAACCCTACATATCAAAAGGATGCAGGAGAGCAAATGGATGAATGTGTTTGGTTAGGATAAACTGTGTCAGTATGAAAGCTGGGGGGGATAGTCTTAAAATATCCAAAATATTGCAAGACTTCAAAAACAGACATGCCTATCATTTTAGTATACGTGGTTGAGTTTTCATGAGAAAATATCTTTCAAGAAAACGAATGAAAACAATCTGCGACCTCCAACCCATCATATGCTATTTATTACTTTCAACTTAATGTAAATAATCTTTTTGATTTCTCCATGTTTCAGAAGAGAACATGGTTTTCAAATATAAATAACATTTTTTTTCTTCAAATTATGAATTCAGGTAAGAAGTAATGCTAATTGTATTTAATTACCGGTAGTTTTTTTTTTCATTCTTTTTGCATAAATGTATTGTGCAGGAACACTAGATGAAATAAGTTTAGATGTCTATGTATCCTTTGTATTTTTTAAATGAAAACTATTACATTTTCTCATTCTCTCAGACCAGAAAACACTACTGAAGCACTTACTGGAGTGAGTAACATAGGGCAAATTCTGTTACCGATCTTACATTCTTATGTCGTAGCTATTGCCCCATGATGTTTTGGGCATGCATGTGCATGCTCAGGGCATCCACACAAGGACATGCATGTTCAGTTATTCCTTCATCCCTTTAATATGGTACTGCAGGGGTTCAATTACTTTACATGGTTCACAGTATCATGGTGTTGTATATATAATAACTGTAAATCATTAGCTAAATTTAATTTGCATTTAAATATATGCCAATTTATGACTAAAAAGGTGATGGGATACCAAGAGGTCAACTTTAAGCTACTCTCTCACTGGTATCACACGCCATCCTTACTGCACCGAATATTCCCAACAATACCAGACAACTGCTGGAGATGTGAATCGGTGGTTGGGTTTAAACACGAAGTAACGAAGATCCTGGGTGACACCCTGAGTTTCAACATCGAGAATGTACTCCTACACCAAACGGACCTCCTGCTCTCTAAATATAAAAAATCGATTCTTAGACACCTGCTCAACGCAGCCAAATCTTTGATACCTGTTATTTGGAAGCAAACAAGACACCCGACCATAAGCCAATGGCTACAGCGGGTGGAAGAGATTCATCCATCTAGCATGTAAGCTTTTCCTGTGCATCCATTTGTCTGGTTACAATTACGTCTGTTAGTCCATCCATTGTACAGCGCTACAGAATTTGCTGGCGCTATATAAATAATAAAATAATAATAATAATGCAGGAGAAGCTAAAATTGCAGAATTATTGGGCCGGAGCACCAAACACAGCGAGCAATGGAGCTCATGGGACATATATCTTGCACAGGCAGATGCCAGTGATGTGCCGCAGATGACCGCTTGAGGTTTCACTCTCACCTCTATTCTCATGCTAGCTTACTTCTCTTGAGCTTCTGTACCTCCCACTCTGATCTTAGTTGAAACCTTTTCTCCAAATAGTGGACCATCTACTCCTATTTCCAATTCATGGCAGCTGCATTGCCGTGACACTTACAGGATGGACACCTTCGATACGACATACAGGGTACCGATTGACATGCCTCTCAGGTTTTTAAATCATACGACGCAGATGTGGCTAACTTACCCACATATCCAGCTACCTCATTGAAGACGCTTAATCCCCCTGACTCAATACTTACAATGGTCATAACTCAAGTCACCTGACACGTCCACCATATTTGCTTTATAAACTAACATATATCGACGACAAACACCTGTCTTGACCCTAGTATAAATTCATTGATTGATAGACTGCAGCGGAACGCTAAGAATACACAGTGAAGCCTGATACCAGTTCTCTACAGACACATTGCCGACTTCCATACCAAGGTATCTCTAGACCCATCCTCCTTAAGACCTCCAGACGCTCCCTAGTGATCAATACTGCATAAGGACCATAATATAGATTGGGCATACTAGGCTCGAACTGGGGTGAACAATAGACGATTATTTGTGTCTCTATACCTGTTTTTGTATGATATAGTTCATTTTATCTTTCGCTATTGACAGCATTTGGAAATACTGTTACTTAAGTGTAAACCACGTTTAGACATGCACGATTCTTATGAGTTCCTTACGCAATTATTAGTTTTTCTCTCTGATGGGATTATCCTTGGCATGGTCTTGCACAACCTAATGCTTCCTAATGCTTTAGAGACCTGCAAGTCTCCTAAAAACATTACAATGGTCTTTTCTCCTTTCTGTTCTGTTCACAACAAAATAAAAAGCATTTGATATATAAAAAAATAAATAAAAAAGGTGATGGGTTACCGCTCAGAAAAAGGCAAGATATTATTACAGGTAATTAAAATAAAATAAATAACTACATGTTATAAGAAAATAATGTGCTGGCATACCAGAAGATGCTACAGACTGGAATTCCAAAGAGTGCCTCTCTCTGAAGGAAAACTGATATAGGGCTCTGTTCCCCCCCCCCCCCCCCCTCACCCCCCCTCTGCCTTGAGCAGAGGAACTGTAAATGATTCTAACCTCTTTTGTACTGTACAGAAGTGCATGTGTATTAATCTGTACTGGATAGCTGTGTTGCAACTTGCCACTGCAACTATTTTATTGTCCTCTGAAATACATCCTGCAACGTATTTTGAAATACAAGTTACTCTTTTTAGATGGGCAACTGTATTTACCGTATGTACTCTGTGTGGGCATTATCTTTAGATAGTGTTTAATGGTGTCTACATTCTGAAAAATACCGGCAGATACCATACAAATACTGAAAACAAATAGAGTGAAAAAGTGTAAATTGTAAACCTTACAAATATCAATCATAGATATAATATGTGCCTTTTATAACATTCCCCTTCCTCCATGTTATACTTTTTAAAAATAATTTCATGTTAGGCACATGGGAGAACAATGAGGGCCAACAGCAATACAGTCTAAACATTTTTATTTTTATTTTCATTAAGAAACACAATTGATATTATCAATGCATTGAATATGTTATTGCTACACCCTTTTAGAGATTTCACTCTCATTATCCTTTAGGTTACACAAAAGTCATAAAACCTTCTTAACAGAATATTATTATTATTATTATTATGAATACACTGTCTAAAACGTTTCTTCATCGCTATGTTCTAAAAATACAGTGATGGAAGATTGATCATAGAAAGAACATGACATTTTGTTTGTAGTTTTTAAAAAGATATTACTGGCACTTCATAACTTTATTTCTAGCAGTGAGAACTATTTGACTTTACTAAGTAGACCTTTGTGTTCTTTATCAGAGACTCTCGGACCTTCTACTGCTCTAGATATTTTTTTGAGTGTCCCTCATAGTATATATTATAAATCATAGCAACATATGTACAAAGATACTAGATGTGGCGCAATCAGCAGGAAAATATAATCGGTTTCTGTGGTCATCCCTCCAGAATTGGACTTTGGGACCACACAATGTACCCACGTGGGACACAATGTACCCTACCAAAACATATTTTTGAGTCGAAATATTTTAGTGTCTGCTGTTGCTTGTTTCATTTACACATTAATATGATTGAGGCATTTCCCCTTAAAAAAACAAAGTTTAGTAAAAGAGAATTAAGTGAAGAAGTCATTCCCCCTTAAGGCTTCAGAACAGGCTCAGCTGGTTTTAGTTTGAGTGAAACTGTTCCCCACAGAGTTCTTAGATATTCATTTTTCACTAAGAATAACTTTAGTTGCAAATTCTTAGCAGAGGTGTAGCCTAGCATGCAAATAATAGCTCTATTTATAGAGTGCTTAGTGACACGATATCCACCTTGATACACATGCACATAACTCAAATGTTGCTCTTTTTTTGCTTTTTTTAAATCTGTTTTTTAGACTGATCTTTCCTTGTTAGAGAATGTTGTCATCCTTACCTAACATCTCAGCTTTATTGCTCTGAAATGATTTCTTTCCAGTTGGCTGTGAAAATGAACTTTTTCTATGCAATATATATTTTTTTTTTGTGATGGATACTAATTTTCTATATAGACTAGACTTGCAGGGGTAGGCAACCTATGGCACATGTGCCATGCATGGTACTCGAGGTGTCTTTGTACAGCACTCAAGGTTGCTAGTCAAACAGGCTCTGGCCTATCAGGAGTCCCAGTGAAACTTCAGATATCTGCCAATACGAAAAGGTGGTGAAGGACTATACTCAATTTATGCATTGCACCACGTAGAGGAAGTGAGCTCAGATCACTTCCTCCCAGCACTTGTAATGGGAATCCACACTCCAGTACAGCAGCCCTGCTGCAGCTCCTGTCCTTGAGCTGTAACTGGCCAGCCTGGTCCCCACTGGAATCCAGAGAAGCCACCCACACGTCTAGATATACACAGAAAAGCAGAATAACTCTCCCCTCATACAAATAATATGAACAGCCCACACACAAACATACACACCACTAACAATCCACATACATGCACACAACCCCACATGCAGCCTCTCACATGCAATGCCCCAAACAGCCCCACACATACACACACTACCAAACACACTATGTGACCTATGTGACATATCCATCCACACACACAATTCCACAAGCAGCCCCCACACACAGCCCACATTCATAGGTATAATACACGATACCACAAACTATTCATGAACATATACAATATTATAGCTCATATACGCACAAATACAACGATACAAAGCAACTGCAGTATAAATAAAACAAGCAGAATATGGCAACATACACACCTCAATTTAAAAAATATTGGACCGGCACGCTGTCATGTGTCCTTAAGGGGTTAATCAAGCTCCACATCTTTTGACAACTTGGTTGGCATTTATTACTTAAATGCACTCGCTTGGGAGGGCAGAGACTTCGGGAACACCATCATGGTGGATTCAACAAGAAAACGCCACCATACATGAATACCCAGTGGGACCGGTGGGACACAACAATGGTTAATCGCAGTAGGTCCCAGGCTCATCACCAAGCATTGGGTGGGTTAGGAAGTTAGGGGGACCCCAAAAACAGGCTCCGACAGTGGCTTATAAAGTGTCAGAGACACTTAAAAAAAAATATAGAGCCATATTAATAGTAATTATTTCATAACACCTACATAGCATGCAGCACATTAAAGTTTTACAAATGAAATGTATAGAGGTGAGAAATTGCCAAGCAAAATAAGGTTGAAAATTGAAAAAGAAGTGCAGAGGGCACAGCTCAATCAAACTTACACTTAAAGGACCACTCTAGTGCCAGGAAAGCATACTCGTTTTCCTGGCACTAGAGTGCCCTTAGGGTGCCCCCACCCTCAGGGACCCACTCCCGCCCGGCTCTGGAAAGGGGAAAGGGGTAAAAACTTACCTTTTTCCAGCGCTGGGCGGGGAGCTCTCCTCCTCCTCTCCGCCTCCGTTCCTCCCCGTCGGCTGAATGCGCACGCGCGGCAAGAGCTGCGCGCGCATTCAGCCGGTCACATAGGAAAGCATTCATAATGCTTTCCTATGGACGCTTGCGTGCTCTCACTGTGATTTTCACAGTGAGAATCACGCAAGCGCCTCTAGCGGCTGTCAGTGAGACAGCCACTAGAGGAAATAGGGGAAGGCTTAACTAATTGATAAACATAGCAGTTTCTCTGAAACTGCTATGTTTATAAAAAAATTAGTTAACCCTAGAAGGACCTGGCACCCAGACCACTTCATTAAGCTGAAGTGGTCTGGGTGCCTAGAGTGGTCCTTTAAGGGACATCTTGATATATTGGTCCTGGTGTAAAGATACTGTCACTGCAGCCTTAGCAATGCAATCACAGCCTTATCTGAGAAGAGGTGGTGTTTACATTGCCCCCTAACACCACCTCTAGTGCCATTCGTTCACATAGCCACTAGAGGGGCTTCCGGATGCACTCAAGCAGTCGTTGTAGAACTGACATTCAGTGTCTTCACGGTCTGAATGAAGTATTCAAACACTCTGCATAGAGATGCCTTGATTTAATGCATCTGTGTGAGAAGACACAATAGGCCCCATGGTGAAGCATTGGATTTATTGAGATAATCAGTAATGAGGATTTGTACATAATCTATATTCAGATGCATCAACAGGAGGTTTGGTGGGGCTTCCTTAAAATGCTTCCATGCAGAGAGGTGCCTTTATAGGCCGGGTGGAGGTAAACGATCTCCCTCCCTGGCAGGGTACCCTCACTGGGGAAGGGAGAGAGCAGTGAGCAGAGCTGGTGTATGGCTCCCATGAGCTCTTGGCAATTCAGAGCATTGCCACGGGTTTACACCGGTCTAAAACTAAGAGCATGTGAGAGCCACACAAGACCTCAGGACTAGAAGATCTCCATACTGGACCACCAGAGATCTTCGTGGTGTCCCCCTTTCCTGCCCTAAGTTAACCAGGGGGAAGGTGGATGAGATTGTTTTTTTTTTTTTAATTCTTTATTTGTAGTTGACAGCATTACATATAACAATTACATAATGCGAGTAGGTGAGCGCATGCAGATATTTTATAACTGCATATATCTTTATGCTTTAACATGTGCTAGTAAACCTACGGCGATATTGTGTTTTTAAGAATAGCATAGCGACAGTCCACATAAAACTGGGAAGTGTAGTAAAGGAAGTCGTTCCTCCTCTGTTGTTATGCTTTTATACCCTTAAGATTAGTAAGGAATCTAGTCTTTTACCCTTTATGCATATTGTGATACTGTTCCTAGCCTTTGTGAGGTGGTAGAAGAGGAAGTGAGCAACGAGAAAGAACGTTAAGAATGAGTGTCTATATCGGTAGCACTCCCGGATGCTCCTGTCGTGGGTCTGCTTATAGGTAGGACCCCCGGGAAGATTGTATTTTTCTAATATAAAAATTATATACTATATTTTGTATTTATATATATTATACATTATAGAGATAAGGCCTCAACCACAAACACACAGTATTTTGGGAAAGCCTCTGTCACTTAGTGGTTAAACATCACAAGATTTTGGTGATGTAGCATGAAGAAGTCACCATTCTTCGTGGACTCAGAACAGGCTTAGCTGGTTTTAACCTTTTAGTGAAACTCTCCATGTATACCTTATATAGCATGATGTTTGCAAAGGTGTAGTGGTGCGTGCAAAATAACAACCACAAGGTTATTTATATATATATATATTTGTGGTCGGGATCATAATGCCGTATAGAACTTAAACATATACATACTAGAATATACAAGTCTGTTGGGTGTGCTCACTAAGTGTCTCACGCATAAAGGAGCGGATGCAAAGTATTGTCTGAGATAGCTCCAGCAATTCCTGGATGATGTCAATGAACCTATTAAAACTGCAAAGACTTATATCCAGGAGTCTAATTTTTTTAAGTTTTTATATAGACTATTTCAATTCACATTGACATATACGTATTGCATTAAAAGCCTGTTAGTAATTTTACAGAGTGTCTCTTTAAGAAACGCAGAAATAAATACTCAATTCTACCAATTATCAGCCGCAAACTGGTATTGATGCAAATTAGATTTCCCAGCCAATTTCAAATGCATTAGGTTAAAAGGAATGATTGTGCTTACAGTGTTTTACATTGTATTCGATGGATATGCTCTTGTTTCTCAATAGGTTTCTAGTCTCTCTCCCTGGCAAATGCTTACATCTATTGTCAGTTTGCATACAGAGAGATTGTGTTGATAAATCAAGGTTTTCAGGAACAGTACAATGAGCCTTCAGTCCTTTGGACTGTGCTGAAAAATACGTTCCCTTATAATCTCGATCCCAATAGTAGATGAAACATTAGCGTATTGAGGTGTTCAATGTCTCCATTTACCCCCAAAATTAGGTGGCTCTCACAGGCTATACTGCGCTGGCTTTTGTGATGGACATATAACCTCCCATGATGTCTTGAATCATTAAAATCTCAAAGGGCCAGATTGAATTTGCCCCCCTGCTAATAGGCCAGCTGGAATCTGGGAGAGGTGGAGGTATTTTTTTTTTTGAGTGTTCTTTTGGAGGGCTCTTATTCTCTTCTCCAAAATGCTGAATAGAAGTTCTAGCTTCATTCAAATCAACGGTTTGCAGATCTGACAAGAAATGAATGTTGGCTTCGATCTGTTGGTTTTTGGGGGTCTTTATGTTCAATAGGGATATGACATTAAAGAATACTAATTGGCACCTTAGGGGGGGAAAAAAAGCCGAACACCCATGCACACATCACATGTCTCGGAAAATCTAATTTAAATTTATGTTAACTCTTCTTGTGCCGAACGCACTAGGTATGACATGTTGCTCCCTGTACTGACCCTGGAAAAAGTTAAATAGATCATACACAAACAAGCTTTAACACTGACAAATGCCTGAGAAATTAACAGGAAACACCAAGATATTCATATTGATGCTAGGACAATATGAACAAAACATCAAGATACTTATTGTTTTGTTATTCTCTGCATCCAGATATAATTTAATCCAAGGCTATCCAGACTAGGTACGGGCAAAACCTATTTCTTAAGAAGCATATTGTTTTATTTTAGATTTCCTAGGAATTCTTCTTGAATACAGACTTTTTTTAAACCATAACATTAACAGGATTGCCCAATGATTATTTAATAACAGCAAGGAGAGGCCAGGTGTCTATGTCCTTATACCATGTACACTCTTTAAGGTGCTAGTGGATGGAGCTGGCTTTGGGTTGTTCTGTACGTTTAATGACTTCATGACGTTACTAATTTAATTATAACATTTGTTTACTGTCCATTTTTCTTTTTACGATACCCTTTCTTGTCTTTTGTCCACATACAGGGAGGGAAAAAAGTATTTGATCCCCTGCTTATATTGAACGTTTGCCCACTGACAAAGAAATGAACAGTCTAGAATTTTAATGGTAGGTCTATTTTAGTAGTGAGAGACAGAATAACAAAAAAAAAAAAAACAGAAAAACTCATGTCAAAAAAGTTATAAATTGATTTGCGTGTGAATGAGTGAAATAAGTATTTGATCACCTATCAATCAGCAAGATTTTTGGCTTCCAGGTGTCTTTTATACAGGTAATGAGTTGAGAATAGGAGCACTCTATTAAAAGGAGTGCTCCTAGTCTCAGCTCCTTACTGTATAAAAGACACCTGTCCACCAGCAATCAATCAATCAGATTCCAAACGCTTCACCATGGCCATGACTAAAGAGCTGTCCAAGGATGTCAGGGACAAGATTAAAGACCTATACAAAGCTGTAATGGGCTACAAGACCATCACCAAGCAGGTGAGAAGGTGACAACAGTTGGTGCGATTATTCGCAAATGGAAGAAACTCAAAATAACTGTGGGTCTCCCTCAGGCTGGTGCACCATGCAAGGTCTCACCTTGTGGCGTTTCAATGATCATGAGAACAGTGAAGGATCAGCCCAGAACTGCACGGGAGGATGTTAAGGATCTCAAGGCAGCTGGGACCATAGTCATCAGGAAAACAATTGGTTTTCTTGGTGAAAGCACATGTACAGAAAGAAAGCACATGTCGAGGCCCCTCTGAAGTTTGCCAATGAACATCTGAATGATTCAGAGGAGAACTGTGTGGCGAAACCGACCTCGCCACTGGGCATTGGAGGAGACTGATTGCCAGCCTCCTGCCATGTGACTATGGCCCCTGGGATGTATTGCCCTTTAAAGACATTATTTGGGCTTATTGGATTTTGAAACACTTTTTCTGCCCCTTTGAATACATGAGAAGGTGTGCCCCTCCCCCGTTTCCTGTTTATTGTTCTCCAGCAGGGCGTTGTCCCAGGGACACTGCCACACCAGTGGGAACTTGTTGCTATGGTTTATCCCCATGGCAATTTGACTGTGTTTGTGGGATCTGAGCGCTGTTCGGATATAGTGAGCGCTCAGATCCAAGATATCTGGGGATAGGTTGAATGTGGGGGTTCTGTTAAGTATAATAGGAATGATGTGTTTTATGTGTTTTTACTGTTGTTGTGAATAGAGCTATTTTCTGTATGCTGGAGGTAATTGGCTTACCACACCCAAAGCCATGCTTGCAGGTGGTCACAAAGGGATTTCCAACTAACTTTTGACCCACTGGACCAATTTGTATGATTTTGACATATGTTTGTATTTGGAGTATGCTGATTCTGAAATCATTATATGAATGTGATGTATACTTTTAGAGTTATGAATATTGTGTAAAACTGTATTTTCCTGCCTGTGATAATTACATTAGACCATTGTGTTCAGTAATTATATCACAGGCAGAGGCTTTATCGCTACTAAGCTCTTGTAAGAGCTTGTTCTGTCTTGCTCTCTGAAGGAGTCTACGGTGCTTATGGTGTCTGCTGCAATGCTTAGGGTCCTCAGGAAGCGCTAGGAGCATCCTTCAACGGAGGTACCCAGTGTTTGGAGGAGGAGGAATGCTGCCTATGATCCCAAGAACACCATCCCCACCGTCAAACATGGAGGTAGAAACATTTTGCTTTGGGGGGGTTCTGCTAAGGGCACAGGACAACTGCACCGCATCAAAGGGACGATTGACGGGGCCATGTACTATCAAATCTTGGGTGAGAACCTTCTTCTCTCAGCCAGGGCATTGAAAATTGGTCGTAGATGGATATTCCAGTATGACAATGACCCAAAACACACAGCCAAGGCAACAAAGGAGTGGCTCAAGAAGAAGCATATTAAGATCCTGAAGTGGGCTAGCCAGTCTCCAGACCTTAATCCCATAAAAAAATCTATGGAGGGAGCTGCAGGTTCGAGTTGCCATACGTCAGCCTCGAAACCTTAATGACTTGGAGAGGATCTGCAAAGAGGAGTGGTACAAAATCCCTCCTGAGATGTGTTCAAGCTTGGTGACAAACTACAAGAAACATCTGACTGCCAGCAAGGGATTTGCCACCAAGTACTAAGTCGAAGGGGTTGAATACTTATTTTACTCTTTGACATGCAAATCAATTTATAACTTTTTTGACATGCGTTTTTCTGGATTTTTATTTTTTATTCTGTCTCTCACTGTTAACATACACTTACCATTAAAATTATAAATTGCTCATTTCTTTGTCAGCGGGCAAACATTCAAAATCAGCAGAGGGTCAAATTATTTTTTTCCTCACTGTATATATTCTGAATAATGGATAGAAGATGAAGAGATTATGTAAACTTTTTTTTTTTTATGAGGTATCAATGTTAGGGCATTGAGTGTTCCTTGCATTGGACTCGGAACTGAGAGGTTAAAGCTCCCTTTATTTAGAGACGAGCATTTTAGATCAAGTGATTGAGGGCACACTGGTGGATGAACAAAGGGAGAGTGGTAGCCCTATCTATGTACTCCATTCTGTAAACTGACCCTGTGTAACTCACATTGTGGAAGCAGAGATCATGGATCCAGCAACTCTCTGCTAGTTATTAGACGGCCCTAAAGACCTCTATATATTTAATTGTCTCCTATCACAAGACCCATAAAAAGTGGAAATGGCATTGAATACCTTTCATCCTATAAATTGATCATCATCCCATCAGCCATCCTGGCTATGGCATACCTATATCCCAAGGCAGTAAGGGTAGAGAAAATATTGGGGATTCTCACTCTTAACTTTTTTTTTTGACATTCAATTGTTATTGTAATTTTCTTTTTTGTTATAGCAGAGTACATTTGGGTACAGAAAAAAGAGAAGGGACATGGTGCATATCAAATTTGGTACAGAAGACAGCTTACGTCCTAAGATGACTAACGAGTCAAGAGTGAAACAACCAAACATTGACATTATTATATGATGGTAGAATAGCTTTGGGAGAACAGTGACATTGCTTGAGAGTCCAGTAGTGCAACCAAGTTGGTAGTGTACGGTCCTGCTGGCATCTGTGTCAATTGGTTTATATTGTCATTCAACTGATATGTAACAGTTAACAAAGATAATTCTAGTAGTGCAATACAATTCCATGTCTTCATAGCATATACAACTGTTTAAGTTACATCAGGGTTTAGATAATTGCTTTGGTTTGTTTTTAGTTTTTAATTTGGAGAAGACAGTGGCCAATTTGTCTTAAGGAGTTTGAGCCCGCCTTTCCCATTGTTGTTAGCTGGAAGCCTATCTAGTCATTGTTTAAGGGTATGGGAAGCTTGTTCACTCTTACTTTTAACCCTCACTCAATTGCCTATGAATAGAGGGAATAAAAGAGGCCAATAGAAGGGTTCCCACGATAAATAGGGTGTCCAGTGTCCAATATTGGGTTTTACCTAATGGAAACATTAGAGCAGGCATAAGCAACCTTTGGCACTCCAGATGGTTTGGACTACACCTCCAATGATGCTTTGCCAGCATTATGGGTGTAAGAGTATTATGGGGTATGTAGTCCACAACATCTGGTGTGCCAAAGGTTGCCTACCCCCGCACTAGAGCGTTGTGCTGACTTATTCCCAGCAAAGGTTTCAAAGCATAATATAATTTAATATCACTCCTCAATGGACAAAAGTTTCCAGTGGGTCAATATTGCCCAGAGCTACTTAATTTGTAACCAGCAACTTCTTGGGTCTTTGTGGATTATCTGATAAACTTATCTGGATTTGTGTATGTCCTATATGTAGTGTTTAGTTACACATGGATTTAGAGATTTTAACCAATTAGAGTTCCATTGTTAACTAAAATTGTGTAAAATGCAAGAGTGACAATATTACAGAAGCTACGTTTCTCGTTCTACAAAGTGTATCAATAAATAAACATGTAGATGCTCTTATAACCAAGCAATTTGCCCTCGAGACACTTAGCAGAGAAGTAATCAATTATCCCTGGCTAATTGCCAATAGTTAAATAGGCCTAAATGAAAAGCAATAGGTTTATTTGCATTATGGAATATTTATGTAGTTGTCTCAGTTGCACATTTACACATTGTTAATTTCAGAGCTGTAGTTTGCTAAAGGAGATTTAGGTCTGTGTTTTTTTTTTTTTTAATCGGGGAAACATCACTTAATAAAAATGTAATTGCACATAGAATATGAATAACGTAGAAGAATGTATGCAGAAAACACCAGGTTTGCATCCCTTCATTGTTTGGTAACAAGGCTTATTGATTTCCGTGGATCTGTTCAAATCATGAAAATTGAGAGTTGTTGAGACTCGAATAAATAGGACATTTTGCTTTGTAGTGCAATCCTAATGCTGTTAAAGAGTTTGCCAGCAAAACAATTGAATCACTAGAAGTAGAATGTAGTGCCTGTGGTGATTTATTGACATAGCATGCCCATCCAAAATCTGACATTTAGCTTTTTTGGGAGGTAAAATTGAACACAATTAAAGCGAGTTCCCTTCAGGAAATCAAATCAGATATGCCCAGAAGTTTTAAATTCCAATCTGTATTGTCTAGCCCAGTGGTTCCCAACCCAGTCCTGATGGACCACCAACAGTCCAGGATTCATGTTTTTCCCTGTTTTATTCTAATGGAGATACTGAAAAACATTGGACTGTTGGTGGTCCATGAGGATTGGGTTGGAGAACACTGATCTAGCCTGTCCACTCTGAGCATGAGGTCCTTATGAAGGGAATCAAGGGGTTGTACCTAGAAGATCATGGAACTGGAGAAAATCCAGTAGATCTTCTTTAGTTTTTTCACAATGTCAGAGAACGCACCTCCTTCTTCACCAAAACTAATTCTGCTTTAAAAAGCTTCTGAATCAAATTCAAGAAATATGCCATGTCAGGGTGCTGTTGCATGTTATCCAACACGGATGAGTGGGCCTCATTCTCAGTGGGTTCCACTATTTTAAATCTAACAGAAGCAAGAACATATCGACCAATATCCCTGGTTTTTCTGCTTGGGACTTTTTGCAATTTTTGTGATCTGGGGCCAATTATATGAATAGTGGAATAGTGAATAGTGGACTCATGAAAGTCTAAATAGTGAGTAAGTAATATCTCATCTGGCCTGGCACCCTACATTTTAGAGGTCACTGCTCTACTTGTATGAGCAGCTGCCTGGTATAGAAATATCATTGGCCACTAGTCTCTATCTCTGACAGTTGACTAATGCTAACATTATCTTGGGATGCTAAGTTAACATTGAGATATCAGGTGGATTTTGCTTGAAACCAATTCTTAACATTTCTTCAAGTGTATAACGCCTTGATAAAATGTACTGGGGTAGGCAATATTGCTATAGTAAACAACAAGTTATTATGAGCCGTTGCAAACTGAAAATGCTGACATAATCTTGTTTCAATGTGTTGTTATCTTATATTAAAATATTGCCACCAGGAAGCAGTTTCTTAGTTAATCAATAAACTGCAGTTATGGTAAGTAAAAAGATAATGATAAACCTACCACTGTAGGTATATTAAAGTCAGTAGAGCGTTGAACGAGGATAATTTCAATCAGAGACTAGTTTTTCTCACGTATTTCCCCAGACTGCAGCAGGATTCTGACAAGAACCCACAACAATTATGTTTAACCACTAAATAAAAATCTATATTTGTATATGTTGACTGTATATGTGCACACTGCCTAGGCGCAGGGTCTAATTATATATACTTACTGTTTTCAGCAATACCGATGATTGCTAACTAGGCAATGTCTCAAAGTGTGTATGAAGCAGCCTACGTATGCCGAGGGGATCAATGTAAAAAGTGAATGCAGAGGTTAAAGGAACACTATTGAGTTAGCAATGTAAACACTAATTCCTAATGCTTTAGTGTTCCTTTACCTATCTAGGTATCACCGAGATTAAAAGGTACATTTTACTTACCTTAGATCTCACTGTAATCATCAGAGTTGATTATCTCAGCCAATCTAATGCTTCCCAAATAGAGAAGCAATGGAAGGCTAGTGATTACGCACTAGAGGCGTGTTAACGATGTAGTGAAAAAAATGCAAAACTGCAATGCGTTCAGTTGCAGGATTAAAATAGCTAAAATAAAATCGGTCCAGGCACTCAGGATTGCTGCAGGAAGGCAGATTTATTGCAACAAAAACAGCAATGTTTCGGCCTACACAGAGGCCTTTTTGAAGCCTTTATAAACCTGCCTTCCTGCAGCAATCCTGAGTGCCTGGACCCAATTTATTTTATCTACCAAAACTGGGTTTTGCCAACCGCGGCTCTGATAAGCACCTGGATTTCCATGTGTGAGTGCGGTATCCTCTGTTTGTGAATTACAGCAGTGTTAAAATGACACAGACACTGCACCAATACCACTTCATTGAGATAAAGTGGTGTGGGTGCCTATAGAGTCCCTTTAATAGACTTTTAAAATTCCTACCCATAATCCCTTGCTCTCCTTACATGCAGGATAAGCTTTATCAAAGTATTTTGTTAAAAAAAAAAAAACATGTTGCAAAAATGTAAAAAGGGAGCAGTCACAATGGAATGTGCTTGCTGGTTCCAGTGTTTTCTATGGTGATTGCCCCACTTTTCAACTTTTATTCCCATTATTTTTCTGTTACTGTCTTTTCAGTATTGATATATAGATCATGCCCTTGCAGTCTCACTGTTCAATTCTCTGCCATTTAGGAATTAAATCACTTTATTTATTCAGCTTCAAGCCACAGCTCCCTGCATGTGACTAAACACTTCCTTGAAACAGTGATATAATGTTTACACTTCCTTCATTGCAAATTCTGTTTAATTAAGAATTTCTTATCTCCTGCTCTATTAATATCTTGGTAGACCATGCAAGAGCCTTCTGTGTGTGTGATTAAAGTAAAATTTCCAGAGCAGGAGATAAAAACCTTCTATAGTAAGTTAACATCTGTTTGAAAACAAAATCTTTTTTTTTTCATGGAGGCTGTGTGAGTCACTGTCAGGGGAGGTGTGGCTAGAGCTACATGGACAGAAACAAAAGTGATTTAACTCTTAAATGGTAGAGAATTGAGCAGTCAAACTGCAGGGGCATTATCTATACACCAAAACTGCTTCATTAAGCTAAAGTTGTTTTGGTGACTATAGTGTTTCTTTAAATTTGAATTCAGTGAAAAACTCTTAAAAGTTGTACGCAGTTTGAATTCAGTGAAAAACTCTTACAAGTTGTACGCAGTTGTAAAGTGGAGTGATCACTGGAGCAATGTGGTTTCCATGGTGACTGTGCAACTTTTAAAAGTTTGCATCACTTTTTCGACCATAGCAATTTGATAAATATCCCCCATGTGCTGTAGAAATCTGTGACGAAGAAAACTTGCATGTGATTTATGGTTCTGCTCAAACAATGCTCTACTGTCTTTGTAAATCAACATAGTAGTTCAATGAAAAAAAAAACCCGCCTGTATTGCAGTTCGCACCTGCATAGTTCATGTAAAATACAGTTGCTGTAATCAGTTTACTTTTCTCTTGAAATGTTTGCTCACAATATTCCATAATAGCTCAAGTGGATTAATTTAATCTCCAAATTTCCTAAATAAATTCACCCTCCACCCCTACCCACAAAGGCTCAACATTCTTGAACTCCTTCATGAGTAGATAGCATATTCTCTAATTTGTATTACACCTACCCCCCACTCACCTTATAAACTCTTCTTAGGAGAGATCATCTTTGAACTTTTTACCTCTGAAGTCCTCTCGGCCTTACCCATTTATTTTTTTCTCATTCCTTCTTGACTTGGAAACTTTCTCCGAGTGAATATGCAGCAAGAAGCCTCTTATCTTTATAAACCTTAGCTTTAAATCCCCCTTCTGAAAGATGTATATTCTTTAATTCTTCGTTGCTTGGGCAATTGACTCCAGATGCAACTTGACCATTTGGGAATGTATAATAAAACACAGTTCTAATCTCACTTTGCATTTTTCCTGTGTAATATTTCTTCTGAGTTGGAATAAAAGTGATTATGGGAAGAACGGAATAGAATACATTTTTTTTTCATGAAATGAACTGTGTATTTTATAATTTTGGTTAGAACATAAGAAAATATTACACATGCATTAAGGTACTCATTTATGCATGCACGCACAGATCCACACATATATGAAAGCTACAAGACTAATCTTGTACTGACCTTGTCTGAAATGACTTGGTTCATCATGTTTGAATTGTCTTGGCCCTACATCTAAATGTGTGGTATCTATTCTTTTTTGATTTTCTGAGCTTCCAGGAAAACCATAATAAAGGATAATAAAGATTCTCCTGGTGGACTAGTCCAATGTGGCCAGGTACTTCCTGATTAGCCCTGCACAAAACCTAGAGCATGCTACATCTGGTGCTTGGTTATTCCGAGTTCTTGCTATCAAAAGCACAGAGTTTTTATCTCTTGGACCCTACTCCATTGCTGCAGCTACATCCTGTACAACGCTTATTCAGCATCTTGTTTTCTAATACCTCCTCCCCTCGTCCTGTCTCAGTTGGAATACCCCAATGCTCTGTCCTTGTTCCCCTTCTATTTTCTCTTTATACTGTCTCTCTTGGCAAACGTATTACCTCTTTTGGATTCCAATACCAACTGTACCCTGATGACACCCAGATATATCTCTTTCTTCCATCTCTGACTGGATGTCCTCCCGCTATTTGAGACTCAATCTCTCTAAAACTGAGCTGCTTGTCTTTCCTCCTCCTAATACTGATCCTCCTCTTTCGCTCTCCATTTAAGTTAGTGGTATCCACATAAGTCCATCCTTGCAAGCACGCTGTCTTGGAGTTATACTTGATTCTGGCCTCCCCTTTGAGCCTCACATACAGCATGTTGCCAAATCCTGTAGATTCCATCTTAACAACATAGCCTGCATTCGCCCCTTTCTTGCGCAAGATGCTACCAAGGAGCTTGTCCATGCTCTAGATTATTGTAACCATCTCCTAATTGGTCTTCCCAAAATCCGGATTGCCCCGCTACAGTCTGTAATAAAACAAGTCCTGCTCTAAAACTCCCATTACTCCTGGGCGGCAGGAACGACCATGGTCCAATGAAATAAGCAAATTTGTGTGATTGATGTTAGAGGACAGCCAATTAATGGTGATTTTGTAACTGAAACTTGGCCAATGAAGGCATACAGAGTCATTGAGGTGGGATAGTATATAAATCAGGCTGTCAGGGTGTTGGCTTGCCTTCATGTGACCAGTAGACACGTGCAATTCGTTTTGTTCCGTATGTACATTCGTACGAATTTCATACAATTCGGACATTCGGATGCTTACGAATGTCCAAAGTGCCGAAATTCCAAAGTGATGAGGTCCCTTAGTGACGATGTTCGGCAGTTCCGAAGTGCCGAACTGAACTAAATACCATTAATCCGAATTGCTGATGCAGACACATTTTTTTACTTACCCAAATTTCCAAACCAAATCAATTTTTTTGCCCATGCACATCCCTAGCTTTCATGGGCTAGATCTCAGGTCACTGACAGGCCCCTCTTTACTGTATTGATCTGTGTATATTTTACTGTCTTTTTCCCCTATTGTACAGCACTGCGGAATATGCTAGCTTTATAAATGCTAGTGATAGTAATAATAATCTAAAACCTCAGGTTTGCTGTTCCTCTGTCTTTGATATACACTGTTACATAATGCACAGTACCGGTTGTTGGGGGTGCAAATTAATTTGAAAGGGGGCAAATCACATTCTGTATAACTGTTACTGGCTATGTTTGGTGGCGGCAAAAAATATATGGTCCTCCCTTGAACTATATCACCAAGAGCCAACGAGCAAGTAGAACGGGTAGATAAAAACTAGGACTATACCACCTTTGTGTCCACTATTTTTTAGACAGGTAGTTGCTTCGCTGAAGTAAATATCCACAAAATGTACTAGGTTATAACCTAAACTGAATTTTGGATGACTAATTGGCAAATTGCAAGCAGAATGCCTAAGTAGATGGATTAGAAAAAAAATCCCATACTATCTTTCCATCTGGGATTTTTCTGCAATTTTTCTTTTTTACATGTTATAATACGGCAAATACATATAAAAGAAATGAAGACACAGTGATTTCACCTTCCCACGGTTATTTAAATATATTTAATCTTGCACAGGAAATTACTTATGTGTGATACAAATTATAACTAGGTCACAATTTGTTATACGTCCTAGATTTCAAAAATATATACTTATTTTTCTTCATCTGTAATAAGAGATGCCTAGAAGAGGTAATACGATAGCGTTGAATCTCCTTTTATCTGTGAGCCTAAGGCAGACTAGTACCTGGGAGGTAAGCGGTTAAAGAATTGTGGTTAAATTCTGTATCTAAACACAGTGAGGTCAGTGTTTAGGGAAGGGCAATTTAAGGGCTGTAGGCAAGAGAAAGACATAACTCAGAGAAGAAAACATACCAGCACAAATTACACTCATTTTCTATAATAACTAGCTACGATAATAGCTTGTGTATGAAATCCCTGCATGTTAGTTAAAGCAATTTAAAAAAAACAAAAAAAAAACGAATAAACACAATCTGTACTAAAAATGAAATGGATTTTTTTTTTTTTTTTTGCCCAATGGTGAAAGCTTATTTTATAAAGTAAAAGTCGTGCCAATTATTAAATAGTGATATAAATGAATGACTAAATAAATAAATAAATAATTAAATAAGACCTATACTACAGGCTTCATCAGCACCTCTAGGCCCGCTCTCTGTGCTGTATTCTGCTGGAGTTTTGACTCAGCACCATAGGAGTCAGTGGTGGGCAGCTTTGTCCCAAGATACACTGTAACAGTCAGGGAGTAAACCCATTGCAGCAGGACGGTCTACTGTACAATAGACATTGAGTGAGTTTGTGTTGACTTCAGTCTCATCTTTCAATACATGTATGAAAAAGACGGGTTAGTAAACACTGAGCAGCAATTCATTCATTGTTAGTGATTGTAACATGGTCTAACTGTTCCAGTTCCCATGGTAATTTGGCTTGTTTATCAACCAAAATGAATATAAACACATCACATGTACACTTGGAGAGTATATAGGTAGCATTGTCAACTACATTGAATAAGATAATAAGCAGAATATTAATATTATTTAGTCTGTATAAAGCCTTAAACTGAAACTATAGGCACCCAGACAACTTCAGCTCATTGAAGTGGTCTGGGTGCAGTGTCCCAGTGTCCTATGCTTGAGGACATCCAGCGTCACCCAAAACCCCATAGGAAAGCATTATACAATGGTTTCCTGTGGCGGGAGTCCTAATTCGAGTGCATGCGCATTAGGCCACCGCGGCTGATGTCAGCGAAGGAGGCACCTAAACCAGCGTCGAGGGACATCGGCGCTGAAATCAGGTATGTGATAGAAGGTTTTTTTAACCCCTTCTGCACCATGATTGGGCGGGAGTTGGAGGGAGTAGGGGTGCAAACAACTCTATTGTCCTGGCACTATAGTTTCCCTTCAACATATTCAACAGCATTCAGATGGACTGAAGTACCCTAAATCTGGAGTTCCGTTTTAAACTTGGAGCATAGTGAACAACCCAGTCGCTGTTTAGTGGAAAAACCCTCAATTTAATTGATTTCAGATCCTCTACGTTAAAAGATAATTGGGGGCTGACAAGTACAGATCCAAGTAGCTTGGAGGCAATTGAGATTTCTACCTTACATTTCTTGACACAAATTACAAAACTTCATCCACTCCATGTCATTTTAAGTGAAATAAAAAAAAAACATTAAACACTTTACATTGTGTTTATTAAGCTAATACATGACTAAATGTGACAGGAATCTTGGTATGTGCCGATATTCCCTTTTATATTACTACTAGTTAAACAATCTGGTTGAAATCACCACTATGCATCTATAAACTTGTTTGGGCAGGGCAATCTTCACTTACTGTTCCTATATATCATATGTGTTTTCTTAGAATTAAATGTTTGTTTTGTTTGCCTATTGTACAGCGCTGTGGACTATGTTGGCGCTGTCTCTATATAAATAATTGTAGTCATTCAGATGTATAAGCATGTGTGTGTGAGACAATGCATATGTGTACATAATATATAATATATCAACTGTATTAAAATGACTGCACTCCACCCTGTAATGTTCCTTCTTGGAGAGGTTGTATTTGATGTGTTGGAGTGTACAAACAAATGTTTCAGGTTTGCATTGAGACATATGATTAATTTCTTATTCGATTAGATACAGATCACTTCATCACTTCATCACCAAAATATACTTGCTAATTGATCCCAAACCAGTAGTATATCTTACATATGTACTCACTCTTTAAAGGGACACTCCAGGCACCCAGACCACTTCTGCCCATTGGAGTGGTCTGGGTACCAACTCCCACTACCCTTAAACCTTCAACTGTAAATATTGCAGTTTTCATACTACTAGACAGTCACTAGAGGGCACTTCCGGGTTTATAGCACAGATTTTCTATCCTCACGCTATGTAAGGACCTCCAGCGTCGCTGAAATCCCCATAGGAAAGCATTGAAAGCATTTTCAATGGTTTTCCTATGGGGAGGTCTAATGCGCATGTGTGGCATTGCCGCACATTCATGTTAGGTCTCCCCCGAGGGACATCGGCGCTGGAAACAGGTAAGTCACTGAAGGGGTTTTAATTCCTTCAGCAACCTGGGATGGGGGGTGGGAGGGAGATGGGACCACTGGAGAGTCCCTTTAACAGGATAATTCATATATTTTTTTTCATTCAGCTAAACGTGAAAGCCACATTAGCATTCCTTTTAGGTTTTATAAGTCAGTGTCAGGCAACTAGAGGTGCCCTATTTATGGGGGACTGTACAGGTAAGTGGGTAAGGGGGTTGAGTACATTCCACATTCCACTGCAAAATATCAAAAACACACTTTTATGCACTCGGCATTAAACTGATCTCACACTGCCGTAGCCATTTTTTTGAGTTGATCCTATGGGGGTGTTTTGGGAGGGCACATATTTCAAATGATATTGCACTACATTTTATAGAGTGTATGACTTGACCTTATTTACAAATATTATAGACAGCGCACTGTGGATACACTATCTGTCTGTTCTTCCCAGCATAACAAGAGCTTAAAAAATGTCCAATCCAGTTTTGAAACATATTTGCCATTATACCTACAACCAGGGCACAACACAAATGGTGGATGGCCTACTTTGACCTACTTCTTACACAGATAAACAACAAATAATATGCTCTAGAATAGAAGGTGTATGTCTACTTTGTCGTTGAAATTATGTTTATTTCCCCTTATCTGAACGATGAAAAATTAAAGTCATTTACCGGAGGGAATGTTATGATAACTAAGAGAACATAGCAGAGATTTTTATAACAGCACCATTCATATTTTCCGAGGTAGATTGCTGACTAGCAGAAAAGTTGTTTAGGGAGTTTATTCTGTATCTTAGCAATGCACGTCAGAGAGCAAAGCTATGCTTGCTTAGACTCCTTCTGCTAATTTATTCAAATGACCCCATTTATCAAGGATAAGCTTCTACCCATCTTGGTCACCCTGGTTACAACAAAGTCATGCACGAGCTGGCAAGTTCGTTAAAACCTTCTTAATATTTTCTTCCTGCTGTTGTTTTATTGAACACTAGTGATGCACATATCCGAAGCACTTTGATTTGTGGGCAAGATTCGAAATGCACTGTTACTTAGACAATCCCCTGTCGCTATTGTTACATGCAAAGGATTTAATGCTAAACAAACTGATCTATTTAATTTTAGAATATTGTATCACGCAAAATACAAACATTTCTAGCCCTGCATACGCATTAACACATCTTCATTTTTTGGGGGGACGTTACTAGTGACCTATAAATTGCTAAATAACAAATTTAAATGCTAAGCAAAATGCTACTTTCTATGTGAACAAAAATAAGCCGAGAATACATTTAATACATATCACTCTATCTAGCATAGGAAATCTCGCTGAATAAATAAATGTATCCAGGATCTAGAACGTATGAATAAATTAATGCAATCATATATCATAGATCCTCTGTATTTATGTAATGTTACTGGGCATTGTTAGATCATGTTCCTCCTTTTGTGAGCAAGTTCTGTCTGGAGGTTCTTTATTCAATACTGTAAGAATGAAAGTCGTTGGAATTTGCAATCCATCATGTGAAATGTATATAAAATATGAACCAAATTTTATCACTGGTTAACCAGTATTATCTCCAATATAATAATAATAATAATAATAATAATAATAATAATAATAATAATAATAATAATAATAATAATATTATAATAACATTATTATATCTATTTGTCTATAACCTTTCATTAGATATACAAATATTTGTAAAAAGTCATTTAGAAACTGCTCCAGCTGTGGCTCTGTTCTGGAATCTGAACAGCCTTTAATTATCTGTACACAGATTGTCAGTTCTGTGACTACAATCACTGCACATTATAGTTTTCTTTTATTAGTTAATGCAATATGTTGTCTGTCTTTACGAGAATGCGTCATGCGGGTGAATCTAGGGCACTCTCTAAAGATTGTTTTCTAGGGAAATGTGTATTTATTTTGCTGTGATCCCAGGAATCCTGCTGTCCAGATAATTTCCTCATTATGTGCCATTTGTCCATGAATAATTGATTTTGTAATGGTGAACAGGACTGCTTAGAACTCTATTGACATGACATTAACATTTCTCATGTCAAAACTTGTAGCACAAAAAACATGTGTTTGCATGAAAGACAATGTGAATAACGGTCAGGAATATTCAAATGTGAATTGCAATGTTCACATTATTTAATATGTAATGATTATAATAGGGTTTCTAGTCACTTACATTATTGAATAATAATCCATTATCATCTATTTTTGTATAAAAGTTGCACTGGCATTACAAAATGCACTCTCTTTATAATTCACAATAACAAAACTCCCAGCTATATCCAGTATATCCAGTGGCTAGATCTCAGCTCACCGGCAGTGCCCTCTTTACCTTTTGTATTGATCTGTTTATATTGCACTTTTTCCACATCGTGCTGCGGAATATATTGGAGCTTTATAAATGGCAGCGATAATAATAATAATGAAGGCTTTTAAGGCTTCAGTCATAAGGGAAATCAAACTAAATCACACTTTTCAAAAGCAGAAATCTTGGGAAGAAGGGTGTGCCAATTATTTCTATATGCACCCAGTCACACTGCCATTAATCTAATCTTCTGAGACATGTGCCACCTTCCTTATTCTGACATACCACTATAAATACCACTTTGACCTCTCAGAGTGATCACTGTGGAGATGTAGCATCTAGCACGAATGACAAATGTATATTGTAAAATATTTGAGATATCATGTGTCCGGGATTCAGGAAGGTATTTATGGACCATCATGATACATCAAAACATCAGTGAAGGCCTGTTTTGGACTGTTTTAATCACCAACATTGCTGCTTGCACGGGTAACAACCCGTTATAATAAAACTGTGATCGAGCTTCTCAGGAACATAATAAAAATGACTGACTGCTATGGTACATCAATGAACGGAACCTGATTTCCAGATAGTTGAAGTGTAACCTGATGTAACTTTGACAAGATGAATGACATGAGAACTGAGTGCCCGCATGAAAAGGGGAAACAATGCATACTTTAAAAACAAAATCAAACTGCACAGAGCAAATAACAAACTGGTGGTGACCTTTCAAATTTAACATGCATGGTAACAAGGTTTTTAGAAGGCTTTGAGAAATCAGTTGGGATTAAGTAGCATGCCATTTTGAAAATCCATGTTCCATACATATATTACACATTACAGACAATCACTAGGATCTACTAAGTAGAGTATATAGAAAGGTGTACTGGTGAAGCGCTTATGTATAAAATGAAATAGATATGGGATCAAATAAACTTTTACCTAATACATTTTTTTTCTTTTTTACGTAGTCAATAGTCTCTTATTAACCCCTAGGTAAAACACAAAAAGATACACAACATAGTGCAAACTGTATTTTAGAAACAAATACATTTATGAATAAATAAATAAAAAATGTTATTAGGTAAAAGTTTATTTGGTCCCATATCTATTTCATTTTATACATAAGCGCTTCACCAGTACACCTTTCTATTTTCTTACCACCTCGGTTTAAAAGATGTTCACGGTGATTGGCAGCTATTTAGATTTAATATATATATAAATCAAACACACCACTCAAATAGTGCTAATATTATCCTATTTTTTAAGTAGAGTATATAGCCATGCTGCTGTTAAAATCCAGTGGTCAATACTCTCTCCTAATTCTCCTTGACCTTTCTGCTGCTTCCAACATTCTTGATCATCAACAACTTCTTCTCATCCTCCGTAACCTCGGTCTACAAGACTCAGTGCTTTCCTGGTTCTCCTCCTACCTCAAGCAGCGTTCTTTTAGTGTTTCTTTTTCTGTCTCTTCCTCTCCTCTGCAACCACCTCTCTGTCTGGGTTCCCGAGGGGTTCTGTCCTTTGTACACTACTGTTCTCAATCTATACTACCTCCCTTGGTAAGCCCATCAGCTCTTTTTATCTTCCCAATACCATATCTACGTGGATGACACACAAATCTATCTGTCTGATATCTGGCCTCTGTCCAAAACAGAGCTTCTAGTCATTCCTTCTTTAAGTGTTGCTACTTCCATGACTGTCCCCCTCCAAGTCAATGGCACTACTATAAGTTCTACCTTGCAGACTTGCTGCCTTGGCATTCTCTTCTAATTAAACCTCTACCTTACCCCTCAAGTCCAGTCACTTGCCAAATCCTGCTGCTTCTATCTCAAAAACATTGCTGGCATCCGCCCCTATCTAACGCCAGATGCGGCCAAGATGTGTGTCCATGTCGCTATCATCTCTCATCTTGACTGAGAGATCTCAGTCGAGGTGACTGCTGCAATTCACTTCTCAGTGGTCTTACGAGTTCCTAACTGGCCCGGTTACAGTCCATAATAAATGCGGCGGCGAGGATCATCTTCCTGTCTGCCCGCACCTCCCATGCCTCCCCCTCTGTCAGTCCTTACACTGGCTTCCCATGAGATATAGGGCTCAATTTTAAATTCTGGTGCTTGCTTACAACTTGATGCACAAGTATGTCCCGTCCAGGCCCCTACGCTCTGCCGAAGATCTGTGTCTATTCTCTGTTCCTACTCGCACCTCAGACAACTGCCTCCGAGACTTTTCTAAGGCTGCACCGTCCCTATGGAACTCCCTTACTTGCTCTGTTAGACTCCCTCCCAGTCTCAGTTCCTTCAAAAGATCATTACAAGCTCACTTCTTTAAGAAAGCATATCAATTAAACTGTTAATAGCTTTCCCTACCCGCACATTGGTAACCCACTCTGCTTTCTCTCCTGCAATTGTGTCATTGAATAACCTAACTCTTTAATGTATCTATTCTAGTGACCTACTTTTTATGTACACGAAACACATCCTACACTTACCTCTTGTGCCCACTTTAGCCCACTTCCTCTAGAATTTAAGCTTGTTTGAGCAGGGTCCTCAGAACCCTCTGTTCCTGTGCATTAAGCTAATTTTGTTATATTTGCATGTCTGTTAGTCCACCTATTGTACAGCGCTACGGAATTTGTTGTCGCTTTATAAATAGCACCTTAGGAAATGCGCTGTAGGATAACACTTTCAAAGTCAAAGCTGAGTTTTATGGAAAAAGCTTTGCTTTCAGTTTGGCTACGCTAGCCGTGAGTTTGAAATTCACTTAAAATTCTAACTTTAGTGAATTTGGCTTTTTTAATCATAATATTAAATGTGTCAAAATAAGTATTTGTGACTAGACAGCTATTTTAGTACAAAGCAGTAAATCCAAAGTTTGTATTTCATACTGATTGACCCAATTTTACCACTGCAGAACTGCAACCTATTTTATTCTTACCTGTGAGAAATATTTTTTTAAACCTATTTACGAGACTGGGTCTAATGGATATATCATATAGGAAGTGATGGCTTCTCATATTGTTCCATCGCTTCATGCATGCTATCTCTCTGTCTCCTACCCCAGCACAGAATCCTCATCAGCGGGCAAACAACAAATCAACATATTTTTGTTTAACATACACATACTTTAGGGTCAAATTTAGACGGGATGGTTTCACCCAATGTAACCCTGAAGTGCATTTTTTTTAATAAGTGCCCCTTATTTAGGGACTAAAAAAAAGCTAGAGATGGTCATTGTTTTCCTACCAATGTCCTAAATAGAAGATACCCAGTATAGAAAGATATAGCTGCAGCAATATGCACTTTTGTGACCAGTGTTCTGTAAAATAACTTATATACTAAAAGAAATAGAACATGCTTCTCTCTTGGGAATAAGAGATTGTGAAATCGTCCCTGTTTAATACATCTCTCGCTAGGTGTTATTAAATCTCTTAACTCTCAGCTGCGTCAGGCTAGTATTTCGTGCTGTTATAAGTTTGAGACTGACAGCAATGAATATACACGTACACAAGTATTTATACCAATTAGCAAATCAATCTCAAAGTGTTTAACCCTTGTTGCTTGCGTTTGTGTTCTTTTGAAGTTTCTCAAACTACAACAAAAAAGGTATCATCATATTACCAAAAAATGCTGAGTTTCTGGATGGTTGCCTTCTTTATTTGTCCAGACTGGTGAATAGCAATTATGTGCATCAATATATAACAGTCCCTTTCAGAACGCCTCCCTATTTAACCTGTCTCTTTGATCCCTTGTTCATACAAATGCCTGTCTTCCATTTACACAAGAAACAGAAAACAGGTTCAGCAAGAATATCATCTTAATACCCGAAGTCAAGCACAATGCAAGGACGTGCCAAGCTAAATCTTACATTATCTGATATCCTGTCTTTTGTTAAACCATTGGTCACTGTGATGGGAAATAATCAATTCTAATGCACAGGTTACCCTACGCAGGAAATTACTCATTAAAAGCTACGAGTAAGAGTAACCTAACTCCCCACTTTTAATGATACATGCAAATCAGTGTTACTTTTAATTTTGTCATAATCTATCATTATGAAATTGTGTCATCATTAATTAAAGCTCTGATGCTATAGAGACAATGGGTTCTTGTCCTGAGAAAAGTGACACATTAATCTTGTGTCTAGGGAACAAGTTAAACAAATGGCTGAGATAATCAGCATGCACAGTGCAAAACAAATGTACCCATGCAGCTCCTTATCTCCCAGTAGATTTGCAAAAGGTCTCTTCTGATGCAGTCAGCATATTGAGGTTTGCCTGGCTACTGTGCTGTGTAGATTGCTATGCCATTTTGACCTTAAGAATTCTCCATTCAGGCTCTTTCGGCCTACATTTTGCAAAACGGCTGACAACGTAGGACAATTCATCAGTACTTATTGCTAGAACTCCATAGTCTGTGACCCGGCAAAACATGTCCTTCCATTCTATTGAATCTTTTTTTTTTACAATCTTCATTTTTAGATGTTCTGATCATTCTTTCAAAACAATGTAATTTGCATGAAAACGTATTATTATTATGACATATTTTTAGAAGAGAAGTTTGGCATTAAATGTTTTTTTTTAAATACAAACCACATGGCCATTCATCAGGCGTTTTATCTTTCCTTGCACCCAGTGGTGTATTTTGAAATGGTGCTGCCCTAGGCATGACAGATCTCGGCCCCCCCTAATTTAAATTTAGCCGCCCCTTTCAGCCAAGGTCACACCTCTTCCTGTTAAGAAACACACGTTTTGACTGACAGACACACACTCACGGACCAGCACGAACTCTCAGATACACTGTCATACACACACACATACACTCACTGATTTGACACAATCTGACAGACACATACACTCATTCAGACACACACGACAGACACATACACTCATTGACAGACACACATGAGCACTGACAGATGCACACACTTACTGACAGACATGCACAATCACTCAGACACACACATTCACTGGACACACACACTCACTCACTCACAGAAATACTCACACATTCACTGACAGACAGACACAAACTCACTGTCAGACACACACTCACACAATGATACACACATTCACTGACACACACACAGTCACCCACTCATTAACAGACACACACTCGCTGACATATGACACACACACACATATTCACTGACACACACACTCACATTCACTGACACACACACTCACATTCACTGACACACACACATTTCCACTCACAATTATTATAATTTTTTAAAATTTAAATCCACCCAGCCTCCCTACTTTTGGGAGAGCTGGATGGATTTTTCACCTGGGGTCCAGTGTGGCTGCCGGGCAGAAATGCCTGCAGACGTGCAGGCAGGGAGACGGGCGGCGAGTGAGCTGTGATCTCCCTGCTCAGCTCCCTTGCGCGCCGCAGAGTGATGCCGGGAGCCAGAGTGACATCATATTCCGGCTCCCAGTGCATCACTGCGGGTCTCGCAAGGAAGCTGAGCAGGGAGAGTGCTCCCTCACGGGCACGCCCGTGTAACAAATGGCTGCCTGGGGGGGGGGGGGGGCGAAGTGGCCGGCCAGCCCAGCCTGCGAGCTCTTGGGCCCCCATAAAACGAGGCTAATAAGGCATTAACCTGGGCATTTGGGGGCGGAAAGTGCCACCCAAGGCAAATGCCTTGTTAGCCTCGACGTAGATACAGCCCTGCTTGCACCTATTTTAAGGTGACATCGGGACTCTTCAAAAATTAAGTTAGTCCTAAGGTTTTAGTGTCTCTGTTCCTATTTATATGAGTCCAGCCCCTCCCCCATGTGTCCCATAAAAAAATATATATATTTTTATTTTTATACTTACTTTTTTCCTGTGCTGGATGGCCTCCTCCGCGACGGTCCAATTTAATGCTACTATTTGACGTGCCTTGTGGAGCTGATGCTCATGTGCAGCGAGTGCCATGCTCATCCAGGCTCCCCGTCGGAAAGCACTAAATCACGTGATCAAGTTTTACTCCTATTTTACTGTTAGTGTAGCAGCCACTGTAGGTGTGTTTAACACTTTAATGGTTGAATGGTGAAATGGACAGGACCATTGCATCTAGCCCACTTCATTGACATGAACCAATTTAGTGGTTCTTTAAGTGTAGATAGCAATCCACAGTATCAGTACAACAAGAAAGGAAAATGGCATTATGTGCACGTTTTAGTTAAAAGGACAGTATATCACAACATAAATAGCTTTTAAATGAAAAAGAACACATGCATGTTTTGAAGGGACACTGTAAGCACCATAACCACTATTGCCTATTGTAGTAGCTATGGGTGCAGTGACCTGGTTCTGTGTCAAATCATTGTTTAGTTATTTGACAAAGAAACAGGGAACTCCAAGGGTGCCCTAACTCAGTCTCTTGCTTGCTGTATTGGTTATGCACAATGCCATTCTAAGTGGCTGTGATTGTATCACCTGAGCACTTGATATTCTGCAGAGGTATGAGATATCACGTCTTCATTACAGGTCATCTAACACAGGAAATTATTCATATAACGTTTCACAATAGAGTCACAGAGTCACAACACACCTACTCTAATGATGCATGCATATTAATGTTATTTTTTTTATTGCTCATAACCCATCATCCGGATATTGTATTAATAATTAATTCTCTGCAAACCAGTCCTGCCCTCAGCCACCAACTGAGAGAAATTACATAATTTTTGTTTAAAAGACCACTATAGGCCCCCAGACCACTTCAGCTCAATAAAGTGGTCTGGGTGCCAGGTCCCCCTAGTTTTAACCCTGCAGCTGAAAACATAGCAGTTTCAGAGAAACTGCTATGTTTACATTGAGGGTTAATCCAGCCTCTAGCGACTGTCTCCCTGACGGCCGCTAGAGGCACTTCCACGATCCTCAATGTGAAAACTGCATTGAACTCAAACTGGACGTCCAAAGGAAAGCACTGAGCACATTCTGAGCTGACGTCTCAGCTGAAGAGGTCACCAGCGCCGAGGGATCCCATCAGGAGGGGTTCTCCGAGTAAGGGGGGTACCTAATAACCCTATAGTGGCCTGAAACCGAGTTTGTTTTCCTGGCACTATAGTGTTCCTTTAAAGAGTAAGGCTTGATGACAAATTGACAAACAATGTATTTGTGTAACAAGTGAAAGCTCATCATAATGTCATGCATTGTTGTAGCATTGGTTGATGTGGGCAGGATGTAGGACTTTATATCCCACGGAGAGTAGCTGTGGCTGTATGAGCTAAGGAGTAGTCATTTAGTGAGTGCTTGTACGTACTCCTATATTGTTCTATGGAGGACATTTTCCTCACTGATTAATGTAGTCCACAGAACAATATGCAATTCTATCTACATAAATACTATTTTTTACTATTTTAGTTATATTTTATGGGGTTATTTACTAAAGTGAACGTGAATTTCAAATTTAAGGCCAGAGTAGCCTAACTGAGAGCATCGCTGAGTTCCTCCTGTTTATTTTGACCCTAAATATAAAATTCACTTTTAAATCTCCCTTTAGTGAATAACACTGTTGGCCTTTTAGTAGTATCTTTCTCTGAACACGTAACACTATTCACTCAGAATAGCACTTGTTTTAGTTTGATAAATCTCCTCCAACATGTGTCATTTTAGACAGAATCCAATATATTGTCACAGTAATGCCATAATGCTTTAATTTTACCAGTTTGCATGTAAGGTGAATGTTAATTAATTCTCTATATCCTTTGTTGTGTTTTGAAGTACACTGGAACATCAATTTATGACAAAGTACCATATTCTTACTGTCCTTCTGCTCCATTAGAATGCTATTCCTTACCTGGTTCAGGAGCAAATCTTTCATCAAGAGCAAGGTTGGTACACTGCACTGAGGGACTGTAAAGAAAACCACCTTCGTTCCTATCATGAACAATCATGTATGCTGAACAGGGGTGGGTTCATGCTGGAACGCCAGGGTACTTGCTCCCACCGTCCCGGGCCATGAGTCATGGACATATATGTTTAATTGGCAGCAGGTGCTAAAGGAATGACCCTCATTCTGTCCATGAATGCATGAAACTATGTATCCATCTATGTTTATGTCTGTGTCTTTCTGTGTGTAGGTATATGTATGAAACTCTGCATGGGTGTTGGTATATTTTTACTGCATGCAGGGCCCCATCAGGGAGTGAAAGCCAGTACTCCACTAAGGGGCGTACATGAGCAATAGGATCCGCATGGAACAGTACATGGTCATATACTAAAATTATTTATAATAAACTTCATATTTTAGGACAGATATATATCAGTATAGCGAAAATTGAGCAGTTTGGCAATTTGGCCTAAATTTTAAATTAATTTTGAATTAACAACAGTTCACATTGTAGTGAATAACCCTGACTAATGGTAATAGGAGAAAAAAAAAACAAACTTTGGTTGGGGGTGGGGAGGGCATAACGGAGGACTTTAGTGACACACGAGCACGTAAGTAACAGCCTGATATCCTGTTTAAAATGCAGGTGACGGTCAGTGCTAAAATCTTACTGCTTTTATGAGGTCACTGACATCAAAGGGTTTTTAACAACAGTGTAATTTTTAACAAGTTCACTAAGGTTAGTGTTAGGTTAAGGAGAGTTTTCTCATTATTAGTAGTTAGGGTTAGAGTTGAGGAACATATGTTTAGGGTTACATAGCATGGCTAGGACTGATACAAGCTGCGGTCCATAACGCCTTGAATGAAGATGCCCCCTGATTCTCATTCCCTTGAAATGTAAGCCACTGCAAGACTCATTTTTCCTATTCAGAAACACCCCTAACCCTAAGCCACATGACCCTAACTATTCTTAAAGGAACACTCCAATGAAAAATAACACATATATATTTTAACCGTTTTGTAGCTGTAGATCCCGTGTCTGCAACCTTTACAAACATTCCACCATTTCCTGAGCCCAGACTTTCTGTTTCTGCCCAATCAAAGACTTTCCAATACAGCTCAATGAGATGTCTTTGCAAGGCAGGTGCTCTAGGCAATTGCTGCCTCTTGAGTTTAGCCCCACTGAGCTAAACAAACCAGGAAGTAACAGGACCTGGTGTCTGATTGACAGCCAGGGGATGTAACAAGGTTAATTTATAAAAGGGAAATCTTTTTGTAAAATGAAAAAGAGGACACACTCTTCATAAAGTGTGTTAGGTGTATGGAGTGTCAATTTAAGGCACTATAACCACTACAGCTTAATGTAGTGGTTCTGGGGCAAAGAGCCTGTGCCAGTAGGGAGAGCAGTGTAAAGACTTCCTTTTCTGAGAAAATTAAATGTTTTCACCTCGCCTAACACCAAGCAATATTATTTAGTGCAAGAGGACATTGTGCAAAATTCAAATGCATCCAATAATAATGATTGCATTCTGCTAGCATTTTAAAAAAATTCCTAAAAAAAAAAAATGTAAAAAAAAAATCTGATTTCTTAGAAATACCCATGAGGAAGATATTAATTAATAAATGTTTGCTTATTTTTTTTTTTTTCATTAAGATGATCTCAGTAGTAAAACAGTTAGGGTTTCTATAAATTATACACCTTGACAACTTTCTCATTAAAGTTCACACTTAATAAAATTATGGATTATCACGGTTCAACATTTACATAAACTGTATGTTGAGTCATCAAAAATTGCCTTAACAAATGCCACCAAATAACATATAATGAAATGCATTCTAATCCGCCTTGACAATGAATTAAATGAATGACTAAATTCTCAGGTCACAGGTTCAGAGGAAATATTTCATATGAGGCCCTTTGTGAACTGACATGATAAATCCACATATGATTTTCACAGTAATTACATTGTTGTTTAGACCATAATATTTCATTGGGTCACACTACAACCTAGATTATAATTGCTTAATCTGTCTGGGAACTAAAAACTCAAGTTGTGAGTCATGTGGGGATGGATAGACCTGTTATGTAAGTAAGGGATGTTTTATATGCATTGTAATATATCAAAACTGCTAGGCATAAACATAACCTTATACTTTAGTTATAATATTAGAAAATGTGAATTTAATTAATTTTTTTTATAGCTCCCCTAATTCCGAGTAAAGTGTATAGTAAAGTGTGAGTTGTTGTGAATTCAAAATTAATTTAAAATGTAGGCCAAAATTGTCAAACTGCAGATTTTTTCTATGTTAATATATTTGTCCTAAATTATTATTTTTATTATGACTATACCACAAATTTCCAACCATTTACAATTTAGTATATGACCGTGTATTGTCCAAAAAAAAAAAAAAACGCCTTAAAGAATTCTCGGTACACAGTATGAATTTGCAATAAGACAAAAAGAAAAAACAAAAACGACAAGAAATCAAGTGTTTCTAAAGGAGTGGAAAATGTACGCCATATTGTTAAAACTTAACCTTTAATAAATATATAAAACTAAATTCGTCAAACAACCGAATAAAAATACAACACGAAGAAAGTGAGATTCATAAACCTAATACCCAAATAAAATATATAGACGATATATATCATTATTATTATTATCGCCGTCATGTACGTTAGCAGGTAAATGCCCAAAACATGATCGCAATAACAGTAGGAATTTATAAAAATTGTATACATGTTTATCAGTTGATACACAAAATGTTGGTATTTTACTTTGTGCTCAGGAGCGTGAGAATTCTCCTTCCTATGGCATGTGAACTATTAAAAAAACTCATGTAATCTTTAGAATTTGGCTTTTTTCACTCTGCTCTGAGATATTGTTTCATTTGTTTGTCCTAATTCAGCTCTTCAAATATAAAAATATGCTGTCTCCTTCAGACAAACCTGCAGGATAATTACACCATTTTTACTAAAATCTTATTTTTGTGTCAACTGCATTAAAAATAAAAAATCTACAACACCCCATTTACAGGATGGTATTTGTGGTGTTATACCACCTCTGCTATAGAGTTGAATACATAGTCTAGAAAGATGTTTTCTGGAAGGTACAGTGAGACGTTTATAGAAAAGGTTTACATGTTAGCTCTGCGAGAACATTCAGCTCAGCGAACTGTTTTTGTAAAAAAAAAACAGAAAATTTAGCAGGATGCCTGAATTTTGTCCAAATTTCGTTTAGGCAGGAAGAAAGTTTTGAACTGAAAAACGTATTTGGGAACCGTATCAGACAAACTAAAAAGGTGCACAAATGGGCGAATCAGTGTACTGCAAAAATATACATATATTGATAAATGTATACATATTGTGTATATATTTATGTAATACAATGATAGGAACATCTTCGCACCATTTGATTCACAGATCAAGTGAGTAAAATAAACCAACATAGGTAAAAACAGGAGTGCAGTTAAAAAAATCTGTATCATGTATTTATTAAATTTATAATACAGAATTATACATTTACTTATTGTTCCTGCTTTTTATCCCTCGACTGCTCACTCCTCACTTGATCTGTGAATAAAATCAACATTTAGTGATTCCCCCCTAGTCATCAATCATCTTTTTTTTCCCTATCAACCATCTCCTTTTTTGGCGCCATGAGCATCATTTAGAATCACAAACTGAAATGGACTTGATTCGCCATTGTACTTTCCACTTGGTTTGTGATTTAGATTTCTTTTCGGCTTGGAGTTTGGTAATTCGACTGATCACCCGAACAGCCCTACTTTGGACTGAATTGCAGTTTATACAGTAACAAATGTCCAAGTCCTATACATATTATTATTACTATTATTGGTATTTATATAGCACCAACTACTTCAACAGTGCTTTACAATATTATGAATGGTGGGGGAGGGGGGATTTACAATAAATGGGATAATTACACAATGACACAGGAAAAATAGGTAGATGAGGACCCTGCTCAAACAAGAAGGTGGGGGGTGTACAAAAACATAACAGAACAGCAAGGGTGACAGCCACCAAACAAGGTGGAAAAGTAGCAGAACTGGAGGTGAGAGTGGAGTGTGGCTCTTTAGGAGAGCAAGAGACAGATATGGATAAGTATAGATAAAGTGGTGGACAGGGCTGGCCCAAGACATTGTGCTGCCTTGATCCCCCCCCCCCCCAAACAAACATATATGCTTTTGCAATGGCAGTGTCTCTATGTGCGTGTGCCGGGGGATAGTGTGTTTGTGTGTGTGCTGTGGATGTAGTATTTGTCTGTGTGTGTGCTGGTGATATGTCTGTGTTGCTGAGGATGTAGCGTGTGTCTGTGTGTATGCTGGGGATGTAGCTTGTGTCTGTGTGTGCACTGCAGCCAGTACACTTACCTATACACTGTGTCTGTGTATATGCATGTGTGTCAGTTTTTGTATCTGTGTGTCTGTGTCTGTATGTGTGTCAGTGATTGTATCTGTGTGTCTGTATATCTGCATGTGTATCAGTGTGTCTGTGCAACTGTATGTGTGTCAGTATATGTATCAAAAACTGACAGACATGCAGATACTGACACACATACAGATGTACAGACACACTAATACACCTGCTGATAAACAGACATACAGACATACACACAGACACATCCAGGCACTGACACATACAGATACACACACTGCCGCACATGTAGATACAAAGACATACAGACACACACACACTACACATACACATATACACACTACACACAAAAACACACACACGATACACCCACTACACATACACATGCAAACAGAGACTACAACCATTACACACATACAAATACCCACACTACATACAGATACACACACTACACAGATACACATACAGATACACACACTACACATCGACACACACACCGCACATCACACATACACATATACATACACATTACACACATACAAACACACACACACACACACATACAAACACACATATATACAAACTACATACAGATACACACACACATATACACACACACACAAACACACAGATACCAACACTACATACAGATACAAACACTACACATGCACACATAGAAACACACAGATACACACACAAACACACAGATACCCACACTACATACAGACACACACATTACACACATACAAACAGATATCCGCACACACACACTCACACACACACACACACACACACACACACACACACACACACACAAACACACAAACAAACACACACATTAAAATAATTAAGGTTCTTACCTTCTGCTGGTTGTGGCTGGTGGGAGTTGGGGACCCATGCCCTTACTGACCCTTACACAGGTTCTCAAATCCGTGCGGTGCTACTGCACCGTCGCCAAGGGTTGGGAAATCCTGTTTTAGATTATGACAGGGGCGGTAAAATTAGAGGGAGGGTAGACTTATGAGGAAGTGGTGGGGGGTAATCATATGGGGGTCCCTCTGCAATTTTCGCACCGGGGCCCTGTGCTTTCTAGTTACACTTCTGTATAGATAAGTTACTCTGGAAGTCCAAAAGCATTTCTGAACAGATGTGTTTTGAGGGACCTTTTTAAACAATTAAAGATTAGGGGAGAGTCTGATGGGGGTAGGCAAGCCGTAAGGGTGTGAGAAGCAGACAGGAGGAGGTCAACAGCAGAGCGGAGAGACAGATAAGGGACATATCTATGAACATATATATATATATATATATATATATATATACACCACATGATCATCATACATGGATATCACCTGCCTTCTCAGCCTGCTTTGTGTGATGTGACAGATCAGGCTGTGCCCCACAGATGCCGTTCTACCATGAACTTGATTTGCTAAAATATATAGAAAAAACATATTAAGTGGAAGCTTGTGTGTTTGATCCACATGTATACACTCATCAGATACAAACAAAAAACAATACAAAAAGTGGGATGTTAGTAAGATAAAATACTAGGTCTCTGATCATAATAATTAATAAAATGGAATGCCTCCTTCAATGCTCCATATGAAGGCATCTGTGATTGTGGTCCTTGAGGGATTCTTTTAACGGTAAATTAAAAATAAATATTGTATGCATTAAAGATTCTAGTTTTACTGCTGTGAATTATATTTCTCTAAGAAAATCGACATGTCAAATATTTGGCCTTAATAACTTGAGAAGGTCATTGCTGTTAAAATAATTGCTCAATTCCCCTCACATCTATAACACTTCATAGCAAAGAGTGTTCTTTTTATTGAATAGTAAGTTACAAAGCCCCAAAGCAGACATTTGAGCTTGCAGTCACCTACGCCCTAGTTCTTCAGGATTTGACTGAGTCATGCATTTCAGCCAGGCTTCTTAACTGCACTATTATTTTTATTTTTTATTTTTTTGTTTTATTTTTAAAGATCCCTGAAAAAAAAGACCTTTGGTAAGAGCCACTCAACAGGGATTATCTAGGAATTGACTGGACATATTAGGCACCTTCTCAAAAGATGACCTTTAACTCCAAGGTCAGGGAGGGCTTCATCTTTTACCATGTAACCGAAAGGAAGCTGAAGACTATCAACAAAATAAGTGTCCTTTCTCCAGGGCCAAGTTTTGTGACGTATTGACAAATAGTAGAAAACAATAGCCTTGTGAGTTTTTATTTTTTCAGCTGTTAAAATTAAGGGAATTAGTGAGTTCTATAGGATAACAAAAACCCAAGGTAAATATTTCTAAAAGGAAAAGACAAAATGACTTGGAAGGCTTGTTCTGCTTCGTAGATTTCTTAAAAAAAAGCAAAAAAAAAGCAACAAAACAAAAAAGAGTTTGGTTCTCCGCTTATTGTCAAGAATTTAAATTTTATTGAATAACTAAGAAACAAAAGAAATATCAAAGTTTCTTATATATATATATATATATATATACATATATATATATATATATATATATATATATATATATATATATATATAAAACAAACTTTGATATTTATACACAGTATATATATATATATATATATATATATATATATACTGCATTTGATTGTATACATCATCTTGATAAAGACCCGTTAGAGGTCAAAACGTTGCTTTTTTAAATTCGAATTTCAATACATTAATTGATTTATTTAAAAAACCCAGTGAATGCTCTAATTTTTTTCATTTTTCTATATACATTGCAGTGCAGTGACACAACCTGGTTTGTTTTTTCGTTTGTATATATTTGGGCAGAGTGCCAGATTACTCGTTGTTGTTTGTGTATATATATATATATATATATATATATATATATGTGGTCAGGGAAGAAGGCTGTATTACGAACCTATACCTATAATCATTAGTATAATATACTAAGTCGGTTATGGTGTGCCGAAACCGACGTACGGGTTGGCCTGTAAATAAAGAGGGACAACCAGTTAATAGATTTCCTTTGTGGAGTGGTGGGTGGGGCAACCGGAAGTGACCAAGCGCTGTCAGCAAGGTATGGAGGTAAGTAGTGGGTTTAAATAGGCCGGTTGCAACCGCTCCCACAACTCCAGGCTCCGCCTTTCCATATATATATATATATATATATATATATATATATATATATAATAATAATAATAATTTATTTACTCTTCTTCTGCTACTCTTCTAACTTGGACGTGATCTCTTCCACACTTGGAACATTAAACTTTGGGCTAAGCTGCTGGTTTGGTGAAAGGGATTTGCTACTAATCATGACTTTGTGTATTAGGGTACTCCTTTATGTCACTTATAGAACCTAGGCTCACAGGAGTAAATTATGTGATTCATGCTTAAATGAATACTTCATGCACCATAACCACAACAACATTTTGTAGTGGTTATTGTGCCAAGAGTGCCTTGGTGCCCCCAAATGTAAGAGGCCAAACTGTTTTAGAATGGTTTAACGTCTTACCTGGGCTCCGCCGGGGCGACACCATACCTCCACTAGAGGCTTCTCTCTTGCCGGAAGTACTTGAATTAAGTCCAGCAATGCAGGACATAGACCAAGAGAACTAATGAAAGAGGCTAAGCAGGAGTTTGTGGCTCTCCTGGTGGCTGAGAGGCCGAGGTAGGGAGCAGTGCCCAGTGAATCACAGTTGTTGTTTTTTTTTTTACATTTATTTTGGTACATTTATTTTTATTGAGACGTTTAAAAACAAAAAACAAAAAAAAAAAATACAGAATAAAATTCAGTAACCTTCATGCACAATACATGTAATATGGATTGTATATAGAATATAAATTCAGACATATGCATTTCAAAAAAAGATTCCAAAAAAAGGGCAGTAGAATTATGATTCAAATTCAAGCTTATTTAAGAAGTAGTTCTAGCAAATTTCACTGCTGGTTCTAAAACCTTTTGACCTTCAGTTGGGGACACCAAGGCAGTCTTGACAGGATAAACACTACATTGCTCTGCAGTGGTTTTAGTGTTTGGAATGTTCATTTAATAAATGTCAAAATACAAAGAGTTAATAATATGAATGCCACTCAATATGTTAAGCATTCACACATAGTCCAGATGTTTATTTGTTCATTTTTGCTGCACAAAAATTGGGAACACATTGGGTACCCTTAGTTTATAGAGGCCCCGTGGATCCTCATTCATTCTCTTCTCCCAGATCCACAAACCATAATGTTGTAGAAGGAAGGATCTTGCATTATTTTGATATTTATTGATGTCTTTTTAACTCTTCATCTGCTGGCTGTCCAAAACCTTAATCAATTTTTAACATTTAGATTCAAGATGCTGTTCGGTTGGTTCAAGACAGGTATTTTACAGCCTGGTCCTACCTGAAGATTGCAGAATCAAATCCTGTTATGACCTGCTAATACTTTCATACTACTGAGGTATAAAATGTTTATGCCCTAATTTGGTATTCAACATCGTTGCTAGATACATCTGAGAGCCTCTGTTTAACCCCTTAAGGACACATGACATGTGTGACATGTCATGATTCCCTTTTATTCCAGAAGTTTGTTCCTTAAGGTGTTAAAGTGGTTTGAGGCCCCTTGAGGAGAAAAAAATATATATATTTTTTTTTGTTTTGTTTTTTTTAAACTGGCATTTTTGTTGATTGATCTAAATAGTGTAAATAAAAAAAGTTTTAAAAAGCATGTGTATTCGGAACAGCAGACAGTTTGAGTTTCACACCTTGCAAACTGAGTTAATAGAAAATGCATAAATATATTCAGATGAAAATATTTAGATGTGATTTACAAGTTATTTCTATAGAAGAATGAACCCCTGCTATTCCCATATTACAACCCTAGACCAACACGCTTTCTAAAAATGTCATGGTGTAGACCTTAAGTAATTTGGGATCACAGGCCATAGGCCTGGAATCGATTCATTTAATAGTATGATACGGTGGAACCTATGGAGCTGTAAAGCAGTCTTAGTCTTCAGAGAAGACTCTAACCAGATGGACAGCTCTGATCTAACACCAGCTGTATTATTCGTCATATGGTTGACAGCAATCTAAGCTGTGGATATCCTAACACATTTTGCCGATAAGACACAGATTTAAGTGTGATGGACAGTCTTCTTTGGACTTAAATTCTATCATACTCAGTTTAGAGAGAAACACATTATTGGGATTGTGTTATTCATGGTAGCTGGATGATAACATCTGTATAATTATAGAGCGATAATTATCACTTGACCATGAATTGTGGTTGAAGATAACAAACATATTGATGATAGTTAAGTCCAATTAGATGATTTTGGAAAATAAAAATATGGAACTTTTTTTAGGTTCAGCTCCTGTAGCCAAGCTATCAACTCTAACCATTAGAGTCCATATAATTTATATATCCATTTATACAGAGGTATAATCACATGGGCCATTAATGGAAGTAAAAGTACATAGAATATGTTTTCTCTTTTTTTTTTTTTTATTGTTTTTTTTCAATTCACGGTGCCTTTCGATAATCACCACTGGCACTCAAAAATTTTCCATGTTTTTTATTTGTCAGTCGGAGAAAAAAAAATACACTCTTTGATACTTTGATAATTCCAGTAGATACGCATACAACAAACTTCAAGACCTTTCATGGCTTTAAACGTAAATTAAATGACAAAGTGATCCTAATACACAGGTCTCATTAGGGGTTTGAGAACATCAAACTGTCCAGTATATCAAATGTCATTTGTTCAGCTTTACCGGACTTTTCTACTGACACGGTTCTTGTAGGAGCTGCATCTTTACCTCCTGCTGGCCAAGTTCTCAAGGTCAATATTGCATGCGATCCTTGATCTCAATGCAGGTTTTCATATGGTTGATTAACCTCATCTCCTGCTAATTCTTTTGGTGTTTAAGACAAGTCTCTCACCCCCTCCCCTAATTCTGTTTCACTTGTCCTTTAATCTGCTTTTGCCACACAGTCAAAACAGAAAGGTTTTGAGAGCTCCCATTCTCTTGTTGTTTAAATTGTAAAGGGTGATGTAAGCTAGAGTGACACATGTAAAATTGAAAACACAATACAATAATGGGCAATTCTAAACTTGATTAACCATAATGCTATTTTGTTTCATAATATTTTAAATCTGTTTTGTGACATTGGGAATATAAATAGTATAGTATATGATGACTTATGGAAGATCTTTTTTTATGGAAATCTTCCACCTTTACGGGGAGCAGGTGTTGCTTAGTCTTTTTTTTTAGCTGAGAATTTGGGAGTGCTTGAGTTCTACATTTAACTCATTGCCTTAACATAACAAAGTTATTGGAATGCCAGGTAGATGTCCATCTTTGATAACAGAAATCTCACAATAGATATCTTTTCAAATAGAAAAATAAATAGTAAAAATATATAAAATATATGGAAAAAGATAATAATTATTTTATATTGTATAAGTTATCAGCCTGGATATAGTACTTTTTTTATTATTTTACTTACAAAGTCTCCAAATACAATAAATACAAAATATCTGCAGGTAATGGAATGCCAATCTCTCAGTTAGCCTAATCTTAAAATGCAAGTATTTGCAATACATATAATATATAATACACAAAATCCAGTGCACTCACTATCCATTAAACAGCAATTTCAAAGCTTTCAGATTGTATTTATTTATTTTTTTTTTTTTAAAACACCTAATCTAGGCAAAAATAATGGGGGTTTAGTTACATTATATGATCATACATTGCATAAGCCTGCCACTACGTCAATGTATCCCATCTTTGGCAGGTCGTACTCTAACAGCCTAATGCACCAATCAACAATGAGGAAGGTTACAAGATGAGTTGTTATTATTATTATTATTATTATTATTGCCATTTACATAGCGCCAACAGATTCGTAGCGCTTTACTATATTATAAGGGGTTTGGGGATTTAACTATAAATAGGACAATTACAAAAAACTTACAGAATCGATAGGTTGAAGAGGACCCTGCTCAAACGAGCTTACAGTCTATAGGAGGTGGGGTATAAAACACATCAGGACAGGAAATAGCGATCAAATAAGGTGGGAGTGAAACAGAGCTGGAGGAGAGAGTAAAGTGCTGCCCTTTAGGAGAGAGCAAGAGACAGTTATGCGAGGTAGCAGTTACTCTGGGAGGCCATAAGCTTTCCTAAAGAGATGGGTTTTAAGGCACTTCTTAAACGATTGAAGAGTAGATGAGAATCTGATGGTGGTAGGCAGGCCATTCCATAGAAAGGGAGCCGCCCGCGAGAAGTCCTGCAAGCGTGAGTTGGCTGTACTGGTGCGAGCAGCGGTCAGGAGAAGGTCATGGGAAGAAGGGAGAGAATAAAAAGGGGCATACCTTTGGATCTGTGAAGAGATATAAGAGAGGCTACAATTACTCAATACTTTTTAGGTATGGATTAGTACTTTGAATTTACTCCTATAGGATACAGGAAGCCAATGTAAGGACTGACAGAGGGGTAAGGTGTGAGAGAACCGACTGAAGAGGAAAATCAGTCTGGTGGCAGCATTCATTATGGACTGCAGCAGGACAATACAGCTTTTGGTAAGACCAATTAGGAGAGGGTTACAATAATCGTTGCGAGAAATTGCTAGAGCATGGACAAGCTCCTTAGTAGCATCTTCCGTAGGAAAGGGGCAGATGGGGGCTATGTTTTTAAGTTGGAATCTACAGTATTTGATAACATACTGGATGTGAGGTTTAAAGGTGAGGCTAGAATCAAGTATAATGCTAAGACAGCACGCTTGCAAGGATGGACTGATGTGGATACCACTAAATTAAATGGAGAGCAAAAGAGGAGGATCAGTATTAGGAGGAGGAAAGACAAGCAGCTCAGTTTTAGAGAGATTGAGTTTAAGAAAGCGGGAGGACATCCAGTCAGAGATGGAAGAAATGCAGGCAGTGACACGTTGCAGGACGGCAGGGGAGAGGTCCGGGGAGGAGAGATATATCTGGGTGTCATCAGCATCCAAGTGGTAGTGGAATCCAAATGAAGTAATAGGTTTGCCAAGAGAGGCAGTATAAAGAGAAAATAGGAGACCAAGGACAGAGCCCTGGGGGACTCCAACCGAGACAGGATGAAGGGAGGAGGTATAATTAGAAAAGAAGACACTGAATGAGCGTTGGGAGAGATAGGAGGAAAACCACGATAGGACAGAGTCACAGAGACCGAGTGATTGAAGAGTTTGAAGAAGGAGAGCATGATCAACAGTGTCAACGGCAGCAGAGGTCAAGAAGAATTAGTATGGAGTAGTGGCCTTTGGATTCAGCTGCGATTAGGTCATTAGTAACTTTGATAAGAGCAGTCTTAGTACAGTGGATGGGGCGGAAGGCAGATTGAAGTGGGTCAAGGAGATAGTTGGAATTGAGGAAGTGAGAAACACGGGTAAAGACAAGTCTTTCCAGAAGGTTTGAGGAAAAAGGGAGCAGGGATATGGGACGATAGTTAGAAGGGGAGGACGGGTCAAGAGATGTTTTTTTTCAGGATAGGTACTACAGTGGCATGTTTAAGGTCAGCAGGGACAATGCCAGAAGAGAGAGAGCAGTTGAAGATGTGTGTTAAGGAAGGCACAAGACAAGGGGAGAGAGATCTGATAAGGTGAGATGGAACAGGATCAACTGGGCAAGTGGTGGTGGGAGGGGGGTGGGCGAGAGGAAAGGAGAAGCACAGCCACCTCTTGTTCAGTTAGCTGGGGAGAAAGTCTAAAGGGTAGGAGAAGCATGATCTGCATGTGGTTGAGAAAGGGAGAGACAAGGTAGGGAGAATTCGAGTTGGCTTAATACATTCAATAATCCTGAAACGCCAGTATTGCTCGTTATCTTTTTAATACATACTTGATGACATAGCTTGAAGGAATCTGTGTGCGCTTAATAGTACAATAAGTCATTTGGTTTCTTTTAGAGTGATGCATCACTGGCAAAATTAATGAAAATTCATGAACTTATTTAAGAGAATCTAAGTTTCCCGGTTTCAATTAAAAAAAACAAACAGACATCCCACAGTTACCTAGGGACCGTCCACCCGAATTAATTACTGCCGGATACAAAATCTATTCAAAACATACATATATCCCACTGTGATGTGTGGTTACTGTATCATACATTTCATGAACATGTGAGTCAGAAGAACAAATAGATACATGATGTTTTACTTGCCAAGCCAGTGGTTACAAATAAATATTGTATCCATTACTAACAAAATCATGTTTAGAATTATTAGAGAAAACAGGGACGGCAACTATTTGCCCAAATCCACAGGAAGGACCATAATTACCGATGACTTTAGTCAAGAGTCTATCTAGAAAGAATAGACTCTTGAGAAACAATTTGCGAAATGTAATGAGTCCAAGTCATAAAAAGCTTTAGTTTTACTACACGTGTTAGATTCTGTCCGTTCTACATTTTTAAAGCTCTGGCCCTGTTCTACATTATTAAAGCCAAGGCCCTGGGGCCAACCCCCAATGTGAGAAGTCTGCTGGGATTAGCTCAGGCTGAGAGCTTTCAGCAGTAGTAGAGGCAGGGAGCTGCACCCAGAGGCCAGCAGGTAAGAAGTCAAAACTTTAGCAAAGGTTTCATTACTTCCATTGCAGTGGTGCTAGCACTGCCCTGACACCATAACCACTACATATAACTACAGTGGTTATTGTGGTTGGGATGTTAATGTGAAGTAAACAGTCATGAAGAAGTGATTAAATAGGTCAATCAAACACAATCATACACAATCAAATATCAATAGCTTTTAGCAGTGATAACAGAGACAGACTGACAGGGCAGAGAAAATAGTTTAGGGAGAGAACCCAGTTTATTATTATTATTATTATTATTATTATTATTATTGGCATTTATATAGCGCCAACAGATTGCATAGCGCTTTACAATATTATGAGAGGGGGGATTTAACTATAAATAGGACAATTACAAGAAAACTTACAGGAACGATAGGTTGAAGAGGGCCCTGCTCAAACAAGCTTACAGTCTAGAGGAGGTGGGGTGTAAAACACAATAGGATAGGAAATAGCAATCAAATAAGGTGGGAGTGAAGCAGAGCTGGAGGAGAGAGTAGAGTGCTGCCCTTTAGGAGAGAGCAAGAGACAGGTATGCAAGGCAGAGGTTACTCTGGCAGGCCATAAGCTTTCCTAAAGAGATGGGTTTTAAGGCACTTCTTAAACGATTGAAGACTACGGGAGAGTCTGATGGCGGTAGGCAGGCTATTCCATAGTTAATGTCTAATGGACACGCTGTGTCATAGCTAGGTTGATGGGTTAATAAAGAAACTTTCATAGTTGGGAATTCTAGATAAATAAAGCATAATTGACGTAGACCTACAAGATATGTGTACGTGTTTTGTTTGTTTTTTAAATCATGAGACATTCTTTGTGTTTTGCAAACTAAAGTTATATATGTATATGTTTTTTTTTTGTTTTTTTAATAAATGTGCAGTTTCATATCACATGCTACTGATGTAAAGAAAATTACTCAATATAACAATGTAAATGCAAAGAATGGAAAAATATTTACTGCAACATCAAAAGTAGGGGGATTTTTCCAATATGAAAAGTATAACGTGGTTTTCTGGAGATTATCAACTAAGCACTAATTATTTTACCAACATCAAACATGATGTGATTGTACCAAATTATCCGTGCATAATCTCCTTAATTGTTAATAACACACACTGATTAACAATACTTGCTCACTGTATATTAAGGCTGTAATTGGTTTGACATTTAGTTGGAATTTCTTCATATCTCTCTAGGTATTATATGGAAACCTGACATTCCAAAATAGTTTAATATATAAAATGTTAAGTAAAATAGCTGATTAGTGACTGCATTTTTTTTCCAGTATTTATTTTTATTTAGATCCTGCCACTCCCAAATCTGTTTAAATGGGCACAAAAATATAACAGGTCTTCACTTGGCTCTCCAAGGTTACAACAGCTGTGTTAAGGATACATTTATTGTAGAGATGTAAGATATATAACATCAAGGCAAAGAAAGCAGAACAAATACAAATGGATGCTGCTAGTTATAGGGACACTACAGTCATCAGGATACCTACAGCTTAATGTATTTGTTCTGGTGAGTATAATAGCTCCCTTTAAGGCATTTTCATGCAAACACTGTCTTTTCAGAGAAAAGGTAGTGTTTACATTGCCCCATAGGGACACCTCCAGTGGCCACTCCTTAGATGGCCACAGAGGTGCTTCCTGGGGTTAGTGCTGCACAGAAGGCACCACTGCCATTCAGCTTCTCCACGCTCTGCATGGAGACGCTGAATTTTCCTCACAGAGATGCATTGATTCAATGCATCTCTATGTGGAAAGGAGATGCTGATTGGCCAAAATGGTGTTGGGCCCCGCCCCCATTCTGCCTCTTTGACGATTTCAGACAATTCAATGCTTTCCCATAGGATTAGCTAAAAATCGTAAATTCTGATGATGTCACCAAGGAGGCGAATCGGGGGCGTGGTCAGAGTTGGCGAACTCACTCGGTGCTGGAAACAAGGTGAGTTTTAACCCCTCCTAATGGGGCTAAGGGAGGGCAAGCCACCTAAATTGTGGTTTTAACACTATAGGGTCAGGGATACGTTTGTGTTCCTGACCCTATAGTGTTCCTTTAAATCACTTTGCAAATATGTTAAATTCAAAGAAATCGATGCACATCAGCTTTTGTACATGCCTTGTACAGAACCAAGTACAATATATAAATAAATCAATATTCACAAAAACATATATATTTGTAGATTAAACTTCACAAGAAATTCTGCTGAATATTATTTCAGTTTGTGTAAGCATTGTTATAATGCAATTATAGTTATTAAATGGACTGTGAAAGCACCAAAACCACATCATTTTAATGAAGGCTTTAAATTCTGGAATGTCTTCATTGTTACTGCTTCATGATACCGCTGAATGCTTCTATTAGACGCATTTGGTTGGACGAACGTGGCAATTGACTTAAGTACATACGTATGTTTCTAAAGTATTTTCTTCATGGAGTGCCCATGATAGGCCAGCTGATGGTATCAGCCTATAACCAGCACCCTACAGAAAAAGGCCCACCAGTACTGACCGATGTTTATATACTTACTCCTTGAAGTTGAAAAATAGGCTCTACCAAAATCCAAAAAGAAAATGTCCAGCACACATCAATAGGTGATAAAGCACTCCAGATTTGTTGGGGTTCCCAACGCAGCTGAGCAATGTTTCAACAGGGTTTTTCAAGGTTCTCCAATGAATGACACTAAACCTGGGTCAGCGGGGGCGAAAAGGATGGGTACTTCACTGCCACCTCTGTTTGCATTAAGCCAAATTTATATATTGTTTAACTGCCTAAGTTAATGACGTGCCCAGGACCATAACAATGTCATTGAGGTAAAGCCATTATGGTGCTCAGAATGTTCTTTTAAAGGGACACTGTAGCCACCAAAACAGCTTTAGCTTAATGAAGAGTTTTGGGTGTACAGATCATGCCCCTGTAGTCTCAGTGCTCAATTGTTTGCAGTTTAGGAATTAAATCACTTTTGTTTCTGCCCATGCAGCCCTAGCCACACCTTCCCTGGCTATGACTGACACAGCCTGCATGAAAAAATATAGTCTAATATTCAATCAAATCTCTTGACTCTGTAAATGAAACTGTAATCACACACAGGAGGCTTCTGCAAGGTCTAGCAGGCTATTATCAGAGCATTAGACAAGAAATTCCAAGTTAAACAGACAGTGCAATAAAGGAAGTTTAAACAGTAAAAATGTTTAGGAATGCTGTGTAAGTCGCTACAGGGAGATGTGACTGGGGCTGTATAAACAAAGTGAATTAACTCCTAAATTGCAGAGAATTGAACAGTGAGACTGCAGGGCATGATCTATACACCAAAACCACTCCATTAATTTAAAGTTGTTTTAGCGACTGTAGTGTCTCTTTAACATTAAAAATAAATGTGCATATTTTACTATTCCTTTAATTTTTGCAGTGTAGTAATATCTGTCACTACACTCTGAAATATGACATATTTACAAACAAGCTGATTGCAAGCTATAAAAATATAATATAGACATAGAAACAGACAATCACCATTTTTTTCTCCACATGGTAAGACAGTCATTTGTTGGCTGATGAGCCAAAGAATTAAAGGAGACTTGGTCTAACAGGTGTTTTCTTTGCACATTTGAATAGTAGATACCGTTTTTACTCCTCTTACATTTCACAATGTGCTGTTAAGTATAAACATGTATTTAATTGTTCGACTTTGCTATTAGCTAAATACAAAAATACTGAGCCTGAAGAATTGGTGGTATCTAGGTATAGTGACCTTGAATATCCAATGAACATGATTATCATTTCACAATAAATTTCACAAATAAAATCTCATAATGTCGACATCGTATTTTGCATGTTATGTCCAACGCAGCAGCTATAGCAATTATATGTCATAGATAATATTATTCTAATGGTAAGCACACCAAGCTTTAATGTATGAGACTTTCCCCATTATTGCTATTTATATTCTGCCAACTTATTCCGAAGCGCTTTTCAATACTCTAATGTGGGAAATTTAACAATAAATTAGACCGTTACAAGTTAGTACTGGAATAATAGGTTAATGTGGAACCTGCTTGGACAAACTAGAGAATAGATGGTAATATATGTTATTATTGACCAGGCTTCCGGCCCTCTAGATGTTGCTGAACTACAACTCCCATGATTCTCAGCCTATCTATTTCATTAATAGAATCATGGGAGTTGTAATTCAACAACATCTGGAATGCCGGAGTTTGGGGAAGCCTGTTATTGACAAATAGTACAAATGCAGGGTGTTAGGGAAATAAATACAGAGGAAATGCAGCTTACACATTGGGCCAATACACTTATTATGGACCAGATCAGTATATAAATGCACATTGTTATGCAGATATAATTAATCAGGAGCCTGTGGAAATGTCACATTCATTTCAGAATACAATTGTAAATATAATATATAGACTGAACTATTTGCTGAAGTATGAATTTAAAAATAAATTGTTTAGACGCTATAACAACCCACCTCCTCCACCGACACATAAGGTGGAATATTACCAGTATATTATATTTCGATGTAATCAATAGGTTACAAAACATAGGTATACCTTATAGCATACAGTGTCTCTGATGTGTTTATGATTTTGCTACAATGAGAAAATAAAAACAAAAATAGAAGTGTGTAATATGTAGAGCCAACAACATTGGGCAACTAATAAGAGAAAAATGTGCACTCACATAATGAAAACCCTTAAAACCACAGTTTGGATGTGAGGCCCTTTGGTGTTTGCAAAAAGAGCATTCTTTTTCTATGTTTAATTACAAGAAAAAGAAAAAAAGGAAGGACCAATAGTGTTACACAGTTACTATTTTGTTTACCAATCAGTACTTCAAAACATGACAACTACCTGGTATTAGCCATCAAATGATAAATAATAATTAAAAGATAGTCACAAAAATAAAATACATATTGCTGTTTTGATTCGATGCTTTTTGAAGATTATAATAAAACACTCATCAGAATCCTTCAAACCGCCTCTATGTTTTTTTAACAAATGTATCTCACTTGGCCTCAATCAGCAAGCACAGAACACTGGCGTGGAATCTGGGGATATATTTTGTTGTATTCCAGTGTTTGCTGAATTCTATGAAGTATTTGGGTAAAAGCAGATTGTTCTATTTTGCTATTGTTGCTGTTTTGTTATTCAATCTGACTCATTCCCTTTAGGAAGTACAGGTGCTTACTTAATCTTTTAAGAAATACCTGACCCGTTCCAAGTTTGTAATGCACCTTCGCTTCCTGTCTTGACAGTCCCAAACAATACACAGGCAAGTCTGGATGTCCACTCAAAAATGAGAGAACATGTAAATTGTATTCTGGATCTGGAAAAAAAGGACTGTAGGAGAACAATTTAGATGTTTATCCATTTACTATATCCATATGACATACAGAAGAGGGTAGCAGTATCTGCGGCTAGACATATATTTGCTATAGTGTTTCTCTTGTGAAATGGAAGCCCAGGATATAAAATGTGCACGTGATTAGTAACTTTAGTCCTGTTTTTGATACTTTGTTACAATACAAGATCATAGTATAGCTCCACAGTACTGTGAATATGCTATTGCATTTCATAGCATTTCATGATAAAGGAACATATTGATTATTGCAGCACTGACACAGGCAGCACCTCTAATAGCCGTCTAAATGACTGCCAGTAGAGAGGTAACTATCCAGCAAAGTAAACACTGCCTTTTCGCTGCAAAGGCAGTGTTTACAGTGCTGAGGCTACAGGGACATACTATAGACACCAGAAACACTACATTAAGCTGCAGTAGTTCTGGTGACTATAATGTCCCTTTAAATCAGGGGTGGGGGAGCTTCGGCCCTCCAGATGTTGTGGACTACATCTCCCTTGATGCTTTGCTAGCAGTAAGAGCATTATGGGGGATGTAGTCCAAAACATTTGGAGGGTCGAAGGTTCCCCTCCCCTGATTTAAACTCTAGTGGGTGGGGGGAGGAAGGGGAAGGATGGTGTTGAATGTATTTAGGATAGACTGGAAGATGTGGAATTTAAAATTACAAATATATTCTCGTTTCTAACTATTTTCTCTGATATATTCTCATTATTTTGTGTCCACTCCTTGTAATATTTTTCTTTACAACCAATCCCATATTGGATTATGTTTCTGGTATATATTTTGCTGTTTTGCAATCAGTATTGCTGATACAGTGCCAATATATCAATACAGATTCTTAGTATTTTTGAATTATCAATAAGTCACAAATTGGTTTCACTTGTGGATTTACAAAGCATATTAATCAGTATTTCTGACACGTAGTGAAACTGGGACCCATTGTGTGTATACAGTGCAACTGAAAGTATCTCTGTATCTCCCAAGGTATCTACATAGCAAAACATGTGTCATTGCCGCATGCTAATTCATGATTCAACAATCAAAGAATTGTAACCTGGGTTACTGTATATTTTTTCTAATATTTTTCAAAAGACGTTTCACACAAGTGTTTTTGATTGTTCATTTATAAGTTCTCTTTATAAGTGTTTGTAGTCTGGGAGTTTATTATCCCATGAAACACTTTAGAAGCATAAGTGCATTCACACCTGTGTAACTCTGTATATTTTTAATGGAAAAATAAATGTTTAACTGCAAGCCATGCTGAGACAATGTTCAGTGGGATAGGTTTGTTGATGTAACTTCACTCACTAAGCTCCAAACATGCATAAAAGCAAATAAATAAATAACCTTAGCTATGTTCCGATTGACTATTCCGTACATCTCAATAAATGCTGGAGGGGTAGCTCAGTTGGTAAATTCCCTCGTTCCATTGCCTGTTAAAAAAACACATAATTACAGGTTCAAATCCTGGCAGGGTCAACTCAGCCCTCCATCCTTCTCAGTTCAATAAATGAGTACCATCAATTGGGTAATAATAACATTTATTACTATTCAGCTGCTGATTTGGTTAATTCTGAGCGCATGTGCTGACAATTGCATTGAGTCTCACTGGCAGAAAGGCAATATAAATACTAGTTACTATAATTAAATATGTAGATGATAATATATAGACTGTTATAGAGCTTATATCTATGAAATATAATGTACCCAGATATGTTCCCTCTTCCACAAGGTCTAAGTAATTAATATCATTATTTCAAATTGTATAACAAGAGTACTTACTATCCTAGTAATTATCATAAAATGAATGCACAAATTATAAATTTGAATTTATTGAAGAAAAGCCTGGGCAGGGCAGTGAAGCCATCTCCCCTCCTTCCCCATTCGGCAAACGCTACACTTGGTGCCTTTTTAGATCTTTTTTTTTTTTTTTTTTTGATGCATTATGTTGGCTGGTGATGAGTCATATCATTTAGCCTTTAGGCTCATGTGTGAGGCTCGTGTCAATTTTCTCAATGTAAAAGAAGCTCAAAAAGTTGAGAAATTATTCGTCACAGTTGCTGTTTCTTCAAAACTATGCATACTTCTTTTCAACTTGGTTTCCTAAGTCCCTTCGACGGCTGCAAAGATTACCAACGAGTGGTTAAGTCCCTTTCTCATTTTTTTTTCTGTCGATTCCCGAAATCATTTTTCTTTTGAAGAGTCATTGCTAGGAAGTGTTTTTTACGTGCATGGAAGGCCGTCATTGTTTTCACTGTTGTTTCTGTAATTTTCTTAGTTTTGGATTCAAGGAACAAATGTGGGAAACTAGTGATGATCTTTAAAGCAGGAAATGGGCTGAACTAAGGCCTTCCGGACCAGCTATTGTTAGGGAGTCCACGAGGAAAACCAAAGTTACACTTCTGCCAAAAATGAAATCTAGAGTATTTTTTTTTACTCCCTACAGGGTGATCACACATTCACAGAGTATATAGGTAATTTCTGGTCAAACGTGACATAACAAAGTAAATGCCATAAAAGGGAACCTGGCAAAGGATTATAAATTCTTTACAAACCCATGTTAGATTTCATAGTGAAAAAGAATAAAACGATAACTCATACAAAAGAAATATTAGAATTAATTTATTCCTGAAAAGGGATTTGATGTGTTTGATCCACAGGAGACTAGAGAGTGCATTTGAGTGTCGTTCTCACAAAAAGTCAGCAAGCAAAATAGTTATGTATTTGCATAGCCAGCGTATAAATATGACCTGGATAAACATTGCTAAATCTTAATTGCTTTCTTATCTTTTAATTGCCCTTCATTGATCACTACAGTTATAGATATGAATAAAACATTCCTTATAAGGCGTTGGTCATGCCGATAATGTAGACTGTGTTCTTAAGGTAAGGACAGACCAATTGCAGGTGACTCATGTCAAATTGCTGTTGTAAATCACAATCAGATTTCGTCTGACCGTCTGTTTGTCTGTCTGCCCTGCCTTTATACGTCTGCACTTTGGTATCTGCTACATTGTCTCTGATTGCATAATTTCTATCTGATTTTAAGACACTGTCTGATACAAGCTATAATACACACGTACAACAAGTATGCATAGTAAAGCATAATGTACTTTGTATGCATATACAACTAAGGAGTTAGATAATATTTAATTTACTACAGTGACATTTTTCTAGTTAACAACTATGTTAACAATGAGGATTATTTCTTTTTAATACAAGGAGTTAGATTTATGTATGCTGTATGTATAAATCAGCAATAACCCCTTTAACATAAATGTGACAATGTTACATGATTCATTTGCCTTGGAATGATAATTCATCTTATATATTATAAGTAATCAAATATTAGGAGACCAGTCAACGGTGTTTAGGAAAGTTCTAGAGGATTTAGTGACTAACTTCAATCGCATCCAAATTTCTACATGTTTCATACGGCAATTAGAGTTTTATCTGTCTGTCTGTCTGTCTATCATCTGTCTAATCTATTTGCTAGTTCATTAATTATTTCATGAAATAATTGCCTTCCAGCTCTGCCGCCGGGCGCCGATTGCGAAGGCAACATGGTCTAATGATAGGGGTGGGACCTAACATGATGGGGTGGAATCTAGCACTACACACCCTGCCTATCTACAGAGCATCCACCCAGGATCAGCTCTGGTTAAGAATACAAACATTTACTCCTAATGTTATAGTGTTTTAATACTTTTTAGATTTATGTGAGAAGCATTGCTATCGCAGAGTGGCAATTGCTATGCATAAGCTCTGCCTCCCTTTGATTCTCTACGAGAAGATTTGGATTGGCCGGGAGATCACGACTACTGATGGTCTCCTGAAGGTGGAGCAAAGCTGCGACAGGGACCCTCTCCTGCTGAAGTAGAGGTAGGTAACCTGTAAGCAGAAGGGGGCCTTAAATTTAAATAATATTGAAAATTTCTAGTGTTCTATGGATATTTATTTTAATTCTGGGGTGTTCCTTTATACAGAGGCCAAGATGCTAGAGAAGAATTATAGAGGGACCACATGACCATGATTAGTAGATATAACTGCAATGATACTTTCACAAGTCAAGGTGTTTAACACACGTTCAAACCAATATTGTATTTGAAAGGGAGAGAAGTCACGGTGATGTGTCACGTAGTGGCCTAGTCATACCACTTAATACATAACTGTAAGAATAAACCCACCGATATGATGCTAACAGGATTTCACAATTACCACAACACAAAAAAAAAAAAAACAGAGACCAATTGCTTTAAAAGAAATATAAAATGAAAAAAAAAGAAGCAAACATGAAATGCCTTCTTGCAGGTTAACACAAAACACACAAAACAGTACAAAAATGTGCACGTTTTGGCAAGATGTAGCTGTAATTAATCTAATTGTACATGGTGTTTTTGCTATTTGTAATGCCAAGTCACAGTTATCTGCGACTAGAATTGGGTATTACAAGTTCAACAGGTGGTCAGAAAGACTTTTTTCAGCTAGTGTACTCAGACACGTGACTGATACTGTATACAGGCTGAAACAGTGACACTTCACTTTAATTTTTACCAACAAATGCAAACTGTGGTTAAAAATGAACACTGCTAACTGTTTGCATCAGGTTGTATTTTGCTTACATTTAAATAAAAAATCTCAGACATACAGCATTTCACAATTTTTTCCTTCTTTTTCTTGGATTTCTAATAACATTATTCATTAAAGTCATAATTGCCAAATTGTCAAAGTGAATTTCACATTTAAGGTCAAAATAGTCAAGTGAAAAAAAAAAACTATGTTATTATGCTTTCAGGTTAAAAGTACACTTTATGGAATAATAAATAGTTTATTGAAGAAAAAATGACTCTTTAACCTGTTGTAACATACACACACACTTTATTATTATTATTATTATTTTTTATTTATTCAGTTTGTTGTTGCTTGCTTAGGTTACTCAATGAGTAGTTAGAAATTCATGTAGGTTTATAACAGCGTGTGGTGGAACATTGCTCGTTGTTTATTAAGAATATTCTTAAGACTAATAGTAATCATCACCTGCATTCTCTAACACAAGTACGAACAACAATTTCATTCATTAAGAAACTTCTAGTGCTCGCGTAGTGGATTTTCCTACTATGCACGTTTTTCACAGACCTTCAGCAGTGAAACTATGGCAAGTTCCTCTGCTGAGTGACTTTGAGTTCCGTTGTACATGTGGTAAAGCGTTTTAAAGTTTTTATTTTCAAGTGCAGATCTTGGGCTGTGATGGGAAACGTGACGCACTCACATTTTAGAATGGTGGTGACTTATTTTGAAACATTGGTTTTGTAAATAATATTTACAGTAAATGCTACAGATCAAGGCATAGAAGGGTTAAAACAAAGTGTCAAGCTCGTGCATTCCAAGATGTCATAGCGATTTGTCTTCTTGTGGGAAAACTGGAGACTCGAGAAGTTTCCTAGCTATGATTGGACAAGAGTAAATATAAAATATGGCAGCTGGTTTTCATCACTTGCTTTGAAATTTGATAAATCCCATCATGGGATAGTTGCTAATTATCTTTTTTCTCGGGATGGAATTAGAAAAAGAAAGGAAAAAAAAGAAGCATATGGGGGTCAATATGGCCTACATAACACCCATAATACAATAAGGGAGGTTTTTAGCCTCCTTTTTACCCTACCTGCCGCTGTCATGTGGCAAATACCTCCCACTAGCTGACTGATCAGCTGCCCTCTTTTGGGTCTAGTTTAAACACTTTTATTCAAAACCAAAAGAAGGTGGAAATAATTGTGCAGGCACCAGGCTCCTTTATTTTCAGTTTTGCTCAATATCCCCAAATCTTTACCAAAATAAAGAACATTTGTGTGTCAATGCACCTTTACACATCCATTATATATGCATCCATTAAATATTTTAATCAGATGTCTGATATGTTGTGTTTGATCCTTTTATCTCACACGTCCCAACAATGTTCGGAAAAAAAGGTTAAAAAACATATATGATCACTTTGCTACATGCCCAGAGTGTAACACACTGATTATATTTGTTTATTAAAGAAACACTATAGTCACCTAAATTTCACTGCTCAATTTCACTGCTCAATTCACTGTCATTTAGGAGTTAAATCACTTTGTTTCTGTTTATGCAGCCCTAGACACACCTCCCCTGGCTATGATTGACAGAGCCTGCATGAAAAAAAAAACTGGTTTCACTTTCAAACAGATGTAATTTACCTTAAATAATCTTATCTCAATCTCTACATTAAACTTTAATCACATACAGGAGGCTCTTGCAGGGTCTAGCAAGCTATTAACATAGCAGGGGATAAGAAAATCTTAATTAAACAGAACTTGCAATAAAGAAAGCCTAAACAGGGCTCTCTTTACAGGAAGTGTTTATGGAAGGCTGTGCAAGTCACATGCAGGGAGGTGTGACTAGGGTTCATAAACAAAGGGATTTAACTCCTAAATGGCAGAGGATTGAGCAGTGAGGCTGCAGGGGTATGTTCTACACACCAAAACTGCTTCATTAAGCTAAAGTTGTTCAGGTGACTATAGTGTCCCTTTAATATTACTTAGCAAACATTCTTGAGAAGTGTTAGATAAAGAGATCAAATATAGCATAATAGGCACATGATGAAAATATAGCTTACCTCTGTTTGTTGTGCTGCTTGTCTTGCTTTGGCTCCTCGCTTGCTATCATCTTCGAGAGTTTTATTCGTTCTTCTAATTCCTATCCCCTCCCATGCTCGCTTTTTATTTTATTATTCCCTCTCCATTTTTATTCTCTCTTATAAGCTCCACGACTATTGGAACCTTGTTTTTGAAAAAAATGTAAGTGGACAAAGCATACTTTTTGGTTGCTAACACTTATTTTTATTTACTATTAATTGTATATGCTCGTTATCAGGTCTTAATAATTAATAATAAAATACATTTGAAAGAACGCTATAGTCACCAGAACAACTACAGCTTATTGAATTTGTTCTGGTGAGTAGAATCATTACCTTCAGGCTTTTTGCTGTAAACACTGTCTTTTCAGAGAAAATGCAGTGTTTACTTTACAGCCTAGTGATAAATTCACTGGCCACTCCTCAAATGGCTACTAGAGATGCTTCCTGGGATGCACCGTCATTCAGTGTCTCCACCCTCTGCATGATGCAATGCTGATTGGCCAGGGCTGTATTTGGCTTGTGCTGGCTCTGCCCCTTATTTGCCTCCTTGACTGTCTCAAAAAAGAGAAGACCACAGGCACTCCAAATTAAAGCTGTATGCAGATTTATTAGGAAAAAAAAGCAACGCCAAGCAATGTTTCGACCAACAGAGGTCTTTTTCAAGGTCTTTTTCCTTGACTGTCTCAGCCAAATCTAAGGGAAAGTGTTGTGATTGTCTCAGATAATTATTTCTGATGATGTCAACCAAAGAGCCAGATCAGAGGCAGAGTCAGCAGCTGCAGACTTGAATACAAGTAAAATGTTACTATGTTTATGGAGGCAAGGAGAACCAGGGGGGCTAGATTGTGGTTTTAACACTATGTTTGTGTTCCTGACCCTATAGTGTTCCTTTAAAACAAAAATATAGCTTACTGCATTTATCATTATGGGCTACATTAGCCCCAGTTAACCTTAACCTAGTATCACACATAACATAAATCGATAAGTATAATTTATTTACAGTTAGTTTCTGTTAAGGTTTGAATTGTTTTGTATTGTGTTTTAACTACCCCCTGGGAAGGCATTTAATGGTTGTTGTTATTTTGTCTTTAAATAGTGTATTAGTTTAAACGCAGATGGCCTAATTTAATCCTTTGAACACATAAAAAAAACCACATAATTAATGTAATACTAATTTATTCAGATATATAATGGTTTGTTATCTTGAGTCCAAGTCCCTTTATTTATTTACTTATTACTGGTATTTATAAAGTGGAAACATATTTGGCAGTGCTGTACAAATAGGGGAGAACGTACAATATACACAGACAAATACAAAAGGTAGAGAGGGCCCTGCCCATAAGCAGAGTATTTAGCTAGCTAGCTAGATAGCCCATGAGCTTGCAATCAAAAGTTTGTCAGTCTTAACTTAGTGTATTCATAGATGCACCATTTAAGATCTTATATAAATCTGGACTTATATACACAACTATATGACTTCTTAAAATAATGTGATACCTGTTGCAAGTGCTCCCAAGTGGCATCCCAGACCCAACTTTCAAATCTACATAATTGGGGGGCGGGGGAAGGGCAGGGGTGTCAGGCATCTTGGAGATTATCGCTTCAGTTTTTCAAAGGGGAACTAGAGATTTCTATTCTATTTTTATTTAATTTTCTACTCCCTTTTGTCCATCGCCAAGATCCATGTAAATCAGATTTTTGACTGTTGACGCAGATGATTAGGAAAGGAAGCCATAGAAAAAAGACCTGTGACACAGAAAGTAATTATTGCCTGAACGCTAGGGGGGGCTCCATGAGTGAAGGGCAGCCACACAGATTTGGATCTCAGGGGCACAGAAGCAAACATTATTTCTAATTACTAAAATTAACATTTGAAATACCTGCATGAATAACATCATGTGATAACGACCTTGCAAACATCCCAGTACACTTTCTGTTCTGTTCTCTTTTCAGTATGACCTCACGATGTATGAATGTTTCCAATGATTGTTCTGCTAATAGATACTAGAAATAGCTCAGTATAATGAAACCTTCGGTAATTCTTCACATCATTAGCCTTCTGAGAATTGGTTACTGTTAGTAAATACTTATCACAAATGATGTTTAAACTAGATGACCCTAGTCAAAAGTGCAGAATAAAATATCCTTGCAAAGATTTCTGCATAAAACCATAATGGGATTTTTCTCTTATAGTGAAGGATTTGTAATTACAAATAATGATTTTAGAACATTTTAGTATGAGTGATACTTGGAAACTCAAGATAGATCTTGATGTATTGTTTCTGGTCAAATACTTCCAAAATAAATATACAACAAACTAACTATCAAGTTGGATGGAGATTATCTAGCTATTTCCTTCCTAATACAATAAAAAATAAAAAAATAAAAATAAAAAAAAAATAGAAGAGAGCAACATCCTGCATTTGGCATTTCAGATTTTTTAAAACATCTGAAACTGTATTATATTATTATTATTATTATTATTATTATTATTATTATTATTTTATTATTTATATAGCGCCAGAAAATCCTGTAACACTGTATATAAATAATATACTTCTCAATTTTTCATCTAAACATTCACATATAGATACATTGCAAGCTGTCTCATATTTTATTTTATTTTATTTATCAGAATTTGTTCATACCCATTTCATGTCATTCTTTTTTTATTCTCACTTTTTTGGCTTCCCCTTTTTCTCAGAGATAGCAGAACAAGTGCATCCAACAGGCACTCTTCAATCATAACCCTCATTTTAAAATCTTGGGATAAATGTAAAGAAGTATTTAATATTTTGGACAAATCTTAAAATATCTTTTTTTAATATATTGAAATATGTTTTATGCATGATACATTTTTTAATATTTTAATACTTTGATTTTAATATCCAAAAATATTAAATAATAGATAAAGCTTATCCAACAATATTAAATCAAAACCGTAGTTTGATGACTGCAGGTTTATGTGTCTTGTACATTCTAGTATTTAGTAATTTAATGGTTTACTGGATACATTTTGTCTTTCAATAGTTGTCACTAGAATTGTGTAGATTTGTGGTAGAACACTGTAATGAAGCTATTGCCAAATCCATAAACCTTAATCAGTAGGACGTAGGAGGCATTAACAGCTAGTCTGGGCCCTGGTTAGTAATTAACAATCAGTCATTTCAGTGGACAAATTACCCTTATGGCATTAGCCATACAGGAAATCCTTGAAAACATGCTACCTTTTGCAATATTTTATTAAGATAGCATTTGTTCACAAATTTGTTTTTTTCCTCTCATTTCTTTGTTTGCATTAGTGACCCAATCCAGAAAATGACCTTTGTGCTAAAAATACAAGTTAAACATGAGCTAAACAATCAGTGAAACCAGACAAAAGGTAACTGCACAAGGGCGGAAAATATTCTGACTCATATGAAAACAGTAGCACATGTAAATGAGAGAAATAGAGAGACTATTAAAATGAGATCACTTGTGCTTTAGGAGTCATTTGTTCAAACTAATTGTTTTATAGCTTTGATATTATTATTTATTTAATTTTTTTGCCTGGGTATTTAGACATCTTCAGGCTTACCTGGACATATAAGCTGTTAGCATGGGCGTCCGCAGGGGGGGGGGGGGGCAAGGGGGGGCACTTGCCCCCACCTGCATTTTTCAGCTTGTTCTGCTGATTTTCGTGTGAAATTGAAAATAAAGTGCGATACCGGCGGCGTCCAGAAGGTGGCGCTGTGTATGGAGAGAGACAGGGATAGGAAGCTGCATCTATCCCTGCTTCTCTCTGCTGATGGAAACCTCACGGGAGCAACACATCCAGCTAGGGACAGCCTACAAAACAGGGAAGTGAAGGATGGGGTGGGGGGTTTAAAATAGCCTATAGATTAGGGGAGTGAGGGATGGGGTGGGGTGTGGGGGGGGTTAAATAGCCTATATATCAGGGGAGTGAGGGATGGGGGGGCAGCCTATATATTAGGGCAGTGAGGGATGGGGGGCAGCCTATATATTAGGGGAGTGAGGGATGGGGGGGCAGCCTATATATTAGGGGAGTGAGGGATGGGGGGGAGGGGCAGCCTATATATTAGGGGAGTGAGGGATGGGGGGCAGCCTATTTATTAGGGGAGTGAGGGATGGGGGGCAGCCTATATATTAGGGCAGTGAGGGATGGGGGGCAGCCTATATATTAGGGGAGTGAGGGATGGGGGGGCAGCCTATATATTAGGGGAGTGAGGGATGGGGGGGAGGGGCAGCCTATATATTAGGGGAGTGAGGGATGGGGGGGCAGCCTATTTACTAGGGGAGTGAGGGATGGGGGCAGCCTATAAATTAGGGGAGTGAGGGATGGGAGGCAGCCTATATATTAGGGCAGTGAGGGATGGGGGGCAGCCTATATATTAGGGGAGTGAGGGATGGGGGGGCAGCCTATATACTAGGGGGGTGAGGGATGGGGGGAAGCCTATATATTAGGGGGTGAGGGATGGGGGGGGCAGCCTATATATTAGGGGAGTGAGGGATGGGGGCAGCCTATAGATTAGGGGAGTGAGGCATGGGGGGCAGCCTATATATTAGGGGAGTGAGGCATGGGGGGCAGCCTGTAGATTAGGGGAGTGAGGCATGGGGGGCAGCCTATAGATTAGGGGAGTGAGGCATGGGGGGCAGCCTATAGATTAGGGGAGTGAGGCATCGGGGGCAGCCTATAGATTAGGGGAGTGAGGCATGGGGGGCAGCCTCTAGATTGGGCAAGTGAGGCATGGGGGGGCAATAGGCAAGTGAGGCATGGGGGGCAGCCTAAAGATTAGGCAAGTGAGGCATGGGGGGGCAGCCTATAGATTAGGCAAGTGAGGCATGGGGGGGCTAAATGAAGAGTCAGCAAGGAGCAGGGGCAGCAAGGAGCAGGAAGGGTATGCAAGGAGCAGGGGCAGCAAGGGGCAGGAAGGGTCTGCATGAAGCAGAAAGAGACAGAAGGAGCACAAAGGTAAAGGAGCAGAAAGAATCAGAAGGAGCACAAAGGTAAAGAAGAAGGAGCAGAAAGGGACAGCAAGGAGCACAAAGCTAAAGTAGGAGAAGGAGCAGAAAGGAATCAGAATGAGAAAGGAGCAGAAGGGTGCAAAATAAGCAGAAAGGAGCAGAAAGGTTAAGGAGCAGAAGGAGCCAAATATAGAAGACAGTGTCAGAAGAAAAAGAAGACTGTCAAATGAAGAAGAAGAAAAGGAGATTGGAGCAGGAAGGACAAATGAACTGAACCCTCCACTTTATTCTGGACACCACATCATAAGGCTTTGGTACCTGGGCCTGGCAGGGAAAATCTGGACTTTCTCATCTCCCCAGGTAAAAAAAATTATCAGTGTTAATGTGTTCACTTTTATTTACTGAGTGTCAGGAAGCACAGAATGCCGCTGGGTAGGGGTGTTGCTGATTGGCTAGAGCGGTCAGCTGGCACTCTAAGCCAATCAGTAGCTCCCCATTCATAAAAAAGTTAAAAAAAATTATGAACCGGGAACTAGCGATTGGCTTAGAGCGTCAACTGTCAACTCTAGCCAATCAGCGGCACCCATGCCTGACGTCAATCTGCACTTCCTGACACTCCGTTTCAGATGCCGAATACCACTAAGGGACCTGGAGCTGGAGGAAGCCTTTGGGGTTAAACCATTTGAGAGCGGTTTAACCCCTTAAAGTTAAGAGCACCCAGGGGCTTCCTGGCATCATAGCATTTTCATTTAGATGAAGTTGTTATGGTGACCAGAATGTTCCTTTAATTTGCTTAAAGGAACACTATAGTGTCAGGAATACAAACATGTATTCCTGACACCATAGTTGTGAAAACACTATTCACCCTGGCTTTATGTGATAATCACTATGCTCCTCCCCTTCATTACACTGTCAAAAAGGGTCCAAGCATAGATGTCATTACAATTATGCCCCCCCCCTGGAAAAATTCCTGCGGACGCCCATGGCTGTTAGTAGAACTGCGAATGATATCACATCAATAATGCATTGTCATGTCAATGAGACAACCGAAAATACCCTCCAATGGACACTCGTGAGCGCCGATTGAATTATTTTGTAAGGATTACATTTACCTATGACATATTGCTTGAAACGTGTGTGGTACCATAAACACAGAGGTGGAAAACTTCTGATATTTACTTCTCTTTTTCTCTGCAACAAATATGTTTCCAAATATATATGTATATATATAATCAATAAACAGGAAATATAGGGTAATGCTCACTTAAATGGTACATGTCATCCCCCAAACCACTCATTCTCTTCGGAACGAACATAAAGTTTCATCTATACGTTGTGCTAGCACTTTTGCTAGTAAATGGATTGGGAGAAAAATCTATTTAAAAATCTAATTAAAAACCTATTTAAAAATCTAATTTCTCAGTCTAATATTCAGCATAGACTTTATGCCAATGATTTGACTGGCAAGAGAGAGTAGAAAAGAAAAAGAGTAGAAAATAAAATCTCCCACAGGCAGTCCTTCTACTCTCCAAAGCAACATTTGTGCTGCGGTTGCTATGGAAACCCCCTAGCTGGCACTTCAAACACTGGCTAGGGAATAGAGGAATGGGGTTACTAACATCACCACATTCAGACACTGGCATGCTGGAATTAAAACCAGCATCTGGCATCACGGAGAAGGTTTACCCTGCTTCAGTAAGTGCTCCTAAACAAGACAAATGAAAGGAGACTGTTAGAGGAACCCACGATGGAGCAGAGGTGGGTGTTACATGAAGATTAATGCAAACAAAGCTCTCAAGATGGTGTCTCTAGAACGGAGGTGAGTTTATCTAGAAAATTTACATTGAATAACATCATGTGTCATTGTGATGTATGATGTAATCAATGCATATGGTGGGGATGTATGGTAAGTATTTTTTTCCATTACAGGTTCTCTTTAAGAAAGTAAACATTCCTATGACTATTTCAGACAGAGGAGTCCAGATCAAGAAATGCCAGCCATGTTTTGATGAAAAATACAGCAATGCCAAGGAATGATTTGGCCTATCTTGAATTTCTTCAAGGAGTCTGGCTGATATCTTAAGTATGAAATAATTCAGATCTAAATTAACCATCTCACTAGATAAGAGTCTCTACTTGTATTTAAATAAACAAAAATGTATGTAAGAGATATATCTCAAATACTCTGAGATAATTCTAAACATGGAGAGGACACGGATAGTAGTGAGCTTTGGATGATATTACCTCTTCCATCATTTTTAACATTAATATTTGTGAAATCCTTTCACATAATATGTTCCTCACATTTCTACTGCCAGAATATAATTCCTATCACACCTGGATTATCCATTAGTATTTAAATATACTATCAGATTTGATTCTGAAGGTCCTCTAGAAGAACAGTTCAGTTCTTGTAAATAGAAGTTTTTAAAGCCTCAACTAATTTCAAGTGAAAGAGGGTTGACTTTGAAATATTTGTTCCAGAATCAAGAGCACCCACTTTGCTTGTTCAAATCATGTTTACGATGTTGAAACATAGTTATGGGAACCATTGTAATGCATATTTGTGACATGACTAGTAGATTCTACTACCGCCACATGGAAAATGTGTTATGTGTGTGATACACATGTTTTTTTAAAAGAAACATGTGTCACATGATTGTAATTTTTGGTCAATGAAGATAGTAACATGATATTCTGATGTGTAAAAGTACAACTGGGTGTGATGATTCATTCCTCGACTACTTGAAATTGGGTTTCCTTTAAACCATACAACTCTCCTACGATCGTTTGCCGTCTCATTTACGAGAAATAGTAATATAACTAATAATACTAGGTGCTTAATATTTTCCTAATATTGATGTGTTCTTTTTATTAATCATTGTAATAGATGTTCTATTGAGTCATTAATGGTAAAAATGCAGCGTAATTAGTTAGAAATGCGTATATCACAACATCTTTTCTTTTATCTTATTGTCATAACTTGTTTTCAAACAGTAATTAAATAGAACCACTAAATAGAAGCAATGTCTAGTTCATCCTGACTATAACCAAATAGTAAAAATATACTTATTAAGACTTGCCACAGTTTGATTCTATGTAACCTATATCTTTATAATTAAACTCTCCCAACCGCCCTCTTTACATTACCCGTGTTGTACATTCTTCTTCTTCCATTATTGCATTTTTCTGCTACACCAGAACTTCTTCTTAGCTACCTATATCACTCCTACAGACTTTCCTCCACCTTTTTCACTTTTAAACACTTTCAGAAAACACTTAAACAAAGATATCCTCCTAAATATGAGCTAAAAACAGATCCTGAGGATAACCAGTTCCCCCACCTGTCACACTGTCAGAGTTATTTACTAAATTGTGAATTGCCAGGTGTTCAAAGTGAATTCAAAGCAAATACATTTTTTTGTCAGAATTACCCGATTTGGAAACAAAAGTTATGTCTGTTTTAAATTTGACTATTTTGACCCAACATTTGAAATTTTGTTTAAATTCAATGTTTTTGTTTGAATTCAACAGTACCACTGTTACCCAAAACTTCTAAATAGAGTTTAAACTGGGAGGAACAGTGCCTTCAATTTGTTTTGCATCTCCTTTTCTCTTTCTCTCTCTCTATACCCTGATCACCCACAACATTTAAACCATGGACAGGTGAAGTGAATAACTTTGATTATATCATTACAATGGCTCTTGTCAATGGGTGGGATATATTGGGCAGCAAGTGAACAGTCAGTTCTTGAATTTCAACCTTTGGAAGCAGGACACATGGGCAAGTGAAAAGATCTTAGTGACTCTGACAAGCTGCAAATGATGATGGCTAGACGAGAGTCAGAGCATCTCAAAAACAGCAAGACTTGTGGGGTGTTCCCAGTATACAGTGGCTATAACCTACCAAAAGGGTTGCAAGGAAGGAAAACCAGTGAACCTGGTCATAGGCACCTAAGGCTCATTGATGCACATGGGAAGCAAAGGTAAATGGATGCACGTGGGGCACCAAAGTACCTTCACTGGGGACCATCTTAACTGGACCATGGATCAATAGAAGAAGGTTACAGAAGGTCAGATGAATAACATTTTCTTTTAGATCAGGTGGATGACCTGGTGCAAATGTATCATTTACCAGGGGAAGGATGACAGCAGGATGCACTATGTGAAGAAGGCAGATCGGCGGAGACAGTGTTATGTTCTGGGCAAAGTCCTGCTGGGAAGCAGTGGGTCCTGGAATTCATGTGGAAGTTACTTTGACATGTACCAACTACCTAGAGATTGTTGCAAACCATGTATATCCCTTCAGGTCAATGGTGTTCCCTGATAGCAGAGCCCTCTTTCAGCAGGAAAATGTACCCTGCCACACTGCTAAAATTGTTCATGTTTTGAGGAACAGGGTAAAGAGTTCAAGGTGTTGCCTTGGGCTCAAAATTCCCCAATCTGAATGAGCATATGTGGGAAATGCTGGGACTACAAATCCGATCAATTGAGGCCCACCTTGCAGCTTGCAGGATTTAAAGGATCTGCTGTGAATGTTTTGATGCTAGATACCACAGGACACGTTCAGAGGTCTTGTGGAATCCATGCCTCGATGCATGAGAGGTGTTTTGACAGCATGAGTGGGACCTACACAACATTAGGCAGGTGGCTTTAATTTTGTGGCTGATCAGTGAATATGTGCATATTTTATGTTTATTGTAATGTAATTTTATGTAATATTACAGTGTTTTACTATATTCGTAACATTGTTCTATTTTTCTGTGCATGCTTTTGAAATAAACAAAAGACTGAAAAAAATATGAAAGTGATTAAAAAAAAAATAAAAAAATCTAATTTTTAAGTACAGTTACTGATTAACCGATGAGGTGTACACAATGCGGTAACAACACCTTAGCAAAAGTTCTAATCAAAATAACTGAGCGTTTCTAAAAGATACATGCTGACCTATTGATCTCCTAAAGAAAAGGTCTTAATGACAAAATAATCATAAAATTAACTATTAGAGGTAATAAAGTAATCAGCAGGACATGATAACATGGGCTGCTAAGAAAAAAAACAAAAACAGAAGAGCAACAACAGCATCAACCATGTGACGGAAAGCCAGGTCACCCATGACTGGTACATGGTGGCTCCCAACCATCACCTTCCTCTAAAAAGGACTATAATCCCCACATTTACCCCTCCTGCTTGTACCTCCCAGCCTAGCACTAATTTTCAGTGTCTAGGAGTCCTCACAGACTAACAGGAAACCCAGCAATATCGGTCTACAAGATATTGCTCTCTCCTGGTGCTCCTCCTACCTCTCCCAGCGCTCTTTCAGTGTTTCTTTCTCTGGCTCTGCTTCTTCTCCCCAACTCCTCTCTGTTGGTGTCCCCCAAGGTTCAGTCCTTGGTCCCCTACTGTTCTCAATCTATACTGCCTCCCTTGGTAAACTCATTAGCTCCTTTGGCTTCCAATATCATGCAGATGACACGCAAATCTACCTGTCCTCTCCTGATCTCTCTCTGTCCCTCTTGACTAGTGTCTCTGACTGCCTCTCTGCTGTTTCTAACTGGATGGCTGCCCACTTCCTTAAACTAAACTTGACCAAAACTGAAATTCTGGTCTTTCCTCCCTCAAGTGTTGTTACTCCTGTGTCTGTCTCCCTCCAAGTCAACGGTGCTACCATCAGCTCCACCACGCAGGCTCACTGCCTAGGTGTTCTCTTTGACTCCGACCTCTCCTTCAAGCCTCATGTTCAATCTATCGCCAAATCCTGTCATTTCCATCTCAAAAACATTGCGCGCATCCGCCCCTACTTAACGACTTAATGCGACTAAGGTGTTGGTCCATTCCACTGTCCTTTATTTATTTATTATTGCTATTTATAAAGCGCCAACAGATTCCGCAGCGCTGTACAATTAGTGGAGAAACGTACAATATACACAGACAAATACAAGAGGTAAGAGAGCCCTGCCCGTAAGCTGATATCTAGCCATTGGAGCTCTTTTATATAAAGTGCTTGGCTAGATGGCCCGTGAGCTTACAATCTAAAGGAAACCATGGGGATTTGAGACAAGAGGTAGCAGGGGAGGTTTGGAGGTGATGGCTGAACGAGTTAACAGAGAAGCAGCTATTGGTAAGAGGTTAGGGGAATGAAGAGGTAATTGGGTGAGAATCTCAAACAGCTGGAGGAGCATGCTACATATTAAGGGGGACCCTGGGTGGGCGGGAGGAGGGGAGGGTGGGTGGGAAGTGGGGAGAAAAAATGCAGTCTTTCACTGAGTTGAGTGAGGCCTGAATAACAGAGAATAGGATTGAACAGTTATATGGAGGTATTTACAACTGGGGGAGGAGAAAAGAGGGGGGGGGGGGAGGGGTAGAGTATCCATGTGTTCTATACTATTGAAAAGTTTAGCAACCAAATTCTATCACCCAAAATATTAATAACTGTGTCTACATGAAATATTGGTCAGAAACATTAAATGACTATAGTACATACTGCATGCACAGAATATTACAAACTACAGGTAAAATGGTTACAAATCTATAGTAATACCCCCTTTCTCCTTTCTCGCCTTGACTACTGTAATCTGCTTCTCAGTGGTCTTACGTGCTCCCAACTTGCGCCGTTACAGTCCATAATGAATGCGGCAGCGAGGCTCATCTTCCTGTCCGCCTGCACCTCCCATGCCTCACCCTTCTGTCAGTCCCTACATTGGCTTCCTATAAAATATAGAGCTCAATTTAAAATTCTAGTTCTTGCTTTCAAATCTCTACATAATGCTGCTCCCACCTATCTATCCTCCCTTATACACAAGTATGTCCGTCTAGGCCCTTACGATCTGCTGAAGACTTACGTCTATCTTCTGTCCGTACTCCCACCTCTGATGCTCGCCTTCAAGATTTCTCGAGGGCTGCACCGTTCCTGTGGAACTTGCTTCCCTCCTCCGTTAGATGCTCACCCAGTCTCCACTCCTTCAAAAAATAGTTAAAAACCCACTTCTTCATAAAAGCGTATCAATTAAACTGTTAATAGCTCCCAACTGATTCCTCTTCTGCAACTGTCACTAGTCTAATACTATCCTTACCTTTTTGTGTCATTTTACCCCACTCCCTCTAGCATGTAAGCTCATTGAGCAGGGCCCTCAACCCCTCTGTTCCTGTGTGTCCAACTTGTCTGGTTACAACTACATGTCTGTTTGTCCACCCATTGTAAAACGCTGCAGAGTTTGACGGCGCTCTATAAATATCATAATAATAATAATAATAATAATAACAGCAATATTGGCTATAACCTCTGAGCTATATTCACTCTGGCCATAATCACAAAGGGGAAAGGAGACCTTGGCAGTGACACCATAGGCGTGCGCAGCCTGTTGCATTAGGGTGTGCACCCTAAAGCACAAACACACACGCCGCGTATATATGTATTTTTATATACACACACACACACACACATATATATATATATATATATATATATATACACATACACACACACAAATACAAGTATACGTAGGTGCAGTGTATGTGTGATTGTGAGCTGAGCTGTGCAGTGTGTGTGATTGTGAGCGGTGCAGCGTGTAAGGGGTGCAGTGTGTGTGATTGCGAGGGGTACAGTGTGGTGTAATTGTGAAGGGTGCAGTGTGTGTGATTGTAAGGGGTACAGTTTGTGTAATTGTGAGGGATTAAGTGTGTGTGTTGGGTACAGTGTGTATGATTGTGAGGGGTGCACTGTGTGGGCGACAGGGGTTAGGAGGGTGGAGGGGCAGCAACAGGGGTTGGGGGTAGAGGGACAGGAGGTGGAGGGGTGGAGGGGCAGTGACAGGAGGTAGCGGGGTAGACGGTTAGTGACAGGGGTTAGGGGGTAGTAACAGGGGTTAGGGGTGGTAGAGGGGTAGTGACGGGTTAGGGGGATAGAGGGGTAATGACAGGGGTTGGGGATAGAGGGGTAATGACAGGGGTTGGGGTAGAGGGGCAGTGACAGGGGGTGGGGGAGTGGATGGGCAGTAACAGGGGTTAAGGGGGCTGGAGAGGCAGTGACATGGGTTAGGGGGGTAAAGGGGCAGTGACAGGGGTTAGGGGTGTAACGGATCGCCTGGCACCCCGACTGGGTACCTCCGTTAATGGATGCTCCTAGTGCTTCCTGAGGACTCCAAGCACTCTGGCAGACACCACAATCACCGAATCCGAGAAACCTTTTAAATTCTCCCAAGCATATGAATGCTGTAGACCATTGAATAGGAACCATACGAATAGGCTTGTACTCCTAGCAGTCAACTGGAACAGCATACAATAAATCCTTCCCCCAATAATGAGACGACACATCACTTTGAGGGTAAAACAGGAACTCAGGACTGGGACACCCAGTCTGGCTTTTATTACAAACAAGTACATACAGGACACTCCCAGGGGGAGGATGAAATTAACCAATCACAGGGATGTACCTCCCACACATTTCCTCCCCTCAGATAAACAGTTAAACCAATTATTACATACAATAAAAATACAGTTTTTACACACACACTGTAACTTTAAAACCATACATTCAATTTCAATAAAAGTTGCATATTCAGACTCAGCATACATCAAACATAAACACTTCCAAAAATCAGCCAAATCCCTCCAGTGGATCAAAAGTTAGCTGGAAGTCCTTTATGACCGACCGCAAGCACAATTTCCTGCCCAAAACAGTTCCATAGATTTGGGCTGTGCGGTCGGTCAATTTCATGCCGAAAAAACGACTAAGTCCCATTTCGAACGGGACTTAGTCTCTGGAGCTGCAAGTTCCGTATGGGAGAAGGTAAGGGTCAGCGGTGTTCGGCAGAATGTGTAGCCGATTTTAGTTCCACAGAATCTTTAGCATACACCGCTGACCGCATTCGAGGAAACCAAGATGGCCGCCGCCACGTGCAATTAACCGGCAGTAACCTCACAGCCTGGGAGGTAAATTGCCTGCACACTTTAGCTTCTGGGTGGTCCGCCTGTGTGGTACTTGGTTCAGTAAGCCCTATTTACTGAACCAAGTGGGGGAAAGCCAGGAACAAGTCATTTTAAAGGTCTGGGGACATAGTCTTAAAGGGACATTGTTCACCAAAGTTACAAGATGTCCCCAGACGGTTCTTAAAGGGCCATACACACCCAATAAAAGTCCATACGTTTTCAGGGGCCATAGTCTTAAAGGGTATTGTTACCCAAAGTCTCAATATGTCCCCAGACAGTTCTTAAAGGGCCAGCAGCAGTACAATAAAATACCATTCACTGTGCTTAAAGGGCCAGTAGCCGCCATATAAAGTACAATATGCCCCAAATAACCCAGGGGCCATAGTCAGTAGGTAGGAGGCTAGCAAACAGGCTTCTCCAGGGCCCAGTGGCGAGGTTGGTTTCGCCACAAGGGGGTAGAGTGGTGTGACAGGGGTTGGGGGTAGAGGGGTAGTGACAGGGGTTAGGGGGTAGAGGGGCAGTGAACGGGGTTGGGGTAGAGGGGTAGTGACAAGGGTTGGGGGGTAGAGACAGGAGTTAGGGGGGTAGAGGGGCAGTGACAGGGGTTGGGGGGTGGAGAGGCAGTGACATGGGTTAGGGGAGTAGAGGGAAAGTGACAGGGGTTAGGGGGTAGTGACAGGAGTTAGGGGGTAGTGACAGGAGTTAGGGGGGTAGTGACAGGAGTTAGGGGGGTAGTGACAGGAGTTAGGGGGGTAGTGACAGGGGTTAGGGGGGGTAGTGACGGGGTTAGGGGGGTAGTGACGGGGGTTAGGGGGGTAGAGGGGTAGTGAAAGGGGTTAGGGGGTTAGAGGGGTAGTGACAGGGGTTAGGGGGGTAGTGACAGGGGTTAGGGAGGTAGAGGGGTAGTGACAGGGGTTAGAGGGGTAGTGAAAGGGGTTAGGGGTAGTGAAAGGGGTTAGAGGGGTAGTGACAGGGGTTAAGGGGGTAGTGACAGGGGTTAAGGGGGTAGTGACAGGGGTTAGGGGATTAGAGGGGTAGTGACAGGAGTTGGGGGGTAGTGACAGGGGTTAGGGACAGGGGTTGGGGGGTAGTGACAGGGGTTAGGGACAGTGGTTAGAGGGGTAGTGGCAGGGGCTAGAGGGGTAGGGACAGGGGTTAGGGGGTGGGGGGCAGTGAGTGACAGGGGTTAGGGGGTTAGAGGGCTAGGGACAGGGGTTAGGGGGGGTATGGGTGCAGAGGCAGGGTGGGGGGGGCAGTGAGTGACAGGGGGCAGAGGGGGGTTTAAATACCTGCCCTGGTGGTCCAGTGGTCCTGGTGGTCTCTTCAGTCTGCAGCTCTGCCGGGAGTGAGCTGCAGACCACATGGTGAGTCTCGCGATCTCCAGTCAGAGCGTTGCCGTGGCAACGCTCTGACAGGCTGGAGATCGCGAGATACTTCAGTCTGCAGCTCACTCCCGGCGGAGCTGCAGACTGAGGATCAGGGCAGACGGACAGGAGGGGCCTCTCACCCGGCGGCATTGTGTGCACGCCGCCGGCCCCCTCCTGTGTCGGGTCCTCGGTCATAGACCGAGGACCCGACATGTCAGTCTGCCCAGAGGCAGTGCAGCACGGAGGTGTGATTAGGGTGTGCCCAGGCACACCCGGCACACCCCGTGCGCACGCCTATGAGTGACACCCAAACTCCTAGTGGGCAGGCCTCTAAAATCCATAATTCTATAACACTAGAAGGTCTTCATAACTGAACACAGTATAAAGGCCTCGATGTAAAAAAACAAACAATGTTGCTGCACATTATGGAACCAGGTAACTAGTGTTGTCGCGAACCCGAAATTTTCGGTTCGCAATGGCGAACGCGAACTTCCTCAAATGTTCGCGAACCGGCGAACCGCGCGAACCGCGCGAACCGCGCGAACCGCCATTGACTTCAATGGGCAGGCGAATTTTAAAACCAACAGGGACTCTTTCTGGCCACAAAAGTGATGGAAAAGTTGTTTCAAGGGGACTAACACCTGGACTGTGGCATGCCGGAGGGGGATCCATGGCAAAACTCCCATGGAAAATTGCACAGTTGATGCAGAGTCTGCTTTTAATCCATAAAGGGCAGAAATCACCTAACATTGACACCTGTCCTCAAAGCCCCTGATACACACTGACACAGAGCAGAATAGAGACTGTTCCCCGTCCTCAGAGACCATGATACACACTGACACAGAGCAGAATAGAGACTGTTACCCCTACATAGGGTCACTTGGCAGATATGGCGGGGTCATGGGAGGGGGAGGATGACTTTCACCTCTTCCCCTGTTACATTCCCGTTGTGCTGTGACATCACCCTTATACGCTGTGTAAAGCATACTATTTAATTTGATCAGCATGGCCACTTGAGCTTTTATAGTTTTCACGCTGCTTGTAGTTTATATATGGTTCACAAAAATCAAACAAACGATAAAGTAAACATGTAAGGATTCAGAATATTCTTTCAAACCCTTACACATTGTGTGTACGTATTTTTTGTCTTAAGTTTGTGGCTTTAACCCTTTAAGTCCGGAGGACGTACTATTACGCCACGCAGAAACCGTCTCTAAACGCCGGCGGGCGTAATAGTACGTCCTCGCTTTTATTGCCGCCCACGTGGCCGCCGGTATTCTCCCGCTGCAGATCGCGGTCTGCAGTCTCTGATCGCAGTGACAGGCAGTCACTGCGACCAGTATTCAGCATGTGTCAGCCGATTTCAAATCGGCTGACACATGCGGCCGGCGGCTTTCCCCTTCTGCAGATCGCGGTCGGGGGACTTACCTGGCCCCCCAGGCAGTCCCCCTGGGGTCAGTGACCGCGATCTGCTAAGTCTGAGATCGCAGTGACAGGCTGTCACTTCGATCTCAGAGCGCTCTGATCGCAGTGACAGCCTGTCACTGCGATCAGTGTTACATGTGTCAGCCTATTGGCTGACACGTGTAACTGGCACAATGATCCCCCTGATTGGAAGGGGGGAGTGCTTGTACCACCCAGGCACTCCACCCTGTGGTCAATTACCCAATCTGCAGGAGGTGATCACAGTGACAGGCAGTCACTGTGATCACTGATCCTGTGTGTCAGCCAGTGATGTGAAATCACTGGCTGACACTGTCATTGCCCCCTGCCCTGTGAAAAAAATAAAATATTAGTTAAAAAAAGAAATAAAAAAAATTACAGTTACAAATAAAATATACTTAGATCATATATATTATATATATATGATCTAAGTATTTATATATACACACACACACACACACATTTACACATACACGACGTGTATTTAAATATTAATGTATATATATATATATATATATTAATATCAAATTACACGTAGACTGATACTGATTAAATATATATATAATTATTGTTATATATATATTTATATATAATATAAAAATATATATTTAAATACGTAAAAAAATAAAATTAAAAAAATATTTAAAAATAAATAATTAAAAAATATATAGATGTGTTATTTCGTTCTAACTGTATTGTGATATTAATATATATATTTATATAAAAATACACGTAGAACAAAATAATATATATATCATAATATATCTATATACATAAATATATACGTATATATCACTATATATATACCTATATATAAATAAAAATATTTTAAAAAAAATGTATATATATATACGTATATATACACATATGTATATATATACATATATTAATTCTACACATATATTTATGTAATACTTTTACATAATTAGGTATCCTAATTAATTACAATTAGCGGGACCTGCCTGACAACCCATGCCGAAAGTATAGGGAATTTAATTTGCTAGCACTATATTTAACCCTATAACTTTCCAAGACACCATAAAACCTGTACATGGGGGGGACTGTTTTACTCTGGAGACTTTGCTGAACACAGATATTAGTGTTTCAAAACAGTAAAATGTATTACAACGATGATATCGCCAGTAAAAGTGACGTTTTCTGCATTTTTCACGCACAAACAGCACTTACACGGACGATATTATTGCTGCAATACTTTTTACTGTTTTGAAATACAAATATTTGTGTTGAGCGAAGTCTCCCGAGTACAACAGTACCCCACATGTACAGGTTTTATGGTGTTTTCAAAAGTTACAGCGTCAAATATAAGGCTTGTGTTTCATTTTTTTCACATTAAAATTCGCCAGATTGCTTACGTTGCCTTTGTGACCCTATGGTAGCCCAAGAATGAAATGGCGTACCATTTGCAATAGTAGACAACCCAAGGTATTGCAAATGGGGTATGTCCAGTCTTTTTTAGTAGCCACTTAGTCAAAAACACTGGCCAAAATTGGCGTTTTTTGCATTTTTCACACGCAAACAAATACTAACGCTAACTTTGGCCAGTGTTTGTGACCAAATGGCTACTAAAAAAGACTGGACATACCCCATTTGCAATACCTTGGGTTGTCTACTATTGCAAATGGTATGCCATTATGGGTGTAAATTTAATTCCTGGGCTACTATACAGTCTCAAATGCAACGTAAGCAATCTGGCGAATTTCAATTTCAAATGTAACACGCTATATTTGACCATGTAACTTCCCAAAACACCATAAAACCTGTACATAGGGGGTACTGTTTTACACGTGAGACATCGCTGAATACAAATATGTGTATTGTATTGCAGTAAAAGCAAACAGTATTTTGACATCCACAGTTAAAATGTCACATAGAACTAAAAAAAATTAAAAAATTCTTTTTTTCTCCCATTTTTTAATATATTTTTTATATTAAATTATGTTCAATACCTAAATATTTGATGTTAAATGAAAGCCCTGTTTCCCCTGAATAAAATGAT